>NC_086330.1:362282290-362618612 GCF_032445375.1 Bacillus rossius redtenbacheri | reverse complement strand
TTGTAGTCAGTTTGGCATTCGGCGTTATGGATTTCGGCGTTATTGTACGTTCGGCGTTGTGGTGCGTCCCCACCCGGAGATCTCACGGGTTCGTCTGGCCTCACGGTACAATTTTCCAAGTCACAGGTAGGGCCGGGGCATATTTCTCGAAAAGATGCCGAGGCTAGCTGAAAGTTCAAACACTGTGGCATCGTGATCGGGTGAGTGCCTTTCAGGTACATGTAGATTGTTACAACACCAATCACAGCAGGTCAGTGCGGAAGCAAAACGCGTAAAATAAGGCATCGACATCTCTCGCAGACAGCCGCCAATCACAAGGAATAAACTGTTGGTGCGCTTATACCTTGTTGCTGTCTAATAGGCGTTCAGATGTGTTCGCGAAAAATGCCTGTCCCTAGTCATAGGCGTGCTCAACCCATGTTTCTTAGTGAGAACATTATTTATGGATTTTTAATTGGCACAACCTGATTAACTTACTTCTCTCATAGCTGGGAATCATTGGCTCACTGTCGTAGAGGGGCGTGTCCGAATAACTGCGGTCCAATCACGAACACAGTGCGAGTGTGAGAAGTTTTGCATTCTAACTTGCGAATAAATGCGCGAAATTTCCGTAACTCGAATAACTAGAGACGGAAAAATTCGAGAATTCATTTCGCGATAGGCTAAAATACAAATAGTTATACCTCAGTGCTGCCTCTGCCATTGGCTAACAACTCACCTGGATGACTCTGAGCCAATGAGAAACGCCCAACCAAAGCTTTATCGAATCACAGGCTTCTACGCTGGGACGCCTCACAAGATAGCAGCCAATGAGTTGGTGACATTTGAGCGAGTGTACGTAGAACTATGGAGTTCATCCTGTAGGTCATTGATAGGGTTAGGCGTTTTCTGCACACCAAAGGCCAAAATTCTGCGATAATGAAACACAAATTCTGCGATAGAAAACAAGAAATTCTGTGATAATAAATGTAAAGTTCTGCAATTTATCAAAAATAGTTTATCACGTTTGAAACATGTATATACAGCCTAAAGAAGCCAGTTTTTACAACGAGCTAACAAAAACAATTTTGAATAGCTGTTTTACCCCCTCTGGCTTCTTTAAAAACGTATTTACTCAAAGACATTTTCATTTACTTTAGTGGATCACGATATATCTATATATTTATATTTTTTAATATGCCGTGTGGCCTACAACACGCGCCAACGGCCATAAGGTCATTCTTTCGTATTCGAAGCCTTGTATCGATTGATTAGTCGATTGATGCGCACATATTTCCATCGACTGTGACTACAGTCGTTTCATAAACGCCGGTAGGATCACTCGCTCAATGTGGTACTCTTCTTATAATCTTATCTTTGGATTCTCTGCAAACAAAATTTATTTTGCCGTATGTGATATTTTGGTAATTCAAACTTGAATTTTTTAACGCCATTGCAGCATTAATTATATGAAAACATATGTTTTATACAATGTTTGGAAATTATTCACTCTGCCCATAATAATTAAGATATTATTTGGGAGAACATAACCCTTGCACACATTATTACTGCACTCAAAATGGACAAAAAAGGTACAGCAAAATTGGTGATTCTGCGATGATTCTGCGATTATGCGGGACTCTTGTAATTCTGCGAAATATTCCGCGATCGCGGAATCGCGGAAAACTCCTAACTCTAGTCATTGAACCCGCGAATTTTTCCTGTCCCTACTAATAACTAAAGAAAATAAAAAAAATCGTGGTTCATTTCGGGATTGGCTAAAATTTAAATACATATGTGAATCACAAGCGAAAAATTTAATACAACTCCCAAGCCAACAGCCACTGAATTGGCGTTGTTTACATGAGTGTACAGAGGACTGTGTGGTCGGTATAGTCATCGAAACTGCAAATTTTTTCAGTCCCTACTAATGAATAGAGATGCGGAAATTTTGGTAATTCTTTTTGGTCACCAGTTAGACTGCAAACATCTACACCTTAGCAATGCTTTAATGTCAAATTCACAATAGTTCCCTTAGCGCACCATGCAAAGGAATTTTCACATGATGAAAAAAAAAAGGCTACATACAAAAAACAGGCTACATACCAACAAAAATTATAAATTTACTTTTAAATCTTATATTTTAATGATTTATATTGAATAATGGTCAATATCTTTCAAAACTATTAGTTATATAAAATGTTTTTGTAAAATCTTCAAGTGTATTTATATAAGTAAGGTTAGGTTATACGATCGCGCGCAGCATGAGACAAAAATTGACAGGTGAAAACCGCCTACATACATATAAAAATTATATTATGTGTACTTTTAAACCGTATACTTTATTGAACAATATTAAATACTGGTCCACATAATTAAAAAAGACATTTATTTATTGTGAATGTAAGTGATAGGAATTGTGTTTATAAACTTTTTCAAGTGTATTTTATTGTGTATTTATATAATTGAGGTTATGTTCCCATATTTATAATTTATTTGCAGTATAAATTATTATATTATTATTTAATAAATAATTAAAATTAATAAATTAGAGTAAACATAAGTATACTTATGGATTTTCATTATTAATTGATTGAATATATATTTACCAGCAGTATTTATAATAATATTCCATTCATTTTGGGATTTTATTTCTATTTATTACTAGCGACCCTAATATCGCTTTTAATTGTGAATGTTCAAAAATCTAAAAAAAAAAAAAAAAAAAAACGTAAAAAATCTAATTTTGTATTAATGTTTATTGAAAAGGTAACACGAAATTGGAAAAAAAAAAAGTTGATTCGATTGCTACCAAACTTCACAGGATCACCCGCTGGGCTAATCTGAATACTTATTGCCTGAAAATTTCATCAAAATCGATCCAACCGTTTTGGAGTCCATAGGGAACATACATACACACACAGAGATTTATATAGGCTATTAATGCATGCAAAATCAAAGTTAGTTTTTTTTATTACGCCAAGTAAGTATAACTTCTAACGCGCATACATTAAGTACACGCACTCTTTTTTTTACCTATAATCATACCGATGCTCATGTTCCATCTCAAATACTTTCTCCATCATTTGCTGTAAAAAGCTGTTCAGCAACAACTTCAATGGCGTATACGAGACTAGCGCCCATTAGCCTTACACACGTATTCAACTTAACATTTTCACAGCGAACCTGCAGTGGAAGTAGGTTGGTAGAATTCTGACTCACACTGTACAGTTCATATGCACTAAAGTGATAAAGTTTTAAAGCTGTCATTTAAAAAAAAATCAGAACGCGAACAGCGTTGATGGCTAGTATGAAATTTCATAACATGTTCTGAATGTTATAAAGTGCAAGCAAAGGCTATGTTATAATAATATGTATAGATTTGCAGCTAGTTAAGAGGTATTATCGTGTGCACTAAATTAGTGTGTAACGAATTTTGTATCCCTCCCTTCCCCTTAAACCTGTTTCATTGGAAATACTTCGACTAAAAATAACGACAGTTAACGCTAGGTTAGTTTCCAGTCGTCAAGAATGCTTGAATTGGAGCGTGACATAAGCTACTATTGTATGTATGAGGCAAAGAAGTATCTATATGCCTTTTTTGGTTTTGCGATTTTCTGCTCAAAACCTTTTGAATTATTTGTGCGGAAATGGTACGCTCATTTTGTACACGCTACTAAACAACTGCTATAAATAGAGCTAGAAAGTTTTTATATGGTACCTCTTAATGGGAAAAAATAAAGCGGAATAACTTACATGCTCTTGTTTTTCGAATTTTTTCTTACAAGGGCAGCGGTCAATGAACTCAAAGTCTTTAGTCAGAGTGAAATATTAGTCTCCAGTGCTTGTCAGAACATTGGCTCACGATTTACCGATAGCCTGTACTAAGCTGTCAAAACCATACGTGAATAGTAGTATATAATAGGGGCCCCGAGTGCAGGCTCCAGGCGCTGGATTGTGATTGTCGGTACGCTATCTTTGATTGTGACGTCACGGCGGCCATCTTGGATGAACGTAACGGGACACCGTGTGACGGGACACAACGTAACGGGACAAATAGATCACTGCGGCCATCTTGGATCCGCCATTTTGTTTTCTCGAACATTCCGGCGTTGTGTTTTCCGCCATTTTGAAATATGACGTCACCGTTGCAATTTTTGTTACGGTCGCCATCTTTAAAATCTATATTTATTATCCGATTTTAATGAATTTTTTTTAAAAATTATAAAAAAATTAAATAATAAATTTTTAATAAAAAGAGTTAAAAAAACAAACTTTTACGGCACGGAGCTCGGAGTCCTCGGTTCGAACCCGACGAGTGCAAAAAAATTAAAAATGGTGACCGATCCTTCCCCCGTTATGGCTGCTGGCACATAAATTGCATGTATTGCACGTACATTGCGTGTTGGAGCTGATGGAGCTTTTGGAGCCGAGTAGACTTGTATTCTTGTAGCTTCAAAGACATGTAGTTTCGTAGCCACACGGTCTTAGCTATGCAGTATCGTAGCCATGAATAACTCATAACCAGCTAGATTTTTAAAGACTCGTAGCCTTGTGGCCTCATAGTCTCTTAGACTCGTAGAATTCTAGCCGAATATATTTGAAGTTGATGAGACAAAATACAGTTGGAGTCTATGACTGTAGTAGCCAATGACTGATGGAGTCACTAGACTGATGGAATCAATAGACTGATGGAACCAATGAATATTGGTGCCAGTGAATATTGGAGCCAATGGATATTGGAGCCAAATACAAATGTGCTGCCTTTTCGATGATGGTGCTGCCTTTTCGTTATCGGTGCTTCCAAATGTGCTGCCTTTTTGTTGGTGGTGCTTCCAAATGTGCTTCCTTTTTTGATGGTGCTTCCAAATGTGCTGCCTTTTTGATTATGGTGCTTCCAAATGTGCTGCCTTTTTGATTATGGTGCTTCCAAATGTGCTGCCTTTTCGTTGACGGTGCTTCCAAATGTGCTGCCTTTTTGTTTGGATTCTTGGTCCTCTTATAAGCGTACAAAACATGATCCGTTGGTTCAATTGAATATAATTAGCTGACGATGAAGAAGGTCGTGAGGTTCGGAAATAACTGGTCTATACGTCTGACATTGATTATGACCCGGTCTCTCGGTCCGAAGACGCTTGGTCTATATGTATGGCTTTGTACATGAACGGTTTAGAGGTTATTCAGATTATAGAAAAACTAGACTTTAATGTTAGGCTTGTCGGCAACTTATTTAATTCGTCGAACATTGTCGTTCATTGACTTGAGTTTTATTTTTGAAGAGAGAATGGTTTATAAACTCCGCGAAAGGTAATGGAAAAACAGAATATTAAATTTATTTAATATTTAGTTACACTTGTCACTGTTAAAGTATCGAATCGAGGGCAGGAATCCAGCGATTCAATATGTAAATTAATGAGTGTTTTTTTTGATGAATTTTGGATTTTTTCCCGAATTTCTAGCTAAATAATTACACGATTTCAAGATGGCGTTCAAATTTCAAGATGGCGGGGGCACCTCGGTAATAAATGTTTACTGCACTGTAGCGGGTTGGAATTCAATTATTCAGATGGAAATGTACTCTATAAGACGAGTACACACACAAGATGGAGTACTCCAGCAGGTGGTAGCTCCTGGTAGCATGTACTGAACTTAAAATGTTGGATCCATGATGGTCGACAAGGACAAAATAAAATTAAAAGGTCAAGGTCAAATTTCAAGATCATGTCAAATTTCAAGGTCAAGGTCAAAGTTCAAGGTCAAGGTCAAAGTTCTATGTCAAGGACAAATTTCAATGTCAATGCCAAATCTCAAGGTCAAGGTCAAAGTTCAAGGTCAAGGTCAAAGTTCAAGGTCAAGGTCAAAGTTCAAGGTCAAGGTCAAATTTCAAGGTCAATGTCAAGGTCAAAGTTCAATGCCAACAGTTGAGGACAATGGTATGGTGCCCAGAAAATTATACTAACATGGTATCAGCACACTCTAGCTGACGTAAACAAGATGGTGGTCTCCATCAGATGATGACAAGGTGGCGGACATGACGTCATACCAGTTGACGATATATACCTTGTTATTGTTGGTGGTAGGTCAGTCTAGGTAGCTTTCATGGAGGAAGTTCGACCGTTTACTCTCGCCGGGAATCGAACCAAGGACGTAAATCGAGCTAATCAAACAGAATTCAAATAAGTTAATTTTTTAATGAATTTTGGAATTTTTTCCATTAAAATCGGATAATAAATAAAGATTTTCAAGATGTTTTCCAAATTTCAAGATGGCGGACATGACGTCATACTACCTGATATATGCTATGAAACAAGTGGTGGGGTCAGTCTGCCAACAGCCACCACGGGGGAAGGATCGGTCACCATTTTTAATTTTTTTTGCACTCGTCGGGTTCGAACCGAGGACTCCGAGCTCCATGCGGTAAAAGTTTGTTTTTTAACTCTTTTTATTAAAATTTTGTTATTTAATTTTTTATAATTTTTAAAAAAAAATCATTAAAATCGGATAATAAATAAAGATTTTAAAATGGTGACTGTAACAAAAATTGCAACGGTGACGTCATATTTCAAAATGGCGGAAAACACAACGCCGGAATGTTCGAGAAAACAAAATGCTGTCATCCAAAATGGCGGATCCAAGATGGCTGCCGTGATCGACTTGTCCCGTTACGTTGTGTCCCGTTATGCGGTGTCCCGTTACGCGGTGTCCCGTTACGCTCATCCAAGATGGCCGCTGTGACGTCACAATCAAAGATGGCAGACCGACAATCACAATACAGCGCCTGGAGCCTGCACTCGGGGCCCCTATTATATACTACTGTGAATACAGCTTGCAAAACACTGTAACTTCTTTAAGGTTGAAAAAAACGTTTTTGGTCTATTTTTGATTAACTTTAGTCAAATAAACCGAACTGCAAAGGTTATAGTAGAAGGATACATATTTTATCATTTTAAGATTTATTTTGGAAACATTTTATCTGGATCTAGTGGCCAAGAAAAAAATGCTCCTGCCTTACATCTGTGATTCACCTGAAGAGGGCCGAAGTCTAATAAGCAACCAGTGTCACGTGATGAACCACCACCTATGTCTTATCACGTTGCTACTTAATTTTTTTCCATCAGAGGTAGGCTGGCAAAAGAAAAATACCCACTTCCTACTTCTTCAAAATTTTGTTTCATGAATTTTTGACAACCTATATATCTTTCCACGTTCGAACATGTGGGACTAAGAGCATTTTAAGTCGTCATAACTGTTTGTAAAAAAAATGATTGTAAGCACCTCAAATATTTCCAGAGCAGCGAAATAATGCTTCCGGGAAACTTCGGTTTTCTCAGATCTAGAAGTAGAATAGTTGTTTGTTTCGGCGTGCTGCAAGGTAAGGTAAACTCCACCATGCCAAGTCAGCAATGTATAACGACATTTCTGTGACTTTTTTATGTGTGACTTGATTGTTCGTGCTAATGTAGTTACACAATTTAATTTCTCTTACTTTCTAAGGCTACGTTTAAAACCTAGAAAACCATTTCAGGCATTTAAGCATTTATTACGACAGCTAATTACATTGCTATAAATAATCAACGCATCATAGTAAACATATTAAAATGATTTTTTTGTTACATATGATTTGGTGGTTTTGTTTCACGTCTTTAATTATAGGGATGGGTACATATATGGAGAACTACTACCCACACACCCTAAAAGAGACTAAAGGAGACTAAAAGGAGACTAAAGAGACTGAAAGGAACTTTCACCAACATGGGAGTGTACGTCTCTGCTTACTCTGTGGTTCACACTTAGCTGATTGTGAAGTACGATAAAACAAAACACAGATTCACGCAGCACCATGCCAACTTGTCATTGATCTGTATTATTTTTTTTTTTAATTTTATTAGAGTATTCAGCAGTAGAAGTCTGGATGTTTCTTACAACACCTGTAAAAAAGTCTCAACTTTATTTAACAGTGCGTACGGAACTTCTTGAATAAAGGTTTTATTAGCTGTAAGAAGGGTTTTTGCCGAATATGCATAAATAAATATGTATTCTGCCTCAACTCTTCATTCCTACAACTGAAGTGTCACAGAGAGTGCGTTAAAAAAAATAAAGAGAACGATAACTGTTCTTTAGTGAGGCACAATAAATCTTTCGTGGATGCAAGGTGCGTTGGAGTGGAATTTGCATTCTGATTTACATGTGAATGCGTACGTACGCGCTTTCGAAAGTCAACAGTGTGTAAGCTAAGTGCCAGGCTCAGGGGTTATACTCGCCAAGTGGGAGACCCAACCATTACGGGATCTTACGCCGCAAGCCCGTTTATGTAGTTTCGTGCAAACACACTGCAAAAAGAACAATTGTCCTTATACAAGGAAAATCCTTGGAAACTCAGTTGCGAACGATATCACTTGTAAAAAATTGCAAGGCACAGCTTTGTAAGATTGCAATGGTACAAATGGTGCAATCTCTAGAGAGAGAAAAATACACAGTGTTTGTGGAATTTTAAACGAAGAATTCACCTCAAATGAACAAAGGAATTTTCTTGGTCGTTTTGTATCACTGTATCTTCGCAGATACTACAACTTTCAGGCAGTGTTTTCCGTTGTACAGACGGTGAAGGCACACGTGAAAGAAGAAAAATGATTTGTTTTAGCTTCATTTTAAAAGTTATTTGGTTAGTTATTCATGATTATTATCGTGAGTTTGCGCTGAAATTTAGAAAACAGAGCATGTGTTAGGTTACAAAGATATCCGTAAATTCACCAAGAAACCTAAATATTCTGTTATCAATAATCTGCGTAAATTTAAGATGAAAAAGTTTTAGCAGTGAAGGAATCGAAAGCAGCTATCTACTCGGCTAATAGCAAGTGTGTGTTTGTTTCCTTTTCTTTAATATTGTAACAGTAAGTTTCTTAGTTTGGTAGTATTTTATGTTTTAATTCCAGTTAAATCACAGCATCTAGATTTTCAGCCGTACTTTAAGTTATGTATTGGATCTTATGTTTTTAAATTTTGTAAGAGTCTCATTCCTTCTTCAGATGTTCTATCATCTACCGGTTTTTTTTACTAACTTTTAAGGCGTAAAATAAAAGTAATAATGAGAAAATGAAAAAAAAAAAAAATAAAGAGCTTGTGTAACTCAGTACACGTGATAGAAGTGAAACTTCTTTGGCGATTCAAATCTCGACTCTTAAGTATATCGTAAAGGGTAAAACGGCAGAGAGAGAGAGAGAGAGAGAGAGAGAGAGAGAGAGAGAAAGAGAGAATACAATTTTCTAAAAATAAAACAGCTAGGTTTATTTTGCTTTCATTTCTTTTTAAAATATTTAAGAATCCTAACCTTTTTTTTTTTGTATTTATTAGAAATTTGATTATAATAAAATTAATAAACATTAATTAACAAAATAATTACTCAGGATATCAATAATTATTCATCAATCAATAATGAATAATTAACAATAAATATCGCTCACTGTTGAAATACTCAAACCATAAAAAGAAAAACTGTGTGTGCTACTGTTTCTTCAAACAATTCTGCCATTTGGAACACCACAAATTTCTGAACGAAATACAGGTAACATGTATCTATGCGACAAATGCAGGGAATGTCTCAACAGCGCTCTCTAAGCTGCTGGTTGAACAAGGAGGAACGCGAGAGCTTGGAGCAAATATAAAACTCAAGGCACTCACAGCGGACTGTAGAGGATACCTATATCTATTTTCTGAAACAAGTGCATGCGCACACTCTCTTATTCTTTCGTTCATCTATCTCTCGGTTCTATTATATATTTTTTGTGGTTGGCGGACCAATCACCGCATAAAGAACAGAACGAAAACGAGCACAGCAACGTATATAGCATAGTGCTCTCTTTATATCTTTTGGCCAAGAACCTATTCGCGTCAGGAAAGTTTCACAGGAATGATTCACGGGGAACGGTTGCATTAAAATTCTGCCTAGAAATTGTATTCTCATCTTGGCCTAATGGCTAGAGACCGGAAAAATTCGCGGGTTCATTTCACGATATGCTATAATCCAAACAACTGTATCTTTTATATTGCTTCTGTGATTGACTCACAGTTTATCTGAATGACTTTACGCCAATGGAAAACCTTTTCAACCAAAAAAAGTATCGAATCGCAAGCGTCCCAGTTGACAGGTGTCACGAGTCAAAAGCCAATGGGCAGGTGGCATTTGACCGAGTGTGTAGGGGATTGTGGAGTCTATCCTAGAGGTCATCCAAATTTTTCCAGTCTCTACTAATGGCGTGTGAGACAGAGCGTCAACTTCAGCACTAAATGAAGACCTGGTGCGGATGCGAGGGTGGTATCGGCGACGACGCCGTCCAGACGCGGAGACGCGACGCGACGCGACGGCATGTCCTTCGAGCCGGCCGGCGCACCGCAAGCCCGGCGCCGCGGCCTCGCTTTCACCGCGGGGCGGCTGTCGTGGGTGGCCCTTGGGGGCCTGCTCTGCCCCCCCCCCCTCTCTCGCCCCCTCTTCCCCCGCGGGAACCCCCCGGCGACCGCCACTGGTTCATCTGGGTCACCTGCGGAGACTCGCGCGAACAGAGTGTACACTCCGCTCAACAACACGTCTCTCTCCTGCGCTGTGTCACTGGACTCTCGGATTCCTGTGTTGTCCCGGTACCTCCAATATAGCTTCCCGGTGTTAACTGCGCACTTAATAAGCATGGTACAACAAAGTAAATTAAAAACTGTTGATAATTCGATTATCTCTTCCAAGGTTTAAAAAAAAAAAATTCTGTGCTTGAATGAAGAGTAATTTTAAATATTAAATTGTGAGCCTATTTTCGTAATAAATACTCAGTACTATCTCGAAAAAGCGTATTTCATAAAAAATAAAACTAACCATAGCCATGTGTTGTACAAAGTTACAATATCAGTAAGGACCGGAATAATTCGTGGATTATTTTCACGATATGATAGAATCCAAATAACTGTACTTTTAAATTGCTTCTCTGATTAGCTTACAGTTTATCTGAAGGACTTTGAGCCAATGTAAAACCCTTCAACCAAAAAAGTATCGAATCGCAAGCGTCCCAGTTGACAGGTGTCACGAGTCAGTAGCCAATGAGCAGGTGGCATTTGCCCGAGTGTGTAGGGGATTGTGGAGTCTATCCTAGAGGTCATCGAAATCGCGAATTTTTCCAGTCTCTAAATATCAGTCACAAACTATTTCTTGGCGACTGGTTTCCAAACAAATCTTTTGTTAAAGTACAGATTGAAGTCAACATGTAGTAACTACCCATTACACAGACTGCAGACGCGGGAAATAATTCTAACATTTACGTACTGCAGCCAGTTCACTTATACCAAACGAATAGAGGATAAAAAAAAGCTTGGAAAGATATTAGGCATTTATATCCTGACGTATGAGCACAGGGAACGTAAAAAAATATTGCCGGATCCAAAATGGCGAGGTGTGTTCTCCCTTAAACGTAGAAGTGAGAATCCCTTCTGTGCGATTCCAAGCGCGGTGATCGCCAGCGCGGTTCTGCAGTGGTTTCACTCTGCCTTCGACATAAAACCCAGTCCTGAACCCGTGAAGGATATTTATTTCAACTAAGCGATAGATTTTTGACCCGGCCGGGGAAAAGAAAAAAAAGGATTTTTTTTTATCCATCAGTCAGGAGTCCTGACAATAATTTGGTTACATAACAACAGACTTAGAGGACATTTACGAGTCCGCATCTACTAGAAATGTTCTGTCCACAATCTTCTTACCTGAAAACTATTTTTTTAACATAAGTGTTTTAAGCGAACGGAAAACTTACCGTTCAATGCTATTCAGAATTCTTGTTTTAGAATTCACACATAAAAAGTTTTTAAAATTCTAACGTGGCATTGAGAACCTAGGCAGTGGGTGTGTGCACGCTTTGTCATGTTAATGATTTGAGTCAAAATGAGAACGAACCCCCTTTCCCCTTTCTTTTAAACAAATCCATAACTTCATTTTTTCACCTGGATAGCTTAACGTGTTATTTTTTTAATATAACGATGTTTAACGCTGATTCCTTGCCAAAGTGCTGTTAACATACACACTCATATAATTATATCAGCCATGGTCTTTTTTGTGCTATTTAATTACTAACCACATTGACTTTATCTCAAATAATTTTTAAAATAGGTCCAGTAGTTTTTGAGTTTACACATTAGACATTACTAACAAAAAAAACTGACGCTCTCTCATAAAATTAGTACAGCTAACATAGTCCCTCTGTAAATATTACAAATATGTAATACGGGTAGCTTTTTCAGTTATAAAGTAACATTATATTTCTACCCCGAAGTAGTAACATCGTACTAAAAGTGTCTTGCCTTTATGTCGAAATGACTGGAATATATTTATAATTTTAAGTGTTGCAAACAGGCAGACAAGGGGCCCGCCTCATCAGGGGTGTATGTGTGTTAGTGAGGCGGGATGATAAGCGCGACGCTCGCTGGTATTTCTAGAGCGGTATCGCCTCTAAGCGCAAGGTTCTGAACTGGCATGTAGTCTTCTCTCGTCGTCACAGGATAACTATGAAATTTGAGCGGTGACCGTAACATTATACGGCCGAGAAATGAAGATAAAGGTATAATGCAAGTCCCTTAAGTGCTTTCAAGAATCTGCACTGGTTGTTTTACGCCTAAAAATTACTCTTAAAACATGCGTTTTAGCCATTTTAACTCTTTTAAAAATACAGTTTAAAAACTTGATACGAAATCAAAAGTACTTTTCGGCCCTCGGCGAACTGTTAAACGCTTTTCGTAAGCAGACCCCACCCGGATATCTTAAGTAGTTTTGAAATCTCGTTTTTTTTTTTCCCTGAAGCACTGCACACCGTGTGTGTGCCCGGGTAGGCGGAGCACTTAATGTGTCCTCAAACTGCTGATGTCCGCCCTGTTTATCTCGAAGACCTCAGTGTACCTCGTTGCGTATCTTGTGACCAAGTGGCTGCTAACTGGCCGTGGGAGTAATTGTGGGTTGTTTGCGTAATGAGTGCCTTCTCTCTCTCTCTCTCTCTCTCTCTCTCTCTCTCTCTCTCTCTCTCTCTCTCTCTCTCTCGGTCCCTGAGATGTCACCGCAGAAGCAGTGCCGAGAAAGACAAGCCGATCTTGTATTGTTGGGTGGGGGAGGGGTGGGGGGGGGGATGAACGTCAATAGTACATTCAGGCGACCTCCGTCGCCGAGGTCGCTAAGGCGACAGCTTCGGGTTGCAAGGTCCCGTTTGAATCCTTGGCAAAGCCATTCAAGCCCTGTGTTCCGTTTCAGTGTTATTGGTTTATTTTTTATGTTCAACCCGAACGCACAATCAACCCAAACATACCTACCCTTCGACACAAAATTACAGATGTGACGTGCATTAGGTCTGTTAAGATTAAAAACATAAGTTTGGACATACGCCATTACTAGCTTATACTGTATGCCACAGAGAAAGCCTGAAAAATGGAACAAAAAAAGATGAATTCAAAAAAAAAATCCAATATAAGCCGATGACAAAAAAATTTTTGTTTCCTTTGACGGCACAGAAAATTACGTGGAAGGAATTAAGGTCGGTTAACGATACAAAAACTTAAGAATTAAAAAAAAAAAAAAAAACCATTTGTACGCCGACGGGCACATTGTTAAGTAATATACAGTTTATGATTGAATTAGTGATCGTTAATTTCAGCCAATAAAAACGGGTGAAAAAGCAGCCACGTTATTTAAGTTTAGTTTTTTTTGGATTTGTAGATATGGTCTACATTTTGAAATGCATTTAGTTTTGGAGTCATTGTCAATTGATAGCTTGTTCAACGGAATATTTTTATCCATGCAATATCAGACACATGGCTACGATTGAACCTAAAAATTACAACATTTCAGTTCGAAAACTAGAATCCGTACAAAAATCAGAATCGAAGGTATTTAACTTTAATGTTTAATTATTAGTTCATGTAATGCTCTTATCATCTATTCTAAGTCACCATAAAATGACTTTACAATTTAAAAAAAAAACATTCATGAATTTTAAATACATATTTAATATTCGTATAGTAGCAAATATTAACCAAAAAACAAATCACATCAGAATAATCAATTTCGGAAATTCTTGCCATGTTATTCTAAGTATTATATCATTTCTCAACATGATGATAGTATATAACGTTATTGTTATCTTATAAAAGCGTATCCAGCTCAAATCGGAATGAGGAGAGGTGAGAACATTTATCGAAATTCAGACTCTTTCCTGGAGGGGGAATGGTCCATGATGGTACCGTACAAAATTGCTTACTTATTCATCCAAGGCTGCTGCAGCTAAAACTTCCGTAACGGTTTTTTTACTGAATATTATTAAAACCGGTTTACTTAGAGTGCATACTGCAGGTTTCTCAATAAAGCACCAAGTAAATTTATCAAGATCGAACATGTATACAATAAAGATCTAGAAGAAATTGCTGAGTAGAAACTTGCAACAGCATAGTGTGACACCGGCCTGAAAAGAACAAATATGGCCAGCCAATCACGACGAGCTCTTTGCCACGACATGCGCATGCCCCTGTAAATAGAAAAAATAAATAAAAGGCGGGCTGTTGTAATACAAAAAATAAACAAACGGACGTGTCATTGTTTACGCCAGATGATTTTTAATGATCCATTAGCTAATCGTAAGCCATATGTACAGAGGACTGAATCATTCTACCTCGTCAGTACTCTGAGCAAACTGGCAATGAGCTTCATCATTGGAACATCCAAGAATGATTATTTCCTGCACTGCGGGTCATTACAGGCAGGGATGACCACGATTTCATGGTGATTGCATGGTAATTGTGTGAAGCCTTTTTTTCCCCCTTCATCTTTTAGCTTCGCCACATTTGCTGGAGGCCAAAAACATTGGCTGAAAAAAAAAAAACATGGAGTTGTCAGGCGACAAAGGTGTAAGATAAAGAGTAGTTTTGCATTTTAGAAATAACTTTGTTTTATTAAAGTATCTGTTTTCAAAGACGAATATTATATTTCAAATTTACTAACCATCATCAAAAGTCATCAATCACAATTTCCGCAATGTTTTGGGTGTCACAATATGGCGATGGCGAGGTAAAAGAGCGACTTCAACTACGTCACAGCATGCCGTCGCCTGACAACTCTATGGCTACAGAATTAGTTCGTCGTCAGCAGAAATAAACATTACTTATAGATAGGGACACCTGTATTTCGCGAATACATTTCGTGTCAAAGTATTTCACAAAATACTGTAGCTTTTCTCCTGTGGTTATTGGCTGAGGTCGGTGAGAGGTGTCGTCCCGCTCTTGACGGGGCCAATGAGAATGTTGTCACCGTACTGCTGCACCCTCACAATTTGCCATGACTCTTAGAAAAGCTACAGTGTTTGGTGAAATACCTTGACATGAAATGAAATCGCGAAATACAGGTGTTCCTGCTTATAGATTAACTTGTCACGAAATTTTTTTTTTTCTGTGCGGCTGTGGAAACACTTATTCCGCGCCCACTTCTTGAGCGACATGTGCTCTATGAGCACCGGGTGACCCTCACCACGGAAACCTAATTTTAACTTCAGTCCTTTCCCTTTCCGAGACCGCGTTCGTGCATGTTCAGATTATATTTTCTCCTCGGTTATTTTTTCTGTCTCTGTTTACCTAAAATAAACAGGTCGGGGATTTGAATTTTAAATTCCATTTATATGGTATTCGATAATAACTTTTTTTAGTAGTAATTCTGAAAGAAAGCTACATTTCTGAAAATTAAATATATTTTTTGTTTTTCGAAATATTAGTAGTTCACCATTTTAAGATTTTATGTAAATATCACAAATTTGTGATATCGTGACAATGGTCGGTTAGGTTAGGTTAGCTACATTAAAAATAGTTTAAAAGCGTGGATGGTTTGGTTAGGTTAGGATAGCTACATAAAAATGCTGCAAAATATTGTTGGTGATTGATTAGGGTTATTGTACCAAGTTGTAGCTAACTAAACGTAACAATTTTCCTTTTTAACATATATTATAGTATTTGTAATGTAGCTAACATAACCTAACCAACCGTTCACACAATTCGACATTATTCTGGTTGTAGCTAATCCAACCTAATCCATCTACATACTATTTTAATTTTTTTTTTTAATGTGGCACGACAATTCTCAAATTTCTACGTTACCGAAGTCTTTGAAAGAAACGTAGAAATTCTTTCCCGCGCGTTTTTTTTATCCCATGGCATGACGTGTGCCACATGACGTAGGGACCGGAAAAATTCGCGGGTTCGATGACCTGCACGATGAACTCCATAGTTCTACCTACACTAGATCAAATGTCACCCACTCATTGGCTGCTGTCTTGTGAGACGTCCCAGCGTAGCAGCCTGTGATTCGATAATGCTTTTGTCAGGTTTTTCTCATTGGCCTAGAGTCTTCCAGGTGAGTTGTGAACGAATAGCTAGGGACCGGAAAAATTCGCGTTTTCAATTACCTCTAGGATAGACTCCATGATCCTCTATGTACTTGTGCAAATTACACCTACTGATTGGCTACTAACTCGTGACATGTGTTAACTGGGAAGCTTGTGATTCGATACTTCTTCTGTCGAACGTTTTCCATTGGTCCAGAGTCCTTCAGATAAACTGTGGCCCAATCACTGAAGCAGCAAGAAAGGCAAATGTATTTGGATAGCCTATCGCGAAATGAATTCGCGAATTTTTCCAGTCTCTACACATGAGTTAACAGCGAGCGAAGGGCGAACTCGGGCGAAGCCGGCCTGTGTCGGGGCTTTGGGCCGGACGGAGAGACCGCGGGCGAAGCCAGGAGTTAGTAGCGGAAACGCCCGCAGCCACGCCCCACGGCGCTGGTATCGGCGCGCCCAGCGGAGGGGGAGGGTGTTGGGTGAGGGCGGAGGGGAGGTTCGCTGTCCGCTCGCACGCCGCACGCGCCAGTACGCTGAACCGACCACTACACAGAAAACCAATTTTGAAGTCATAATTATTTAGGCGCATCATGAAAAAAAAATTATGAGTATGTATTTTTACGATGCACGCTCAGCTTGTGTTTACAAATTGAAAGAATGAAGAAATTCCTACTTACAAATAATAATCATATATGTGCTTTTAAAATCTTATACTTCAGTGATTGATATTGAATACTGGTACATCTAATTAAAGGCATTTATTCATTGTGAATATTAGTGATAGAACTTGTGTTTATAAACTATTTAATGGGTATTTATGTAAGTGAGGTGCGCAGTCTTCTCGTCGTCACAGGATAACTGTGAAATTCGAGTGGTGACCGTAACATAATATGGCTGAGAAATGAAGGTAAAAGGTGTAATGCAAGTTCCTTAAGTGCTTTCAAGAATCTGTACCGGTTGTTTTACGCCTAAAAATTGCACCTGAAACACGCCTTTTAGCCATTTTCACTATTCTATAAACGTAGTTAGAAAACTTAAAACCGAAATCAAAAGTACTTTTGGTTCTCAGCGAATTCTTAAATTATTTCCGTAAGCAGACTCCACTCAGATATCTTGAGTAGTTTTCAAATCGCGTAGTTTTTCCTGAAGCTCTGCACACCGTATCACGTAGAGACCTGCAAAATTCATGGATTCATTCGATGATAGGCTAGAATTCAAACACATATACCTCTTAGATAATTTCGCTATTGGCTTACTGTTCATCTGGACGAATCTCAACCAGTTATAAACCCTCAACCAAAGAAGGATCGAATCACAGACAAACCAGCTGAGACGACTTACAAGTCGGCAGCCAATGAACTTGCGTTATTTGCCCGAGTGTATAGGGGTATGTGCAGTCTATCCTGAAGGTCATCGAACCCCGAATTTTGCAGGTCTCTACGTATGAGTGCTTGGGTAGGCTGGGCCGACCTAATTTGTGTATAAGTGCGTGGAGTTCATCCTGGTGTCAGAAAATAACGCGAGTTTGACAGGTGTCTGATAAATTAGTATGAAAGTGAAAGTGTCATTTCAAAGTGACGTCATAAAATAAAATATTCAAAGAATTTTACTTTTTAATTGCCACAAACCAATATCATTTCAAAATGAAGTTGCAAACATAACAGTTTTTTTATAAAAACGTTTCCTTAAAATTATTAGTGTCAGGTAAAAAACTAAAAATAATCTAAAACAAACTATATAAAGCTTGCCGATTGGTGTCAAAATTTTCATACCTAAAATATATGGGAAAAAAATATTTATATATTTATGGTTTAAAAATTAGTATTATAAACAAAGTAGCTCATTTTAGTACACCATTCAAAAATACTGAACAGTTTTGAATGAAACACTACCAATTAAAGCCAAGAACATTAATTTCATAGACCTATTATTATGCGTACACAGTATGCAAATTAGTGGACACTTTTATAACCTCTGCAACTTCTTCGTGTGAATCAGAAGGCAAACGACTAAAAACCGGTTCACAGGTAAAAGTAAAAAAATAAATATTCATGCACTATGCATACATATAAATTAACTTTAAAACGTCATCAATCAAGTTTTTTTTTTAATTATTCGTGGACTGAGTTTGCCGTGACACATATTTCCATGTTAGCAAGGCGCAATGACATGGCTGAGTAGCGGCTTGTAATTGTAGGACATTACAGTATTATTTTTTAAATTATAGGCTGTGTGAATATAATTGAGGATAAATTCCAATCGACTAATTGCCTTGAAGTATGACCCAAATAGGACCCTTTTTAATTCACAGTGTCATCAGCTGGTACATAATACATCTAATACAAGTATATTATTGTGTTATTTTAAAATTTTTAATCGGAGAGTTTTTCCTACAGAGAACAAATACTTTTCTACGTTTCCCATAGTCTAATTTAGTGCAACCCCAAACTGGTTTCTAAATATCATTTAGTGACCTACTGGCAAAAAATAAAATATATACACATACGGAGTGCCACGATTATTTTGCGGATTCATTGCGTAACAAAATGAAGCACATATACATCTCCCTCACGTTGATTGGACCGCAGAGCTCTTGACACGCCCTCGAAGATCCTGAGCCAGTCATTAACAAGGAGGAGAAATGGTTATCCAATCACGTGTGACACGCTAAAGGATGGGACTTTTTCCATCGACCAACGAGTACTCCATAAAGGCTTGATTATTTATGTAGGCGAGTTGAGTCTAGCCCGGAGTGAAATGAATCACCGACGCAATCGTGGCTCTATCCATACATATTGTTTGAATTTTTGTAACTTGTAATATATTTAATGACTAGCTGCAGTACCCAGCGTTGCCCGGGCTGAACACAAGGTGAAGGGGAACTGTTTAGAGATCAGATGTAGTTAGTAATTTGTCTTCTTAATTTGAATGTCAAGTGTGCAAAATAATTTATATCACTTTCAGATCCCGACAGACTTTGTTCTGCCAGTTTATAGTTATTTACCTGGTCTGTATGTAATCTAGACTCTATAAAGCAATATAGAAAAAAAACTGAAAAATATGGGATTGCTAATATTGAAAAGATTCCATTATCTAGCTAATGCTCGGCATGCATTGCAATGCCTCATTCAGTTTTGTTTTGTAATATGTTTGAAGTAGTTACACATATACAAATAATCTATCCATGTCTCTAAATATATATTTATCTCTATCTACATCTATAGTCCTATATATCTATGTATCTCTCTATCTGTATTTATCTCTTTATATCTACATATATACCTCACACTATCTCTATGTATTCTATATGAGGGTACTGATTGCTTCGTTGTTAATATCACACGGGTGTTTTTTACTTGTATGGGAAAAATAAGAATGATAAGGCATCTAGTGCGTGGCAACAATGTTAATATGCAATAGGAAATAAACTTCTAGCGCCTGTGGCATTGTCAACACACACTCCGTACGTGTACTGCATGTTGTATCTAACCCCCTCCAACGCATTTGATTCTAAATTGAACTTTTAGTAAGGATCCCTAATGTTATTGATAATATAATATAGCATATAGCCTTCCTCGATAAATGTACTACCCAACACTGAAAGAATTTTTCAAATCGGACCAGTGGTTCCTGAGATTAGCGCGTTCAAACAAACAAACAAACAAACTCTTCAGCTTTATAATATTAAGTATAGATTATTTTATCTTCAATGATACAGGTCTAAACTATTCAAACTCAAGCTTGGGTTGGCATGTACTTCAAATTTTTAGTACACTATTATTAGGGACTGAAAAAAATTCGCGGAACAATGACTTTCAGGGTAAAGTATATACGCAGTCATCTGTAGATGAAATGCAGCGACAAAGAGACGAACCCAACGATGATACTAAACACATAACGTGTACAACACGACAGCACAGACGAACACAGAAGGCCTCCTAAGAGACAGCAGTTGCGACGTTTCGGGAACTAACCTATGTCCCTCCCACCTCCCCCCCCCCTACCCCTCAGGCACAAACAGACTGGCAGACTAGAATAACAAAGAGACCGGAAAATTTTGAGGATCCAATTCGCGAGAGGCTGAAAAAATACGCTACTGGCCCACTGTTTTTACCTGTACGACTCTGAGCCAACGAGAAACCCGCAACCAAAGAAGTATCGAATCAGCAGGTGAACCAGTCGATACGACTCTCAAGTCAGCAGCCAATATACAACTGGCGTTATTTTCCCAGAGTACACAGAGGACCGGGTAGTCTGTCCAGTCCCTGCTAATAAATGCAATCTGGTCTTCAGGCAAGTGTGATCAGTAGAGACCTGAAAAATTCGCAGGTTCATTTCGTGTTATGCTAAAATTCAAATAATGGACTGAGGGCCAATTAGAGACCCTCGCTCAAAGAAGTGTCGAATCACAGGTTACCCAGTCGAGACGACTCACAAGTCAGCAGCGAATGTATAGTTGGCATTTGCCCGAGTGTGTAGAGGATATTGGAGTCTATCCTGAAGTCCATTGAACCCGCGAATTTTTCCGGTCTCTAGTGATCAGCCAGCCCCGCTTATACCAGCAGCAGCAGCCGGCTGGGGAGCTCGAAGGCATGAAAATGGGGTACTTGACCGCATAGCAGTTTCCGAACGTGTTTTGAATATCCCCCCCCCCCCCCTCTTCACGTACTTGCTGTTCGACTCGGAGGAACCAGAAGGACTGGATACTGATTCCCGCGCGGCTCGACGGCTGAGAACAAGTCTCCGAACCACGAGCTGATGTTGCGTCACAGCACCCCCCCCCCCCTCCTCTAGCCATCATCGCTGTCAACTTACGTTGTGATGCGAAGTAGACTTGAAGCACGTGCAGTTCTATGCCTCAATTCTCGTGACGCGCTTTCAAGACTCTGAGCCCTTTTGAAACCACGTGTAACTCGCCAAATGTATGTGACTTTGTTATCGACCTTCAAGCACTCTAAAAAAAAAAAATCGGTTGTCTGTAAAGTCGTTTTACGGACGATAGATAGTTTAACGTGACAACGTCATATCAAAACATTGATGAAATGATTGCATACTTTATGAATAAAATTGATCATTTTTATTTTAATAATAAAAGAATAAATACTTTAAATTATACTATTAATCAGATTTTTAAAATGCAAGAATAATTAATCTTTATTGCCGAAATTGTTGTTTCAATAAGCAATGAAAAACACTTTATCTTTTCACTTCACTTTATAAACCGTCAAGTGGAAGAGAGATAGATGCGGCGCAAGCGTACAATGAGCGTAACGGGACACAGCGTAACAGAACAATGTGCGTAACGGGACAATTTTATGTGCGTGCAGCCGGCGTTCATCGCTTTATTAGACGTTGTCACGTCAAAAGACTTAATCATTTGTAGGCAGTTCGAGTCAGTTCTGGATCCTCAAAAATGACTGTTGATCTACCGATTGATTGGCGATTGATCTGAACACTTATTTTATAATTGGACACCTTAATCCACACTTCCCTACTGATGTTAACTCAACATAGCGACATGTGTTTTGAGAATAACCAGTCATTTAAAAAATTTTTAAACCAGGTCTGACCCGGGAGGCCGGAGGCGTCCAACTACGACACGGAGGTAGCCCCCCCTCCTTTCCCCCCACATACCCGAAACCACCCAAGGCCCACGGGATTTGCGCCACTGCACCGTCCCGTATTACGTGCGCGAGATCCACGCATCACTTAGGCCAGTCATAACTTAGAACAACGTTACTTATAACAGCCAAAACTTAGAAACACGCAAATCAGAACAGGCATAGCTTAGAAATACATAACCCAAAAACAACACACGACCTAACACAGCTATCCTTTGGGGAAAGGAGTAACTTAGAAACACACAACTTTAAACACCCATATTTTAGAATTACGTGGTCGATTTTAGAAACACATAGCCTAAGAAACACATAGCTTAGAACAGTAATGACTTATTCATTATTAAATTTAAAAAAACACAATTTGAACAGTCATAACTTATAAACGTGTAACTTGAAACAGTCGTACCGTAGAAAAACGTAACTTAGAAAGTTCTGACTTAAAAACACGCCGCTCAGAAGAGTCGTAGCTTAGAACACACGACTTAGAAGAATTACAACTTAGAAACAAACTTAGAACTAGAACAATCACAATTTGGAACCACATAACGCAGAACACACATGAGGTAGAAAATTGCATGTTGTGTGTATATATGCGTAGCGACAGCGACCACAGCTCGAGGAGCGAAGAGCGTCGCTTCTTTTAGAAAAAAAGGGGGGGGGGAGAACGGGACAGGGGGAGAAGGAAGATGGCGGCTTACAGCAATCGATTGTCATATATATATAAAAAAAATTTCAAAGTTGTCTGTTCTGGATACATCCTAGCAGCAGAATTTTTTTTTCCAATGTTGACGAAAAAAATAAACATGGCGGCCGCCTAGCAGCCGACAATAAATTTTTAATTTCCGCCTACTACTATAAAAATAAACATGGCAGCCAACTAGTAGCCGACACAATATTTTTAATTTGCCGCCTAGTACCTACTATAAAAAATAAACATAGCGGACTACATACGTTTTTAAAACTTCCACAACACAACACAAATTTTTAAAAGCATATATACAACATCTGATTATTATTATTTCCAAGATGGCCACGTGGCCGTGCGGTTAGCATTGCTGACTACCCAAAGGTTGACGGGTCGAATCCCCGCCGCCGCGATTCCTCCCATTTTTTGTACTTGTAAAATCAAATGCGGCGCGCGACACTAGCGCTCCCTAGCTTCTTAAATTAGAACCATCGCTCCACGTGACGTCAACAACCACCTCGGGATTCCTTCCCTCCACGTGGCTCCCGGCCACGCCCCACCCGGCCACGTGGTGCCACGCCCACCCGGACACGTGTTCCCCCACCGACCTGTTTGATTGTTTACAGTGTAACATGACCGGCGTGCTCCAACCGACGCTCCATTTCCGCGACAGCAGCCGGCGAGCGCTGGTCGCCGCCGGAGGCAAGTCTGTCCGCCTCCCGCGGAGATCAAAGGTGCTATCGGGGCCACGGTGCCCGAACGGTTGCCGACCTCAAGGTGCCGGCTCTCGGTTCACGTCCCGCCAGGGTAACACAAACAGTTTTTTTTGACGTGACAACGTCTAATAAATCGATGAACGCCGGCTGCACGCACAAAAAAAAAGTGTCCCGTTACGCACATTGTTCCGTTACGCTGTGTCCCGTTACGCTCATTGTTCCGTTACGCTGTCGGCGTATGCAGTAATAATAGGTTATGTTACAATTGACTAAAAAATTATGGTGATTCATATAATTGATGATAGATATTTGATTACAGTTTATTTATATGAATACTTGTTCATAATTATATTTAAATTTTATAGCTAAACGTCAGTTTTTAAAATTAATTACAAGTCATCTACACGTGAACTGTTAAGTCGACTGTTTATAAAGTGAAGTGAAAAGTTAATGTGGTTTTCATTGCTTATTACAACAACAATTTCGGCAATAAAGGTTAATTATTCTTGCATTTTAAAAATCTGATTACTAGTATAATTTCAAGTATTTATTCTTTTATTATTAAAATAAAAATGATTCAATTTTATTCATAAAGTATGCAATCATATCATCAATGTTTTCATATGACGTTGTCACGTTAAACTATCGTCCGTAGACCGACTTTACAGACAACCAATTTTTTTTTTGTAAAACTGTACAGATACTCCAAAGCAACTGTATCACTACAAAACAGTGTTGGCAGTAATACTGGGTTAGGATTCTTACCCGTACATTTATGCTCTGTGTTGTTCCAGTACCTCCAATAGTAAAAGTTATTTACAAAACGTCCCCTGGATAGCTTTCCGGTATTAACTGCGCACATTAATAACCATAATAAAACAAAATAATGTCAGTAGTTTGAAAAAAAAAGATGCTTAAATGAAAAGTCAATTGAGGTTTTCGTATTAAATTATCAGTAGGGCCATGACAATTTCGCGAAAAGATCTCGAGAGTAGTTGGAAGTTAAAACACTGTAGCATCGTCTGTGCTTCGTGATTGGGTGAGTTACTTTGAGGTGCATGTCGATTGTTACAACAACCAATCACACTAATTCAGTGTGGAAGCAAACTCGTCCTTAGTGGCTCGTGCAAACAAGGCAACGACTTCTCTCGCAGACGGCCGCCAATCACAAGGAAGAAACCGCTGGTGTGGGTATACCTTGTTGCAGTCTAGTAGGCGTTCAGATTTTTTCGCGAAAATTTCCTGCCCCTAATTATCAGTATTATCGCGAAAAACGTATAACACATAGGCAAAAATAACCATAGTCATGTGTTGCACAAAATAACAATATCTTTCTTGTAGTATTAGTATTACAAATTATAAGAATAAGCTTATACACAATTTATATCACTAATATAATTAATAATTAAATGTTATCAATGATGTGGATCAGTATTCAATATAAATCATTAAATTAGAAAATTTAAAAGCATATTTATATTTTTTTATTTGTATGTAGACTTTTTGCTTTTTTTTTTTTTTTTCATCCTGTGAAAATTTCGTTTCTTAGAGCGCACTTTTTGTAAAAATTCACTTTAATTTTTTTTTCATAACGCGCCTAAACAAGTATAACTTCAAAACAATAATTTTTTTTTAAATTATGTTTTTTTTTCAATTACCTTGTTTACGTTTTAAGTAGGCTATTTATATTATTTTCCAAAATACTTTAAGTTTAAAGAGTAAATAACACCAAAAAAAATGTGAGTTCTACTTGTTTGTGCCAATGTGTAATTATTTAAATGTATATAATAACCAATTGTAACAATAAATAATCTTACATTAACTATCCGGAATTCTAGACATCGTTGTCAACGATTCCTAAAATCTAATACGTAAATATCTTTAAAAACAAAAACTAGTTGTATGTTAACTTCACACGCAACTCTGCCTTGTCTGGGGGTTGAACACTAAATAGGCTGGTGTTCCAGCTTAAACCACCATTGAGGCTGGCTGATTCTAAGTGAGAGAAAAACAATATTTAACTACTGGAATTTTATTATTCTATTAACTCTAGACAGACACCCGAATAACTCGATTTTGTGTAGAGAAGTGTTACATAAATAAAAATATTTCTTATCTGCATGAGTGGAAAGTTTTCGTTCGTAACAAAAAAAAAGATAGTTAGGTTAGGCTAGCGACATTCAAAGTAGGTACTATAAAATGGTGGAAAAAAATTATGATATCTCGCAAAAATTGCGTTTTTTCAAGTTGTAACTTCTTTAGATGCGTAATGACTAGAGACCTGCAAAATTCGCGGATTCAATGATCTCCAGGATAGACTCTAGTACACTCTACACACTCGGGCAAATGCCACCTGTTCATTGGCTGCTGACGTGTGAGTCGTCTCGACCGAGTGTCTGTGATTCGACACTTCTTTGAGCAAGGGTCTCTAATTGGCCCTCATTAGTCCAGATTAACAGTGAACCAATTGCAGAAGCAGCGCTAAGGTATACTTATTTGAATTTTAGCATATCACGAAATGAATACGCGAATTTTGCAGGTCTATAGTAATGACTAGTGACCTGCAAAATTCGCGGATTCATTCGGTGATAGGCTAGAATTTAAACACATATACCTCTTAGATGATTTTGCAATTGGCTTACTGTTCATCTGGACGAATCTCAACCAGTTATAAAACCTCAACCAAAGAAGGATCGAATCACAGACAAACCAGCTGAGACGACTTACAAGTCGGCAGCCAATGAACTTGCGTTATTTGCCCGAGTGTACAGGGGTATGTGCAGTCTATCCTGAAGGCCATCGAAACCGCGAATTTTGCAGGTCTCTAGCTAATGACAAAATTATGAGTGTGAATTTTTTACGATGTGCGCACACCATGCAACCAAATAATCACATGATGAAAAAAGGGCTACATAAAAATAAATATTATATATTTGCTTTTAAATCTCATACTTTAGTGATTTATATTGAATACAGGTCCATATAATTTAAAACATTTATTTACTGTTAATATTAGTGATATAAATTGTGTTTATAATTTTTTTCAATTGTAATTATATAAGTGAGGTTTTGTTCCCGTATGTATAATTTATTTGGATTATTAAAATTAATAAATTAGATTAGAAATCCAGCACAGGTATTAATTCTCGTTATAAATTAAAAATCGCTATTATTTTATTAAATGAAATAATTAATTTTATATACGTATTTATATTAATATTGAACATTGAGAATTTAATTTGATTGAAAATATACTTTAACAACAGTAATTATAATATATCTCTAATCCTTGTATTATTTTATTTATATTAATTATTTGCATAGAAAATTTAATTTAGTTTTTTATTACGCCAATAAAGTATAACTTCTAACGCGCGTACATAAGTACCCGCACCCATTTTATTATTATTTGTATTGTGAAGTTGTACGAATGAGCTGCGAAATTCGGCGACTCATCGGGGGTCAATGAATCGCAGGCATTGCTGCGACAACATATGTCGAGACACGACCTTTCTACGCTCTGTCGCAATGAAAAAAGCGCGCGTCAGAAACCTCCATTGTCCCTTGTCGAAGCCACGGGTTATTGCGTCAGGGATAAAGATCGACTCTAACCAGTAACAAAGAAGAATGTGTGTGCTAGGAGAAAGTGTTCAAGCGCACCTTATGGTCCTCATTACCTGTATCGGTCACGTCGTAATAGCAACCATGGAGATAGGAATTAATTGTCAGGAGACGGCATGCTGAGACGTAGTTGAAGTAACGTTTTAACCTCGCCATATTCTTCCGCCCAAAACATTGCGCTACTAGTGCTTGACGAAGTTTGATGTTTAGAAAGTATGAACTATTATTTCCGTCGTAAAAAAAAAACAGTCACTTTCATTAAAAGAAAAATGTCGTCCAAACTGTTTTCACAATGTAAACAAGACACATCACGTAGGGACACCTGTATTTCGCGAATACATAACGTGTCAAGGTATTTCACAAAATACTGTAGCTTTTCTCCTGTGGTTATTGGCTGAGGTCGGTGAGAGGTGTCGTCCCGCTCTTGACGGGGCCAATGAGAATGTGGTCACCGTACTGCTGCACCCTCACAATTTGCCACGACTCTTACAAAAAGCTACAGTGTTTTGTGAAATACCTTGACATGAAATGAAATCGCGAAATACAGGTGTCCCTACACATCATTCATTGTTTTGGGCGTTTAACCAATATGGCGCCGAAGAAAAGAAAAGGCTTCACACACTTGCCGTGGAATCACGCAGACGATATCACTCCCTGCTCGTAACGACGTTAGTCACCTGTCAACAACATTAGTTGGTGTCGTGTGTGACTCGAATCATTTTGAAGACATCGTGTGTGTGTGCTCTGTTTACTAGCGAATTTTTTTTCCTATGTTGCAGAGATCATCCATAACTACCTTTAGGTTCAGAAAGTCAATGTTTACTAATAAACTCATGTCAAGTTACAAATTTATTAAATTCTCATTGGGTGTGGAACATAAAAAAAAATCAGGCATGAAATGAACCCAAGAATTAGTGATTTTTATTTATTTAATAAATAAACGAGCAGATGGTATCGTTAAATTTTCCGTCATTATTGTTTCTGTTTATTTTATCTGTACATCCCCAATTGCTTAGCAAATCTTAAATCTGATTTGATTTCAAAGCGTAAACTTAGGGACCTGAAAAATTCGCGGGTTCAATGACCTGCAGGATGAACTCCATAGTTATATGTACACTCGGTCAAATGTCACCAACTCATTGGCTGCTGTCTTGTAAGACGTCCCAACGTAGCAGCCTGTGATTCGATATAGCTTTGGTCGGGCGTTTCTCATTGGCCCAGAGTCATCCAGGTGAGTTGTGAGTCAATGGCAGAGGCAGCACTGAGGTATAACTATTTGTATTTTAGCCTGTCGCAAAATGAATTAGCGAATTTTTCCGGTCTCTAAGTAAACTGTAAGAACACGAGGGAAAAAAATTATGCACTGACAAAAATGTGATTGCTCAGAATTTTTTCCGCGAAAAATGCCTGCCCCTGAGCAACACGTTCGGGTGAAGTCGGGATCTAGCGCCGCGACGTCGGGATTCGCATCACCCGCGGTGTTGCCTCATCGGCGACGCGGTTCCCGGAAGACGTCCCCTCGCTGCTCGCGCTGATGCAAGCCGCCGATTGGACCTGATTGTTCGCGGCACGCGCCGTGTCCCTGGCGGGAAGCGGAGGATCCGCGTCCAAGTGGGAGCTTACAAGTCGCTGGACGGGCTCCAAGCGACCCCACACCCCCCCACCCGGGTCGCGAGACGTGTCGGCAGGCGAGAGGCTGACTGCCGCAGACACACGGGCTCGAAGACACCGGGAAAAATTCGCGGATTCATTTCGCGAAAGGTTGAAATTCCAATACATATACATTTAAGCTGCTTGTGCTATTAGTAGGGACCGGAAAAATTCGCGGGATCAATGACCTGCAGGATGAACTCCATAGTTCTGCGTACACTCGGTCAAATGCCACCCACTAATTGGCTGCTGTCTTGTGAGATGTCCCAACGTAGCAGCCTGTGATTCGATAAAGCTTTGGTCGGGTGTTTCTCATTGGCCCAGAGTCATCCAGGTGAGTTGTGAACCAATAGCAGAGGAAGCACTGAGGTATAACGATTTGTATTTTAGCCTATCGCGAAATGAATTCGCGAATTTTTTCGGTCTCTAGCTATTAGCTCACTGTTCATTTGGTTGAGGACATCAATGAGGAGGGACCAGATGCCTTTTTTTTTTTAATCGAATGTCCTCGTCAGGTCTCCAAGTTCAATGACATAACTGTTTTGTCCAATTTTTTTTTTGGATAACATTTTACGAAATTTCGTTACGGCGGACGTTACGTTAAAATTTAAAATGACGGAATCCAAAAAAGGCTAATCGTTCTATAAATCAAAGTGGTGGAATCCTAGATGGCGGACGTGACGCCACAATTCAATATGGCGGAACCCTATACCACCACCACCACCACGTCATGCTCCTGGCGCCGGGCATACATTCCTCTGGGCCAATGAGAAACCCCCCAACGAAAGAAGCATCGAATCACAGTCTAACCAGTCGATGCGACTCACTAGTCAGCAGCCGATGAACTGGCGTTATTTGCCCGAGTATGCAAAAGATTGTGTGGACTTTCCTGGAGGTCATCGAAAACGCGAAATTTTCCAGTTCCTAGTCATGTGTCTTGTATAAAACTCGACGCTTCTCAATGGTCTACGTATCTTGTGCCACTATTGTTCCGTCGACTGTGTTTGCAAACAACTTCAAGTGTCGTCAGCATTAGTAAACGATAGAGACCGGAAAAATTCGCGGATTCATTTCACGATATGATAGAATCTAAACCACTGTACCTTTATATTGCTTCTCTGATTGGCTTACAGTTTATCAGAAGGCCTTTGAGCCAATGAAGAACCTTCAACCAAAAAAGTATCTTATCGCAAGCTTTTCAGTTGACAGGTGTCACGAGTCAGTAGCCAATGAGCAGGTGGCATTTGCCTGAGTGTGTAGGGGTGTGGAGTCTATCCTAGAGGTCATCGAAAGCGCGAATTTTTCCGGTCTCTAGTAAACGACCATCACGCGAGAACTGTCAAATCCGAGACACGTTACACGACACAGACCGTACATCTTCGGTCATCCTTTTCAACGTCACGTCCGGTGTGTCAAGGGTCGCGCATCGAACGCCCTGTAACTTCCGTCGGTGCGCTATTCCATCCATTGTGGATTCTCCCGCCGGTAATTTCCTGGGCGACAGCTCACCCGACTCGACACCGTCGAACAATCAGTACTCGATATACACAGTGCCGTGATCACAAAGTGCATGCGGTTCCTCAGCAGCTGGGGATTGGCGCTGTGAAACGGAACAAAGCCTTGATGTCATCGCTCGTCCTGTTGAAGCACGCGGACTCGAGCCACGCGCGCTGGCACAGGAATGTTCACGAAAAAACTACAGATGTCTGTAAATTTTCGCATTTACACGAAAGCAACTGTATCACTACAAAATAGTGTTCGTGGTGATACTGTGTTTGGATTCATAACCGGGAAATTGTGATTTGTCTTGCCTCATTACTAGGGCCATGCATACTTCGCGAAAAGAAACCGAGGCCAGCTGAAAGTTAAAACACTGTAGCATCGTCTGTATTCCGTGATTGGGTGAGTTTATTTCAGATACAATGTCGATTGTTACTACACCAATCACAGTAAGTCAGTGCGGAAGCAAACGCGTCCTGAGTGGCTCGGTCAAATAAGGCGTCGATGTCTCTCGCAGACGGCCGCCAGTCACAAGGAATAAACTGTTGATGCAGATATATCTTGTTGCAGTCTAATGGGCGTTCAGGTTTATTCGCGAAAAATGACTGCCCCTACTCATTACCTCCAATGGTTAAAGTTATTTTTAAACCGTTCCCTAAATAGCTTTCCAGTATCAACTATGCATATTAACAATCAACAATAAAACCAAATACAGTCCTATTTTTGAATATTTAATTATCTTTTTCATGGTTTTAAATATTATGCTCGAATAAAACATCAATTAAAACATAAATCATGCGCCAATTTTCGTAAGAAGTTCTCACTATTATCTCTAAAAGCGTATTTCACACATGCAGAAATAACCACAGTCATGTGTTGTTTCTTGTAGAATTACAAACTATTTCTTGGCAACTGGTTTCCAAAGGAATCTTTTGTAAAAGTAGGGAATTTTTTTTTCTGTGTATCTTTTCACATAGTCCGAAACACAAATTTTCAGAGGCTGCATTCTCATCCGGTTCTCAGAGACTTCTTTAGCCTCCATTGGTCAAAATTACAGTCATTTACAAACACAGCGAGAATTTGCCTGAAATAAACGAAGCAATTTCATAACTACGTGTTTCGTTGTAAACTTGGTAAACACACACGAGAAGGAAGAAGAGTGTTTTTGATGTCAATGTGCCATAAATTATTTAAGTGGATTCATGTTCAAAATAGGCAAACTCAGTCCCGTAATTACAAGAAGATTTCCGTACATTTACGAAGGTCCCTGGGAAAATTCTGTAATTTTTTTAAGTAAATAAATCTTAACATTGTTCGTGTTTCTACCATTTCAAAAGCATAAATGATTATCATTACCATGAAAAATTAAAGTGAAATGTAAGAAAGGGTTAACTTATTGACAAAAAATTATTCAAGAATCTTCCAGAAAACGACAGGTTTCGAAAGATAAGTAACGAAAGTACCCGTAAATTAAAAAAAAATGTAATAAATAAATAAGTAAGTAAGTTGTGGATGGTTGGTTTTGTGAGAAAAAAACCGATGTTATAGACAAAAATACTAATGCTTTGTGATGCAAAAGCACAAAATATATTTAAAAAAAAAAATTTGCTATCGGGAAATGACACGATCAGAAAATGTTATTACCACTGCAACCAAACACATTTACCGTTAGTAGAGGTTTTTCTTCACACAATATGGCTTATAATAAAGGGAAATCATCAAGGCTATTTACGAAGAATTAAAAATAATTTGAATACAATTTTTATTATCATGTTATAAACTCTCTCTCGGCAACTGTGTTTGAGTGTATGACATTCAGCGCTATAAAATAAGTTCTGTAACAGGCAAAACCTAGCTTTGGAATCAGAAAATGAACTGCGTGACAAAGACAAAATAATTGGTAAAATTGCTTATTCTTATAACGAACATATCCACAAATTTTTGCAGCCAACAAAAAAAGTTAACTTTTCGACCAAATTGAGAAAAACAAAAACATTAACTATAGTGAAAAATGCATAATTAGACTGCATATATTTGCATTTCCAATGAACTCTTTAGACTCCGCAGTTTTCTGTAGTCTGGGACCAAAGTCCCTTTCTGATTGGTTGCTTATTTGTGAAGTGCCGGCATTTTTGACAGAAAAAAAATTCTGAACGCCTATTAGACTTCAAAATGGTATGCATGCGTAAGCTATTTCTTCCTTGCACTGTAAAAAAAACGTACTTTTTACGAGGAAAGACCTTGGAAACCTAGTTTGCAAAAATATCACTAGAAAAACTGCATGGCAGAGCTTTGTAAAATTGCAAATAGTTGAATTGCAGTTTTGCAACTAATATCGTTGGCAATTGTGTTTCCAAGGACTATTCTTGTAAAAGTACAAAACAATTCTTACAGTGTGTAATTGACGGCCGTCCGCAATAGAAGCCATTGGCTCATTTGACCGAGCCATTCTGAACTAGTTTTCTTTCTCACTGAATTACTGTGATTGGTGATCTAACAGTAGGTACACGTGTGCCTGAAAGAAACTCACCCAATCACGAAACACAGACGATGTTACAGTGTTTTAACTCTCAGCTAGTCGCGAAAGATATACATAGGTACAGGAAAAATTCGCGGGTTCAATGACCTAAAGGATGAACTTCATAGTTCTACGTACACTTGGTCAAATGTCACCAACTCATTGGCTACTGTCTTGTAAGACGTCTCAACGTAGCAGCCTGTGATTTGATAAAGCTTTGGTTGGGCGTTTCTCATTGGCCCAGAGTCATCCAGGAGAGTCGTGAGCCAATGGCAGAGGCAGCACTGAGGTAAAACTATTTGTATTTTAGCCTATCGCGAAATGAATTCGCGAATTTTTCCGGTCTCTAGATATACATGTCCCTAGATCGAGGATATCTCGCTGGCCGAATGTCCTTCGGAATTTTTTCAGGCTATCGTGAAACGAATCCGTGAAATTTTCCTGTGTGAGTGATATTTTGTTATGCATTCGTATAACATTCGTTTCGTCAAGCTAAAGCTCACGTTACATTTCAGAGACTTCACAACTGCCAGTGAACCGGTTATACAAACGAGGTCGATAGCAGATCCTGCGAAAGTTGCAACTTGCTCCGAGGCGAAGGGTATACAGTGCGATAAAAGAGAACACTGACTTTCTCACTTTTGCAACAGTTACTTAATAATTAAAACTTTTTGCGAACAATACTTGCGTCTCATATTGATCTTGTAAAGCGTGCGTATTGATGCGAACATTTTGGCTCTCGGTGTACGGCATTTGGTGGGAGTAATTGCGTGAATGCGACGGAAGTCAAGGAACGGAGATGTGTAACCACGGCTGACGTGACGCTATACCAGCTGATAATATATACTTTAACTTGAGTGGTGGGAGGTCAGTCTGCAGGTGGCTTCCGTGAAAGAATAATCTATCGCGACAATTATTTTTATTTTTGCTCTTACCGGATTCGAACCGAGGACAGGCATCGATCGAATCAATCAGTATATTGATTTAAAATTTATTTAATGAATTATGGAATTCTTTTCGAATCTGTAGCATTAAAATTACGGATTTTCAAGATGGCGGACATGACGTCATACTACCGGATGATATATATGCTATGAAAAAAGTGGTGGGGGTCAGTCTGCCTGCAGCCACCACGAGGGAAGGATCGGTCGCAATTTTTTATTTTTTTTCCCTCACCGGAAACAAACCGAGGACTCCGAGCTCCATGTCATAAATGTATGTTTTTAAATATTTTTTATTAAAATTTTATTCATTGAATTTTTTTACACATTTTAAAATTTTTTTCATTAAAATCTGTTAGTAAATAAAGTATTCCAAGATGGCGACAGTAACGGAAATTGCAACGGTGACGTCATATGCCATGATGAAATAATCCATGATGACGTCAGAGGCTTATCGGAGGCTGTAGACATGGATGCTTAAGCCTCAATATTGACATTGTGTTCTTTTTAAGGCAAAATGACTTTTGAGTTTTTTTTCGAAATCCTAATTTGTGAATTTTTGAGGAAGAAAACGAGAAAGTTTTCCTCTAATAAAGAAATTTTTAATTTTTCAATTTTTTTTTTGTATTTTCGGCGGAATATTTTTTTTCCAAAAAAAATGGATTTTGGCGAATTTTGCTGATTTTTGGCTAAATTTTGGCCAATTTGAAGGTCAAAGGTCAAGGTCAAAGTTCAAGGCCAATTTAATAAAAGATGGCCGCCGTGACGTCACAATCCAAGATGGCGGTCGGCACCACAGGCACCGCAGCCTGAAGCCTGTGCCAGATAATACAAAAAAATAGATACTACTTTTATTGAAACATCAATTAAAATATAACATTATACGCCCAATTTTCTTACGAAATAATCTCGAAAGACGTATTTCATGTACACAAAAAAAAACTATAGCCATGTGTTGTACAAAGTTACAATATATATATATATATATATATATATATATATATATATTTCCTGCAGTATTGCAAGATTTTTCTTGGCAACTGGTTACCAAATGAAACTTTTGTAAAAGTACAACATTTTTTCTTTATGTGTGCAGTTGTTCCCGTAACTGCGAAGAGCGCTTCGTTTATACGAGGGGAATTCTTTTTTGAAAAGTCCGTGTAAGGCCTATATTCATTTGACAGCGTAGGTGCGATCGAGAGCCGTGAACGATCTCCCAGAGCGCTGCGCTTTTAACTGCCTCAGTAAAATCTTTAACTGTTTTTTTAATAGGCGATCTTGTGCTGAACTGTGTCTAAGCGAGAGGCTTCCGGACTACATTTCTCCTGCGCCGCGGGGTCGTATTTCGATCTGCGCGCGGAACCCGTAAGAAGATCATTAGACATTAGTTAAGAGTAGGGGCAAGCATTTTTCGCGAAAAGATCTGAACGGCTATTAGAATGCAACAAGGTTTACCCGCACCTGTGGTTACTTCCTTGTGATTGGCGGCCGTCTGCGAGAGACGTCGTTGCCTTATTTGACCGTGTCATTCAGGACGCGTTTGCTTCCGCACTGACTTACTGCGGTTGGTGTTGTTACAACTGATGTGTATCTGGGAGAAAATCACCCAATCACGAAGCCCAGACAATGCTAAAGTTTTTAAACTTACAGCTATTCTCGAAATCTTTTCGCGAAATTTGCATGTCCCTAGTTAAGAGGAATGCAATTGAATCCAAGCAATTGCTTGGGCAGCATACTTGTTTAATTTTGAAGATTCCGCGTTACAGTTTCAAGTACGCGCGAGAAGACACGTGGCACGGTGGAACATCAATAACCGTTGTGGTCGCCACGATTTCGAATGCAAGCATGCAAACGTGTACCTGCAATGTGTCGTACTGGTGCCGTATGTCGTTTCGTGGGATGGAGTCCCACGGCTGTTGCTCTTGGCCATTCAAATCGGCAAATGTTAATGCTGGTATTGGATTAAACTGAAATTGTCCTCCCGTGATGCCCTATACGTACCCAATTAGCGAAAGGTCAGGTCAAACACTCTGTAGAGAACGTTGGGTGAATGCAGTGGTATGAGGTTGTGTTGGAAAACACCCCCCTTGAATACCGCGAGAGAATGGCGGCAACAAACGGTTCAGTCACCAGTCAGACGTAAAAAGCCGCCGTCAAGGTTCTCGGGATGATGTTGAGAGCTCTCCTGCCTGTCGAAGGAAATCATCGCTCCCCAGACCGTGACTCCTGGTGACTTCTAATGGTGACTCCTGGTGACTCCTGGTGACTCCTCCTGGTGACTCCTGGTGACTCCTTCTGGTGACTCCTGGTCACTCCTGGTGACTCCTGGTGACTTTTCCTGATGACTCCTGGTGACTCCTCCTAGTGTCTCCTTTTGGTGACTCCTGGTCACTCCTGGTGACTTTTCCTGGTTACTCCTATTGACTTCTACTGGTGACTCCTGTGACTCCTGGTGACTCCTGGTGACTTTTCATGGTGACTCCTGGTCACTTCTATTGACTCCTCCTGGTGACTCCATGTGACTCCTACTGGTGACTCCTGGTGCAGGCCCGGTGCGTCGACGCCGCAGACGGCTTGGTTCCGCGTCCACCTGGCCTCCTCACCAACCCACGGCCGTCTCTGGCACCAGCACAGGAACGACTGTCATCTGGGCCCACAGCAGATTTCCACTCCGCGCTCCAGTGAGCTCCAGCTCAACACCATCCAGGTCGCCGATGGCAGCGACTCGGAGTTGGCGGCAAGAACCCTGCAGGATATCTCGCTCGGAACTGTCCCTCGAATAGTCGATGTGCTACAGTGCCAACTGAAGCTGTAGTGGCTGCTGCAGATGCAGTACGCAGCCAAGCGGCGACCACGGCGGTCTTTCCGCTCCGTCGTGGCCTGTGCGTGTCTGGAACCCGGTCGTATCGAGACAGTGGTCGCTGAACACTAGCGCACTGTGGAGACACATCCCTGCCAAGTCCTCCTGCAACCTCCCGTATATCTACTGCACGGCCTCGTGTTCCAGCTCAGCAAGCTGCTGACACTGCCGTCTTCGTCTCCTCGAAGTCGTGCTTGACTGACACCTACGTCACAACGTCAACACCAGGACTATAACAAAGCAAACTTGCTTTGCAAGGTCTTAGTGGCGCTACACAGGGGGGGGGGGGAATGCGTACTTTCTCAAAAGATTCTTATGGGAAACAGTTGCCAAGAAATAGTTTCTAATGCTACAAGAAAAATATTGTAAATTTGTACAACACATTGCTATGGTTATTTTTGCACGTATGGAGTACGTTTCTTGGAAACAATTACTAAATATTTCATTGTCGCGCTTACGAAAATTGGCGCATAATGACTATTATTCTTTCATTCCATTTTATTATTATCTTATATTCTTTTAGTTGGGACAAGTGTTTCACCATATTGCATACACGCAAATACAGTTAATTCGGTTCCGAGAACTATATATTTTCGGCAAGCTAAAAATGTACGTTTCTACTTATTCGAAATACACATAAACAGAGTGAATCTGAATTTTATCGACAGACTTCGACAAAATAAGTTGAACACCTCTGCACGCCTTACGGTCTTAAGGGATTCCCAGCACTAAGGGTCTGGATTATGTTTAATTGGATGAAGTTCTACAACCGCAGTGAATTTTGTCGCTGTAGCGCGATTATTTCATTGAAATAATTGGGAGTTATATTTATTTTCCACAATTTTTATGATGTGTTACAAACCTCCATTATTTTAATTAATTAATACTGTTACAGCGACCAAATTTCGTGTTTTTTTATGGAACTGAATTCAGTCAAACCTAATCCAGACGTTTAAAGTTTCGTCTTAAATAGTTTTTTTTATTATTTGCAATAAAACTTATTGCACAACCCTTACTTCGAATACTTTACCAGCCTTATAAAGCACTTAAGACCATAAGAAATATATACCAGCCTTATAAAGCACTTAAGACCATAAGAAATATATACCTACATAGGTTATAAACCATAACTTTTTGTCGTGATAAACCTGGAGCCGATGTTTGCTGGTCGCATTCAGCCTCACCCTGTATAGAACTTCATTGCAATAAAGTTAATAGAAAAAAATCGCATGGCAATCAGAAGTCAATACTTGGTTTGGAGCGAGCAAAATTATTGACTATCCAAACGTGCTCAATATATACACTTTTAATCGGGACCTGCCGGTAAATATTTACCGCAAATGGAGAAAGAGGTTTTGTTTTTATTTATGTAATACGTCACGGGGGGCAAAAAGGGGGGGGATAAACAATAAACCCGTAAACAATGTATTTCCACTCGTCTCACAGTCATTACATAACGCATCTCCTAGCTTCCCTGGCACCATCCCACATCCCACATTCACTTTCCTCCAAGGCCAATTAACCACCTTCACTTTTTATTACTTACCGGTTCACATTCCAAGTCCATACACCATCCGGGTTTTATATCCGGATGAAGACCACTTCGTTCAAACAAGACGACATTCAAACTCCAGAATTTTTTTTTTAATTTGCGTCGTATTTTATCACGATGTTAGTAAACAAATATTTATGCGCTTTTTTTAATCCTACACCCAAAAAAAATTCTGTATTTTTACAAACGATTCCTTTGAAAACCAGTAGCCAAGAAATAGTTTTTAAAACTACAAGAAATATATTGTAACTTTGTAGATCGCATGTCTATGGTTATTTTTGCATATATTAAATACGTTTTTTCCCCTAGATATTACTGAGTGTTCCTCATGAAAATTGTCGCGTAATTAAGTGCTTTAATTGATGTTTTATTCAATCATAACGTTTTTAAACCACGGAAAAGATAATAAGATATTCAATAGTAGGGTTTATTTTGTTAATCATCCTTATTAATGTGCGCAGTTAATACTGGAAAGCTATTCAGGGAACTGTTTACAAATAACTTTAACCATTGAATGTACTGGACCACACAAAGCGTAAATTCCCTGGTAAGAGTCCGAACCCAGTGGTTACTGTGAACAATATTTTTTAGTGATACAGGTGTTTTCAAATGGTTGTAAAAATTTGAAAAATACCTGTAATTTTACATTTATATTTCTGTTCCATTTACAAAAATTGGTTGTCTGTAAAGTCCGTTTACGGACGATATTTTAACGTGACAACGTCATAACAAAACATTGATGAAATGATTGCATACTTTTATGAACAAAATTGAATCATTTTTATTTTAATAATAAATGAATAAATACTTGAAATTATACTAGTAATCAGATTTTTAAAATGCAAGAATAATTAACCTTTATTGCCAAAATTGTTGTAATAAGCAATTAAAACCACATTAACTTTTCACTTCACTTTATAAACAGTAGACGAAACAGTTCACGTGTAGATGACTTGTGATTAATTTTAAAAACTGGCGTTTAGCTATAAAGTTTAAATATAATTATGAACAAGTTTTCATATAAATAAACTGTAATCAAATATCTATCATCAATTATATGAACCACCATAATTTTTTAGTCAATTGTAACATAACCTATTATTACTGTACTCGCCGACAGCATAACGGAACAATGAGAGTAACGGGACACAGCGTAACTGAACAATGTGCGTAACGGGACACTTTTTCGTGCGTGCAGCCGGCGTTCATCGACTTATTAGACGTTGTCACGTCAAAAAAAAAAATTGTGTATGTGGTTGTTGAAGCTATGTTATTTGTCGCGCCATGAGTGACCGTAAGACAACGGCCAAAGAGTGAGTTAATACGAGCGCCAGAATTCCAACGACGACCAATTTTCGCGTTTGAACTCCTGCTGAATTCATGGCCACAGACTGTCATTGGTGCAAACCCTGCCGAATGAACTGTCAAAAATCAATGGATACAAACTATTATACTATGTGTTTTTGTTTGCACGTGGTACCCAAAACACTCGTGCTTTTGTTCAAATGGTTATATGTTGGAATCACATTAGGTTGGTGTGTTTCTTGGGACTGTAGTCATTTGTTGTCCGTAAGAAATGACATTTTAAGCTTGAAATGGTCAGAATGGTCTGGTCTATAATTCGTTAAAGGCTAACAAAGCGTTAACACTAAGTTTTGTTTGCGGAACGGAGACCAGAGAAATGAGTGTTTGGCTTCCTCCTTCTAAGATTCTGCCTTTGTTACACGTCCTGCATCAGATTTTGTGTGTTTTATAAACATTTTGTACATGCCTGCGCGAGGAGACCAGGGCGTGCGCAGGTATGGACCAGAAGTGACGATGTGACGTACACCCGAATTAGGGAGAGTGCATCATGAAAGCTGCAGGGGAAAAGATGAAGTACAGAGAGAGAGCCGGGCTTGCGAAGATTTAATCGTGGGTGATCACGGGCTGGGACTCGGATGAAGAGGATTGATTAATTGTGAGCTGGCTGGAAGTGGAAAGCGGGCGAGGTGAAACCTGATTGGTTGATAACACCGGGGAATCAGCGAGCAGTTTGCACAAGCTAAGGTTTGTTCTACTAAAAGTTATGAAGAACCCCGGTTTTTTTTCTCTTATGGGCAGGGCCATCCACTCATCGCGGAAAAGATTTCCAGAGCAAGTGTGTGATAAAACTTTGTAGCACTGCGTGGTTGGCTGGGTTTATTTCTGGTACATTCCCACAGTCAGCACGCCAGTCCTAGCCACACGGTGCGGAGCCAACCGTTCTGAATGGCCCGGCCAAATAGGGCACAGGCTGCTCTATCATACGGCCGCCAATCACAAGCCGATAGCACGTGCTTAACTTATCGCAGTCTTATGAGAAACCAAATTATTTAATTGGGAAAAAAAACATGCCTCTTCTTATGTAGAGAACGGATAAATGCGCGGACTTCACCTCATACCACATAATCATGCAGACGTATTCACCCCTGTTCATTAAGGTCGCACACGTGTTTTAATTCTTTACGCAAATTTTACTCTTCCACGCCCATATTCTCCAGCAAAAGTTTAACAAGAAAATGTATAGTTTTATTTATTGACTTATTTAATGTTTCTTTCACTTTACCACATGAATGTTCACATTGTTAGTGTTAAAATGACGATAAAACAAATCGTATATAACTAAGTTAACGTTAGTAAAAGTTATAGGAAAAAAATTAAAACTTAAAAATAAAATTCAATACAAACTAAATAAGCAAATTACTATCACTTATAGAAATATCAAAAATTGAAACATATAAGATACCACGATTTAACCCTATGAGGTAGTAAAAACTGAATTTTCTCAATTTAGTAGCTACTTGAAATAAGTTGCATGTTGTTTTAAGTTTCCTTGACACGTTTACACACTTGAAAACTCTCATTATCTTTAGTGTATTGAATAATCACTAGCAATAAATAAATAAAATAAACCGTTTTTTAACCGCTACGAAAATGTCAATGTTGTTTTGTGAGTTAAAACTAAATTGTTGGAACTCCAGAAATTATTTCGAGCGTTTTGTGTACTAGTATTGGAGTGTTGTGAACAAAATTAGAAAACATACTACTTTAATACTCTCCAATATGTTATGCAACATACTCTAAATATCTGTGGGAGTCACCTGAAGATAACACTTGCCCTCCCTTATCTTATGGATCTGTTGATGTGCTAGTTTGTAAACCTAATAACAAGCGCGATTACGTGCGATTTCCAGCGCAAGAAAAGTTCGTCTGCAAACTTAGGTCTGCTCTACAGTGGCACGGAGACGGATCACGTAAACGAATACGGATCTCAAAGTGCTCGGAACCGTAACAATTGGCAACTAATGATATTGAATTTTAAAATTATGAAACACATATCAATTTTTTTAGAATAATAAGTTTGGAAATCATAGCACGGGCATAATTTATATAAATATTAAAAATAAACGACAAAGTAATAATAGAACACTATATATTCTTGTTGTTCCCCCTTCCCCCCCCCCGGAGAGGGGAAACAAGAGGAACGGTTGATTAGAGCGAATACTAAAACAGTGTTGTGAGAAACACACGAAATGTTTACTGAAATTATTACACAGTCCAACATACGAGCACTCGTATATGCTTGAACACACCACGTGCGGTTACTGGTTACCAAAGTAATGTCCAAATAAAAAAAGGGAAACTTTATCCCTAACATGAACCAAATATCAAAGCTATTTCCAGCGTTAACATGAAACAATTATTACGCAACAGTAAAGGAAAAAATATTTAATTACTACACTGTTTACAAAAATACAAATGACCGCAAATGTTCTTATTCGATCCTCAGTGTAACTCGTTCAAAAATGGCTCAGAAACAACAACGTATTTTTTAATATAAGAATATTTACAATTACTATTAACTTAACTCTAAAATAATAGACCTTGGAAAACATTAAAATACTGCATTAATACTGCAGTAATATTAAAGTGTGGCGCCCGTATAAACATAATAATAATAGTTGTCCTATTACCTATAGCAACTACAATTCATTCATGAAATAATAGTAATTATATACAGACTAGTTATATAGACTATATACAGTTATATAGACTATATACAGACTAGAAATCTACGGTGACGGACGCGAACCGAACGAATCGGGCTATCTAGCCGCTTCTGCGACAACCAAGCACTCGTTAATACATATTTTCCTTTGTTTATCGAGAGGGGCGTTATTATTAATGAATTATAAATAAAATGTCGTGGAAAACATTAGACCTTGGAAAACATTAAAATACTGCATCTCTTTGCAGCTCGTATCTAGCCTTTATCAAACCATTTATCAGACTGTTTATCAAACTTTCGAATTAGGTCTGTTCGGTGCTAAACGAAAGTGACGCTGAAGTTAAGCCCCTCGGGTATTCGGGTGATGACTCATACGACACTCGCCTTAGAGATCGTTGAGAGTGAGGGTCCGCTCCAGGGCCTAACTGCCTGCCGTGTGGCGCCCTCCTCCATAAAGACGCTCAACACGGACTTCGCTGGCACAAACCAAGTGCGGAACACCAAATCCGAAGATGACTTCAACAGTTGGGCGAAAGAGCGGTCTCACCTCGCTCTGCAACTCGACGGCACTCGTGACTTGTCGCTCGCCATGGAGAATTGCTAGAGACTGGAAAAATTCGCGCTTTGGATGACCTCTAGGATAGACTCCATAATCCCCTACACACTCAGTCAAATGCCACCTGCTCATTGGCTACTGACTCGTGACACCTGTCAACTGGGACGCTTGCGATTCGATGCTTTTTTGGTTGAAGATTTTTATTGGCTCAAAGTCCTTCAGATAAACTGTGAACCAATCAGAGAAGCAATATAAAGGTACAGTTGTTTGGATTCTATCATATCGTGAAATCAATCCGCGAATTTTTCCGGTCTCTAAGAATTGCCATCCAGCCAACTTCTCCACGATGTTCCTGTCGCATTCTCTGTCAGTGGCTCTGACTCGTCACACTTCAGTCTTCCCCACTTCGTCGAACACCATAGTCCAGTGTCGGTAGTCAAAGTCGGGTGATTATTGCTCTGCCTTTTATATGTAGGCCACTGCCCCGGTCACACGCACACAAAGTTCTCTTTATAGCCTCCGACGACATGTGCCCTTTTCTCAGTAATACTCTCTTCCACTCGCCCACTCGCACTCGCTCAACGAGTAAGCAAAACAAAGACGTCGGTGAGTATTTTTATACCTTGGTGGGAACCTGCCCTTACCCAAATGTCGTAAATCATCTGAGTGGTTTTTCAGAATTTACTCGCTCAGCGAGTAGCCACTCGCTCCGCGACTAGTCACGTGGTTCCCCCTCCACTTCCGCGCCTCGGCCGCACCATGGAGTCGCTGTGTGTGGAGCATGCTTGAGGGGTAGGCAACCAGAAGTGCTCCGCTGTTCTGCCGGTGTTGTTAAATCCAGGGGCTAACCCACAAAACATCGTTACAATCGGTTTTAGGTTGCGGGCGGAAAACTAACCGCAACACTGCAGTTAAAATAATTTTTAACGTATTTAGAACGTAAATGAACATGGATAGCACCACAGCCAAGTACTCGGCTAAGCATTGCCGAGCTAATCCCCATGGGTCCGTCTCTGCGTGTTATCGTAGGGAACTGTGTTCCGTGAGATGCGTCTCAGTTTTACGTGATCCGTCTCCGTTTCCGTGTCATTGTAGGACAGGTCATAATTAGAGACCGGAAAAATTCGCGAATTCATTTCGCGACAGGCTAAAATACAAAGTTATACCTCAGTGCTGCCTCTTTTATTGGCTCACAACTCACCTGGATGACTCTGGGCCAATGAGAAACACTCGACCAAAGCTTTATCGAATCACAGGCTGCTACGTTGGGACGTCTCACAAGACAGCAGCCAATGAGTGGGTGACATTTGACCGAGTGTACGTAGAACTATGGAGTTCATCCTGGAGGTCATTGAACCCGCGAATTTTTCCGGTCCCTAGTCATAATGCAGAATACGTGGCGCGGGTAGACAGGTCGGAAGAACCGTAACACACTGATGCGTCTGGCGGGGAGAACAGAACAGCTTTCATGTCGCATCGTGCGCTGAGTGCGCGCGCTTGCGCGTGACAAATATTTACAGTTCTTCGATACAAACAACCGTCCAGAAGTGCCTCGGGCGTGTGTCATCCCAACCCGTTGGAGTCAGGAAAACCTAGAAGCTCTTTGTGGAGTAACGGCATGAGCTGCCGTCAGCCAATATAAATAATGTATTTGAAACTTTTTACGTAAACTTCTCTGTGGAATAAATTACGTACGGGTTCGGAGATAATCGACCGCGCACTCACAGGGGTGTCACAAGTATCAGTATTGCAAGGAGGAAGGGAATTCAAACACAAATTATCGGTTCGCTCCAATAGCTGTGTTCGAATCCACGATTTGTACCTACTACAAAAAAAATACTTAACCAAGCTAGGAAATTTGGGCTTAAAAAATGTACTGACCTGGAAAAGCACCTTAATTTACAAAATATACTGATCACTGTTCGTCTATCCAGTCTTTCTATTTGGAGGGAGGCGGAATATGTAGATCTGTGAGTAGTCCACTTTTAATTTCTAAATGGAAATGAGTAAAACACTGATACGATAGTAGTATAGGATAGCCGGTCCGGGCGCAGGCTTCAGGCTGTGGTGCTTGGTGCCGACCGCCATCTTGGATTGTGACGTCACGGCGGCCATCTTGGATTCTGACGTCACGGCGGCCATCTTGGATGAGCGTAACGGGACACAGCGTAACGGGACACATCGTAACGGGACAAGTAGATCACGGCGGCCATTTTGGAACCGCCATCTTGGATCTGCCATTTTGGATGACGTCATTGTGTGTGTTCTCGAACATTCCGACGTTGTGTTTTCCGACATATTGGATCCTATTAATGCTGCAATTTTTGTTACAGTCGCCATCTTGAAATTTGGACGCCATCTTGAAAATCTTTAATTATTATCCGATTTTAATGAAAAAAATACCAAAATTCATCAAAAAATTAACTTATTCGAATTCTGATTGATTATATCGATCATCGTCCTCGGTTCGAACCCGGTGAGTGCAAAAAAAACTAAAAATGGCGACAGGCTCCTTCCTCAATGGTGGATGCAGGCAGACTGACTCCTACCACTTTTTTTTCAAAGTATATATATCATCACCTAGTATGACGACATGTCCGCCATCTTTTCTTCGTCCGCTGGAGATCACCATCTTATTTTCGTCCGCTAGAGTGTGCTGATACCATGTTAGTATAATTATCTGATCACCACACCTTACACCTTGACATTGAAATTTGACCTTGATCTTGAAATTTGACCTTGACCTTGAAATTTGACCTTGACCTTGAAATTTGACCTTGACCTTGAAATTTGACCTTGACCTTGAAATTTGACCTTGACCTTGAAATCTAACCTTGACCTTGAAATTTGACCTTGACCTTGAAATTTGACTTGACCTTGAAATTTGACCTTGACCTTGAAATTTGACCTTGACCTTGAAATTTGACCTTGACCTTGAAATTTGACCTTGACCTTGAAATTTGACCCTGACCTTGAAATTTGACCCTGACCTTGAAATTTGACCTTGACCTTGAAATTAGACTTTGTCCTTGAAATTTGACTTTGTCCTTGTCGACCATCATGGATCCGAAATTTTATGTTCAGTACAGGCTACCAGGAGCTACCACCTGCTGGAGTACGCCATCTTGTGTGTGTACTTGTATTATAGAGTACATTTGTGAACTTCTCTTTGATGTGCAAAGTTAGAGTTCTAGTACAAGCCAGAATGTTTGAATTTTTTTCGTTTTTATTTTTAATTTTGTATTAATTTTTTTTGTATTTTTATGATATCAAAGAAAACTTGTGGCGGTTTTCTCCGTGTGCTTCCGATTATTCTTGTCAATATTATGGTGGTTTTCTCCGTGCGCTCCTGATTATTCTTGTCAATATTTTGATGGTTTTTCCCGTGTTCTTGCAATCATTCCTGTGGTTTCTTCAAGTGTTTCTGACTATTCTGAGAAACCACTCTCTGCATGGATTTTTTTTGTCTGATGAGACATGTCATTTTATTTGGAGTTACATTTAATTCGATAATTTCTGCTACTAAATCAAAACTTGCAATATTTTTATCAGGTGGAATTAAAAAATATCATTACTCAGTCAAATTAATATTACGCCATGAGACATCTGTGGAGCACCAACATGCAAGACGAACTTCCTTTTCCTTGGAGTCTAGCGAAGCCATCCTTCTTTTGCGATCGTTAGTGACCATCCCGCATCCCGCATAAAAGAACTAAATATTATTTACCTGCAAGCAACATGTGGCGACATCTGTTGTTGAAAAGCAGAACTACATGCATAAAGTACTTTTGCATGAGATATATTAATTCTCGCTGATGAAATATGAAAAAATTTCTATTTAAGTATTGCATCTAATTTAAAACACTCAATTGGCATCTGGCATTAGTCTCAGTAACTAATATGAATTCCGATTTGGGATCTGACGCTGTATCGAAAGAACATAGGTGTAAGTTTTGCAGTAAAGAGTTTATCTTGAGAAAGAATAAAAGACAACACGAGAAGAATGACTGTGTTAAAAATCCACTGCGCAATATGATAAGTTGTGTTCGATGTAGCAAGTCGTTTACGCGGAGAGAGAGCCTAAAAAGACATGGCAGAACTTGTAGCGCCAAGCCTGCGTACAAGCTAGAGGACAACGATGAATCTACTAGCCTAAGGAAGAGTGATCTGCATTACGACAATAATTTTCTTGGCTCTTCCGATCTCGACAAAGAACTTAAATTGAAGGAGGTTGATGATTTACGGAAGAATGAAGACAATGGAAGAATCCTTAACGTGAAAAGTGAGAATATATTCCAGCCGAATACAAGTAGATCTTTCCTACTTTGTAAAAATGATGGACTCCTAAAAAGGAAGCATGAAGACGATGATGACACTTCAACATCATCATCATCGAATTATTACGGTAAATTGGGTGAAGACGATTCCTTCAACGGTGATTGTTACAGTGACTCTGAGGCTGTTGACAAAGACATAGATTATGATGAAGCACCTAAAGCTGCCAAGATCGAAGAATGTAGCGGTGTCCTGAGACCGAAACGGTGGAAACGACGTGATATATTAAATAAATCTGATTAAGCTTGTGATGATCGCCGTCTCAAACATGAAAGTTACCCTGAGGTTGGTGGTAAAACGGAAGACACCAGAGATCATAATATTTATTATAAAGGTGCAAGGAAGATGGTGGTAGAAGAGAATGATTACACATCATGGAAAGATCCAAACATATTGGTTGACCGGCTAAGACTTCTACATGGGTCGCTTTGTGCAGGAAACTATTCGTGCATCAAAGAAATATCCTTCATACTCAAGGAACTGAGGAATGCTGGCTACATACAATAATGGCTTGTTTTACTTGAATTTGTATAATGTAAAGCAATAAAATAAATAAATTAAATTATAAGAATTTAATGTTTTTATTTCTTGTATTCTGATTTCTAACTAAGACTTAGATCTCGTAACTTGTGCTTCCTTTTTGCCCTTTTTTTTTGTTGATGGAGATTCCAAATGTGCAGCCTTTTCGATGATGGTGCTTCCAAATGTGCTGCCTTTTCGTTGTCGGTGCTTCCAAATGTGCTGCCTTTTTCGTTACCGGTGCTTCCAAATGTGCTGCCTTTTCGTTGTCGGTGCTTCCAAATGTGCTGCCTTTTCGTAGTCGGTGCTTCCAAATGTGCTGCCTTTTCGTTGTCGGTGCTGCCAAATGTGCTGCCTTTTCGTAGTCGGTGCTTCCAAATGTGCAGCCTTTTCGTTGTCGGTGCTGCCAAATGTGCTGTCTTTTCGTAGTCGGTGCTTCCAAATGTGCTGCCTTTTTGTAGTCGGTGCTTCCAAATGTGCTGCCTTTTCGTTGTCGGTGCTGCCAAATGTGCTGCCTTTTCGTAGTCGGTGCTTCCAAATGTGCTGCCTTTTCGTTGTCGGTGCTGCCAAATGTGCTGCCTTTTCGTAGTCGGTGCTTCCAAATGTGCTGCCTTTTCGTTGTCGGTGCTGCCAAATGTGCTGCCTTTTCGTAGTCGGTGCTTCCAAATGTGCTGCCTTTTCGTTGTCGGTGCTGCCAAATGTACTGCCTTTTCGTAGTCGGTGCTTCCAAATGTGCTGCCTTTTCGTTGTCGGTGCTGTCAAATGTGCTGCCTTTACGTAGTCGGTGCTTCCAAATGTGCTGCCTTTTCGTTTGCGGTGCTTCCAAATGTGCTGCCTTTTCGTTGTCGGTGCTTCCAAATGTGCTGCCTTTTCGTTGTCGGTGCTTCCAAATGTGCTGCCTTTTCGATGACGGTGCTTCCAAATGTGCTGCCTTTTCGTTGTCGGTGCTTCCAAATGTGCTGCCTTTCGTAGTCGGTGCTTCCAAATGTGCTGCCTTTTCGTAGTCGGTGCTTCCAAATGTGCTGCCTTTTCGTTGTCGGTGCTTCCAAATGTGCTGCCTTTTCGTTGTCGGTGCTTCCAAATGTGCTGCCTTTTTCGTTACCTGTGCTTCCAAATGTGCTGCCTTTTCGTTGTCGGTGCTTCCAAATGTGCTGCCTTTTCGATGACGGTGCTTCCAAATGTGCTGCCTTTTCGTTGGCGGTGCTTCCTATTGTTTTTCCTTTTTTGATGATGCTTCCAAATGTGCTTCCTTTTTTGATGGTGCTTCTATTTTTTTAATGTTGTTTTGACTCTAGTATTTTAGTAAATTGTTCTTGATTTGACTAGCGTATTATTCCATCCGGTGCATGCATATAAACGAGTCCTAGACAGCAGGACGCTCAGTTTGTTACTGCCGTCGACGGTGTACGGATCATCTAGTTTGTTTCTTCTGGTGCATAAGTCGTGTAATTGCCTGTTCTTGAGACTTCGATGGCATCTTTACCGACTTTAACGTCGAACTCGATGGAGGATGTAGAATCGACTACGGGAACCATGACGTCAGCGCCAACGATGTTGGAGCAGATCCCGTTGGCAACGCCTCTGACAACACTAAAGGAGACTTCGATATGTGCTGTTCCACCATCAGCTGAAGTTTCATCAGCATTGAATACTTCAATTAATGAAGAGCGTACTTCGCATCAGTGCAAATACTGTGGTGCATCATTTACTATCACCTCAAATGCTCGCAGACATGAAAGAAGCGGTTGTTCTAATAATGTTCAAAGAATACAATTTCAGTGCAATAAGTGCAATAAACTAATTTCACGTCTCGATAGCTTACATCGTCATTATAAAAAATGCTCCGAGACCTATAATGAACATGGTTATTGATTTGACTCATGTGTTGTACCGGCTAATGAGACTATATAAGTGATATTAACTTCAGTCCGTCTCTGGCTGCGGTGATGACCGGATCGGATAGACATTTAAAGTCATGTAAAAGGCTTAGTCCGTACAATAAGAAGACTGTTTGAATCGAGGAATCCAAAAGGCTTTAGTAATTTGTCTGTGTATTTTTTTGTACTTGTAGTAGTGTAGTATGTATCTAGTAAAAGTTTTTTTAAAGGAACTTGTGGTGTATTTTATTTTCTCAAACCTGCCACTTTAGTGGTACTTTTTTTAAAATATTAAAGTTGTTTTGTATCGGCCAGGGATCGAACCAAGGACTGGAGCGGATCGAATCAATATGTAAGTTAATGAGTGATTTATTTAATGAATTTTGGAATTTTTCCCGCTTTTCTAGCTACATTATTACATGATTTCAAGATGGCGGCCGAATTTCAAGATGGCGGGGGGGGCACCTCCGTAATAAATGATTACTGCACTGTAGCGGGTTAGAATAAAATTATCCACATGGAAATGTACTCTATAATACAAGTACACACACAAGATGGTGTACTCCAGCAGGTGGTAGCTCCTGGTAGCCTGTACTGAACATAAAATTTCGGATCCATGATGGTCGACAAGGACAAAGTCAAATTTCAAGGACAAAGTCTAATTTCAAGGTCAAGGTCAAATTTCAAGGTCAGGGTCAAATTTCAAGGTCAGGGTCAAATTTCAAGGTCAAGGTCAAATTTCAAGGTCAAGGTCAAATTTCAAGGTCAAGGTCAAATTTCAAGGTCAAGGTCAAATTTCAAGGTCAAGGTCAAATTTCAAGGTCAAGTCAAATTTCAAGGTCAAGGTCATATTTCAAGGTCAAGGTTAGATTTCAAGGTCAAATTTCAAGGTCAAGGTCAAATTTCAAGGTCAAGGTCAAATTTCAAGATCAAGGTCAAATTTCAATGTCAAGGTGTAAGGTGTGGTGATCAGATAATTATACTAACATGGTATCAGCACACTCTAGCGGACGAAAATAAGATGGTGATCTCCAGCGGACGAAGAAAAGATGGCGGACATGTCGTCATACTAGGTGATGATATATATGCTTTGAAAAAAAAGTGGTAGGAGTCAGTCTGCCTGCATCCACCATTGAGGAAGGAGCCTGTCGCCATTTTTAGTTTTTTTTGCACTCACCGGGTTCGAACCGAGGACGATGATCGATATAATCAATCAGAATTCGAATAAGTTAATTTTTTGATGAATTTTGGTATTTTGTTCATTAAAATCGGATAATAATTAAAGATTTTCAAGATGGCGTCCAAATTTCAAGATGGCGACTGTAACAAAAATTGCAGCATTAATAGGATCCAATATGTCGGAAAACACAACGTCGGAATGTTCGAGAACACACACAATGATGTCATCCAAAATGGCAGATCCAAGATGGCGGATCCAAAATGGCCGCCGTGATCTACTTGTCCCGTTACGATGTGTCCCGTTACGCTGTGTCCCGTTACGCTCATCCAAGATGGCCGCCGTGACGTCAGAATCCAAGATGGCCGCCGTGACGTCACAATCCAAGATGGTGGTCGGCACCAAGCACCACAGCCTGAAGCCTGCGCCCGGACCGGCTATCCTATACTACTTACGATATTTCATCCAGAGGAAAAAGGATCTTAAATTCTTAATAAAAATAATTTTTCAAAGTTTTTTTTAACAAATGTCAAGCGACATCCGAACTCATGCATAGGAAAAAAATGCCAGTTTATAATTTCTAAATTGTATGTTGCACAAGATATATTCTAATGCCAGGAATCTTAGGCTACAGGCTCACAATGAGCGGGAAGTATATATACGATTCATTGACCCCCGATCAGTTCCCGAAAATATCCTGAGTTCGCCGTTCTCTCGTGCAACTTTGCGTTCGGGAAAAAACAAGCCATTTTTATGAGTTTAGAGTATTTTAAATGCGCTCACCTAACCTACCCAACTTTTCATTTTAATTGCGACCACCTAGATACAGAGATTAGAGAAAGTTACAGATGGAGCATAAACACAGTTTGCAGGTATCTCTGCTGAAGTCAGGGGACGTAAGGGGGAAGCAGGTCGCCGCCATATTGTGCAATGAAGAAAATCGCATTTTCTCATAAGTGATGTATGCATGGTAGTGGAAAAGTGCATGAATATTAAAAAAATAAAGACTGTTGGCTCGAGGAAAATGATTGTGTACAAGAGTATTTCTATATACTACGTAAACAAATGGCCGCCATCTTGTACGTGAACAAACTGGCCAAAGTGCTCAGAGCTTATGCTCCATCTGTAACTTTCTCTAATCTCTGCCTAGATAAACAAAAACCTAACCCTACAAAAAAAAACTCTGAAAAGATGCACGAACACGGATTTTTTGGACGTCTGACTCGGGTTTGATGAACATTGGAGTTCTCCTGCTGAAATGATTCCTCGACGCGCCGCTAGATGTAGCAGCAGTCGCGCGGCGCCTCGGACGTCTTGCCTCCCAGGTGACGTCACGGCCCGCTCGTGCCCAGACGGCTGGGCGACACCTGATGAATGTTTACTCGCGCGCGCCTACAGCACCTGGAGAACCGCCGACTTCGCTCAGGACAAGCAGCTTCACAGAAGCGAGATGGCGTTATCGATCCTTTGACGCAGGCGTACTCGGTCGTTTCATCTCGTTCTACAATGATACGTAGAGACCGGAAAAATTCGCGAATTCATATCGCGAAAAGCTAAAATACAAATAATTATACCTCAATGCTGCCTCTGCTATTGGCTCACAACTCACCTGGATGACTCTGGGCCAGTGACAAACACCCGACCAAAACTTTATCGAATCACAGGCTGCTACGTTGGGACGTCTCACAAGACAGCAGCCAATGAGTGGGTGGCATTTGACCGAGTGTACGTAGAACTATGGAGTTCATCCTGCAGGTCTTTGAACACGCGAATATTTCCGGTCCCTAATGATACGGAAACATGAAAACGTAAACGGATCCAGACCCCGCAAGGTATTTTACGTTTCACTACTTGTGTGTCGCCTCCACAGTACACGGAAACGTAACTTCACGGTTACAAATAATTAAAATGAAAAAAAAAATTAGAAATGAGAACAAATCACGATCAGGATTTACATACGTACGTATAGAGGTAATAAAAATTACCCACAAAGTAAAGACAAAACGCTAGATATTCTTGTACTTAAAACAGTTTTTCACGAATTTAAACGGTTCAGAAACATGGCTTCTACCGCGGCCAAACACTCGGCTTCTATTCGTCGCACGGAGTAACGTAAACAGAAGAGCTGGTCTTTTCCGAACAAGTTCTTACGGGTCCGTGATCAATTGCACGCAATTTTGGATATTCCGCATAGGCCAAAAATTCACGTACATACACCTTATAGCTAGGGGCAGGCATTCTTCGCGAAAAAATTTGAACGCCTATTAGACTGCAACAAGATACATACGCACCAACAGTTTCTGCCTTGTGATTGGCGGCCGTCTGCGAGAGACGTCGATGCTTTACTTGACCGAGCCACTCAGGACGCGTTTGCTTCCGCACTGACTTACTGTGATTGGTGTTGTAACAGTAGACATGTACCTGAAAGAAACCCACCCAATCACGGAATACATACGATGCTACAGTGTTTTTAACTTTCAGCTGGCCTCGGTATCTTTTCGCGAAATATGCATGACCCTACTTATAGCTGATTATGATATTGGCTTACTATTCATCTGGACGACTCTGGGCCAATGAGAAACCCTCAACCAACGAAGTATCGAATCACAGCCAAGGCAGTTGAGACGACTCACAAGTCAACCGCCAATGAAACGGCGTTATTTGCCCGAGTGTAGAGAGGATTGTGTAGTCTATCCTGAAGGTCATCGAAACCGCGAATTTTTCCCGTCCGTAATCATTACTTTGTTTTTAAATAAATATGTATATTTTAATTTTTTTCATGTTCTGGTATTACAAAATATTCAATTAAATTATTTCTTCTAACAGTAAAATTCAATCTCTTTGGTTTTTCATTTGTTACGTTTCCGTGTCATTGCGGAACGGGCCCAAGCGCACTGTCGTATGCCGGAAGCCGGCGCCATTAAAAGTCTCAACCGGCGGCGTTGCCGGGTTGCCTTTCCCTGCCACAATGGGCTTCTTTTATCGCGGAAGTTGCACAACAACCGTCCAAGGTCGCGCGTTCGCAGACAAGGTCACGGACAACACACAGTCACTAAAAGGATTGGCGGTCGTTGAAAACGAGACTTTCCTCATTCACACCATTAAGTTCATTGTTTCCCCTGAATGGTTCATTAGTTAACTTAAGTTTTTCGTTTTCTTTGCTGAACTTCAATATTGAGATGGTTATTCGATTTTGTGGCATGACTAGGGACTAAATACAGACAATGGTGCAAGTGTTTTAAAACGCAGTTAGTTCCGAAATGTTTTCGCGAAAAATACACGCACCCTACTGACTATGTACTGGAAAAATTCGTGGTTTTGATTACTTTCAGGGTAGACTATACAGTCCTCCGTGTACTCGGGCAAATAACGCAAGTTCACTGGCTGCTGACTTGTGAGTCGTATCAACTGGTTTGCCTGTGACTCGATACTATTTTTTTGTTGTTGAGGGTTTCTCATTGGCCCAGAGTCGTCCAGATGAACAGCGGGCCAATAACAATCACAGTTTAAATGCAACCGTATTATTTTTTTTAATTTTTAACCACGATTTTTTTTTTCTGTCTCTAATAAATAATGTCTTTCAAAACGTTAAAATAGCATTTTTTTCCCTCAAATAATTCGTAAACCTGCCCTTAAATTTGAAGCTGGGTCGGCCCTTGTGCCTCGCTGTGGCGGCGGCTGTGTTGCCCCCCCCCCCCTTTTTTTCCCCCGCCTCCGCCCTCAAGCACACCGCATCACCGTCTCTCGCTGAAGAGAGGAGAGTACAGGAAGCGCCGTCCTGCAATTCGCGGTCGAGGTCGAGTCTCCGCCGCCGGCCGCGGCGTTGCCATCTCTCGCACGCCAGGATTGGTTATCTATAGAGACTGGAAAAATTCGCGCTTTCGGTGACCTCTAGGATAAGATCCACAATCCCCTACCTACTCAGGCGAATGCCACCTGATCATTTGCTATTGACTCGTGACACCTGTCAACTGGGACGCTTGCGATTCGATACTTTTTTGGGTGAAGGTTTTTCATTGGATCAAAGTCCTTCAAATAAACTGTAAGACAATCACAGAAGCAATATAAAGATACAGTTGTTTGGATTCTAGCATATCGTGAAATGAATCTGCGAATTTTTCCGGTCTCTAGTCATCTAACATTCTTCTCATTACAGCTGGTTGAGGTATTGTCGTTTTATTGTGTTCCCATACCTCTCTTGCATTTGTTTCTTAAGTCACAACTTTTGTCCCCTTACGCATAGACTGGAAAAAAAATATTAGCAGATTAATTTCTCGATAGACTAATATTCTAATAAGCTATTAGCTCACTGTTCATCTGGATGACTCTGGGCCAGTGATAAATCTTCGAGCAATAAGTATCGAATCGCATACAACCCAGCTAAGACGACTCACGACTCATCAGCCAATGCACTGGCGTTCCTAACTCAGGAATACAGAGGACTGTGTGATCTCTCCTGAAGGTCATCGACACAGCGAATTATTCCAGTCTGTACCCAAATGTTTACCTGACGTTATATGGGAGTTGTTCAAGGTCACGCAAGAGATGGTAACTATGACCACTTGGCGTGACTCTGTTACCGCTATTAGATAGTATTTAGTTAACATCTAGTGACGACAATAATTTATTGTAACCCATCAGCACTTGCAAAGAGGTTGCTAGAATAAATTAACATGAAATTCTTCTAATTAATTATTGTAATCACAAGAACATGAAATAACCAACACTGCATGTGAGACCGAGCCTTAAGGCACCCGCCTCGTCAGGGGTGTATCTATGTCAGTGAGGCGGGATGATAAGCGCGACGCTCTCTTGTGCTCCTAGAGCGGTATAGCCTCTAAGCGCAAGGCTCTGAACTGGCGCGCCGTCCTCTCGTCGTGCATAAGACAACTATGAGATTTGAGCGGTGACCGTAACATTATATGGCGGAGAAATGAAGCTAAAGGTGTAATGCAAGTCCATTAAGTGCTTTCAAGAATTTTCACCGGTTGTTTTATGCTTGGAAATTATTTTGAAAACACGCATTTTAGCCATTTTAACTATTCTAAAAACACAGTTTAAAAACTTAATCTGGAAACATAACTACTTGTCGGCCCTCAGCTAATTCTTAAATGCTTTTCGTAAGCAGACCCCACTCGGATATCTTGAGAAGTTTTCAAATCACGTTTTTCCTTAAGCTCTGCACCCGGGTAGGATGGAGCCGTTAAATGTATAAACTCCTTCGGGTTAGGTCTAAACTACTAGCCTGATACATTATTTGTTATATTACATCAATATATGAACGAAGGCTGGTGCATAATAAAATCTATAGGGTAAATGCGGGATAGATGCCACAGCGGGAGTGATGCCACACTCAGCGTATTTCTCAGTTCACTTACTAGATGGTGCGGTCATTGCTTCCATTGTATCCAGACAGATGTCACAGTAATCCTCTAGCAGTCAGAGGCGCTTCTGTGAACGAGTAAGAACTACGCTGGCGGAAATTGACTCGTAAGTATTGTTTATAGCTTTGAAATATTTTATATATGTTCGTTATTTTGCATTTATTAAACAAAAATTAAAATATATCTCAATATTATAGTTGTATGTGTTTGTTCCGTTGTTGGAACATACTATGGTAGTATATGTTGATATATAATCACTGTTAACAAATTTTGGTGTAGTATGGTGCCTTTCCTTAGATTTCGGGAGAGATGCCACAGCTTGTTATGGGGAGAGATGCCACATCGGCTAAATAAAATCACGCCTAGAGAGGGATGCCACATTTTTTTATATGACTTAATATTCTATGGAAAGAAGTCATGGTTAGTCTAAATTTGATGGATAAGCCTCAAAATATTTTCAACATTGATGAAAGTGGTATCCAGTTGACAAACAAACCAGGGAAGGTTTTGAAAATGAAAGGTGCCAAGGATGTCCACATTTTGACTCCTCGTGAGAGAGGCGAATACATAACTGTAATTGCATGTTGCAATGCAGAAGGAGTATTTCTACCACCAGTTCTTTTGATGAAATGAGTGAATAAGAAAAAATAATTCGTAGATGGACTCCCTCATGGATCAGATGTTTACATGAACCCAAAGTCGTTGTTCATAACCACAGAATTGTTTTTCAAATGGTTTGAGGAGCATTTCGAAACCCGGAAACCTCCTAGTAAGACTTTTGATTTTGGATGGCCATGCATCACATTACAACGCATTCGACATGTTGAGTCTGGCTGACAAGAATGATGTAATCATAGTATGTTTTCCTAGTCACACAACACAGGCTCTCCAGCCACTGGATCGTTCTTTTTTTGGTCCGCTTAAGGTCTATTACAACAACGAGGCCAAAGTGTGGATGCAACATCATAAGGACAGAAATATCACTAGATATCAGGCTGGATATCTCAGTGGCAAAGCCTGGGAGAAGGCAGCATCAGTTGGTAATGCAGTTGCGGGGTTCAAAGCAACATGAATATATCCCCTTAATCCCGACATTGTACCAGAGCACTTTTATGCAATATCTGATGCATCTGTTTCCACATTGACAACTATCAACACGCCACTTACTTCTAGCAGCCCTGTTTCATCAGCTTCCACAACTCATTCTACAGCACTTTCAGCTGTTATTCCATCAACATTTGGAGCCTCAAATCCTACCCCATCAGGATCTTCCACATTTGTTTTGACAACTTCAACCCCTGAAAGTGAATCTCTCCATACACCAACGAAATATCTTCAAGAGGTTAGTCCCGTGCCAACTGCTCCAGTTTCTCTCAGCAAGAAAAGAAAACAATCTGCAGCAGTTTTGACATCGCCAGAACACATTCAGAAATGCAAAGATTCCAAAGAGAAGCAAAAGAAATTAGAAAGACAGCTCAACACCAATAAATGTAAGAAGAAGGTACCAAAGAAGAAAAGTAAACATGCGAAAGTAGGAGAAGCAAGTGATGTTTACAAATTTGGTATCAACGAGACACTTGCTAAAAGTGAAGATGATGTGAGTACCAACAATTGTGTAGAATGCTGGGAAAATTACTACACCAACAAAGAGAAGGGAGACTGGATTCAGTGCGAGGTGTGCCACAAGTGGCTCCACGAGTCATATACGATGTATGGGCCCATGTGCAACACTTGCGGAAGAGAAGTGAAGAGACAGGACGTGAATAAAGTGAAAAAAAAATCACGTGAGGCATCTCTCCCGATTTCCGTGGCATCTCTCCCTTAGCCTGTGGGAGAGATGCCCAAAAATAACTTTCATTGTTATTTTTTATTGGGTTTTTTAATTATGTTATTATCTTTTAATATTTTATCAGTGAGTACACTTCTCTGACATTATTTGAGAATTTTTTTTAATGTATTAAAAATAATTTTATAGAATATGTGATTTTTTTTAAATGTGTGGCATCTCTCCCGCAATTACCCTAATTAAATTTATCCTAAGCTAAAGTTAATCAAACTTTAAAAATTAAATTTTATCAAAGAGATAAATTATTCTATCAATATCCAGGTTTTAACATCAGTCAAGAGAGCGTAATTTTTGTTTACTGTGTGATTTGGATGTATAAATTTTGAAGAGAGCTGATGAATATTGCTAATTTTATGCGCATAAACGAAAATCACTTCCGGGAATGTCGCGATAACAGTGTTTGATAACGCGCCGCGCTAAACAACATTATCAAAGATCATGGGTTCAAATTCGCTTTCCTACAGTAATGCTTTAATTTCTTTAAAAATAAAAAATAAAAACGTCTTATAAGTAGAGACCGGAAAAATTCGCGAATTCATTTCGCGACAGGCTAAAATACAAATAGTTATACTTCAGTGCTGCTTCTGCTATTGGCTCACAACTCACTTGGATGACGCTGGGCCAATGAGAGACGCCAGACCAAAGCTTTATCGAATCACAGGCTGCTACGTTGGGTCGCTTCACAAGACAGCCAATGAGTGGGTGGCATTTGACCGAGTGTAAGTAGAACTATGGAGTTCATCCTGCAGGTCAGTGAACCCGCGAATTTATCCGGTCTCTACTTATAAGGACTAACATAACGTTTTTTTTAAAACTATAGTAGTAACCAAAACCGAAAAAAAAGAGCCTCGATTAAGTAGCGAATTACTTTCACTACAGGCTATATTCAACTTGCCTATACGTAATCCAGCCTGTATAGAGTTCCCTTTGTTCGATGGAAAAGTCGCATCCTTTGGCGTGGTTGCACGTGACTGGTTAATCACTTCTCCTCCTTGTTCATGACTGTCTCAGGGTAGTCAGGAGCTCTGTAGTTCAAACATCAACGTGAGGGAGATGTATATGTGCTTCCAGTCTACTTTTCTAACCAATGAATACAAAAAAAATCGTGGATCTGCCGAAGAATAATTATCTAATATGTAGAAACCGGAAAAATTCGCGAATTAATTTCGCGATAGGCTAAAATACAAATAGTTATACCTCGGTGCTGCCTCTGCTATTGGCTCACAACTCACCTGGATGACTCTGGGCCAATGAGAAACACCAAACCAAAGCTTTATCGAATCACAGGCTGCTACGTTGGGACGCCTCACAAAACAGCAGCCAATGAGTGGGTGACATTTTACCGAGGTTATGTAGAACTACGGAGTTCATCCTGCAGGTCATTGAACCCGCGAATTTTTCCGGTCCCTAATAATAACTTAACAACTATTATTTTTGTTCATTTGTTTTTGAATTTTTCTTTTTGGTTTCTAATTTTAATTTTTTTTTGCGGCAATTGGATTTAATATGTTATATTACATAAGTATTATTAGAGACCCGGAAATTTCGCGGATTCTTCTGGCCTCAGGATAGAATTCAAAGTTATAGGTGTGCTCGACCCATGTTTACTTTCCCATTGGTTGATTTATTAGCGAGAACATTTTTATCCTTGTTATTTGGCACTACCTGATTCGCTTACTTCTCTCCTAGCTGGGCATCATTGGCTCACGGTCGTAGACGGGCGTGTCCAGATAACTGCGTGCCAATCAAGAACACAGTGCGAGAGTGTGAAGGTTTGCATTCTAGTTTGCGACTAAATGAATCCGCGAAATTTCCGTCTCTCTATCCATTATAAATGTATAGGTAGAGACCGGAAAAAATCGCGGGTTCAATGACCTCCAGGATAGACTCCAATATCCACTACACACTCGGGCAAATGCCAACTGTTCATTGGCTGCTGACTTGTGAGACGTCTCGATTGTGTGGCCTGTGATTCGACGCTTCTATGAGATGGGTCTCTAATTGGTAGGGATAGGAAAAATTCGCGGGTTCATTTCGCGACAGGCTAAAATACAAATCGTTACACCTCAGTGCTGCCTCTGCTATTGGCTCACAACTCACCTGGATGACTCTGGGCCAATTAGAAACGCCCGACCAAAGTTTTATCGTATCACAGCCTGCCAAATTGGGACGTCTCACAAGATGGCGGCCAATGGGTGGGTGGCATTTGACCGAGTGTACGTAGAAATATGGAGTTCATCCTGCAGGTCATTGAACCCGCGAATTTTTCCTATCCCTACTAATTGGCTTCAGTCCTCCAGATTAACAGTGTACCAATGGCAGAAGCAGCACTAAGGTATAATTATTTGAATTGAGCATAACACGAAATGAATCCGCGAATTTTTCAGGTCTCTATGTATGGGGTTCGTATTAACTATTGCTGAGATCTTCGCCCCACCGTTGGGATATTGAATCCCGTCCCACTTCAATTGCAGCGGGTGGTGTGGGGTGGTGGAGGGGCGAAGCAGGGGGGAGGGGCTCACGGCGGTGAGTCAGACGGGGACCTGGGGTCGTCGTCGGCCTCGTGCCTGTGTGCACCGGGTCTCCTTGGCCGCCGCGTGGGAGGCTGCCGCCCGCCGACCTCTTGTTTACACGCCGAGCTGCGCAGTCGCACTGGCTTGGCTTCATCGTGTCGACGACGACTAGCAGAGGCCTCGACAATCCACAATAGTTAGGGACCGGAAAAAATTCGCGGATTCATTTCGTGATAGGCTGAAATTCAAACATGTGTATAATTCTGCTGGTTCTGCTATTGGATCGCGGTTTAACTGGAGCTCTCTGGGTCAATGAGAGACTATCGACCAAAGAAACGTCGAATCACAAGCGACCCAGTGGAGACGACACACAATTTAGTAACCAATGTACACTCGTGCTTACTTGAGAAGTGAAGAGGATAATGTAGGCTATCCTAGAGGTCATTGAATCCACGAATTTTTCCGGCCCCTAACAATAGTAGAGACTAGAAAAATACGCGCTTTGGATGACCTCTAGGATAGACTCAAAAATTTCCCTACACACTCGGGCAAAAGCCACCTGCTCATTGGCTATTGAGTCGTGACACCTGTCAACTGGGATGCTTGCGATTCGATACTTTTTTTTGGTTGAAGGTTTTCCATTGGCTCAAAGTACTTCAGAATTAACTGTGAGCCAATCAGATAAGCAAAATAAAGGCACAGTTGTTTGGATTCTGTCATATCGTGGAAACGAATCCGCGAATTTTTCCTGTCTCTAACAACTAGGGCCATGCATATCTCGCGAAAAGATACCCGAGGCCCAGCTGAAAGTTAAAACACCGTAGCATCTTATCTGTTCCGTGATTGGGCTAGTTTCTTTCAGGTAGATGTCCACTGTTACAACACCGATCACAGTAATTCAGTGCGGAAGCAAACGCGTCCCGAGTGGCTCGGTCAAATAATGCAACGACTTCTCTCGCAGACGGCCGCCAGTCACAAGGAAGAAACGGTTGGTGCGGGTATACCTTGTTGCAGTCTAATAGACGTTGAGAGTTTTTTTTTCGCGAAAAATTGCCTGCCCCTATCAATAATCCACGTATTGAGTCAGGAAAAAATCTCGCGGTTGCTATCAACTCCAAGATGGACTGTGAAGTCTGCTGCAAGCTGCGGCAGTTTCCGCCCGCCGTTCGTCGGCCGTGTACTTTGAGGGTTGCCCGATCTTTAGAGACCAGAAAAATTCGCGGATTCATTTCACGATATGATAGAATCTAAACTACTATACCTTTATTTTGCTTCTGTGATTGGCTTACAGTTTTTCTGAAGGCCTTTGAGCCAATGAAGAACCTTCAACCAAAAAAGTATCGTATCGCAAGCGTCCCAGTTGACAGGTGTCACGAGTCAGTAGCCAATGAGCTGGTGGCATTTGCCTGAGTGTGTAGTGGATTGTGGAGTCTATCCTAGAGGTCATCGAAAGCGCGAATTTTTCCAGTCTCTACCGATCTTTGAAGGGACTAGAAATATTCGCGGAGTTCAGTAAAACTTCCTCCTTTACAGTCGGGCAAATTAACGACAGTTCGTTGGCTGCTGAACTTGCGAGTCGCCACAACTGGTTCGCCTGGGATACGATACTTCTTTAATTGAAGGATAGAACACACGAAACGTCGATGATATCTTCGCCTTCGAAGCGGCTACAACCCAGAAGCCGAGTAACTCCGACCTTTTTGACGTGACAACGTCTAATAAATCGATGAACGCCGGCTGCACGCGCGAAAAAGGATTACTCTTTGTCCCGTTACGCACATTGTCCCGTTGCGCTCATTGTACGCTTGCGCCGCATCTATCTCTCTTCCACTCGATTGGAACAACCATCGATTTGACTTCTTCGAGGCACATTAAACTTGAAACACTCCCATTGGTTTCCTACTTTTCCTATCATCGTCCTATTTTAACAGAATAACACAGATTGGAAGAAGTTAAATAGCAAACATGTATAAAAGTTATAGTTAAAATATAAACATATTTTAATTAATGAGTGCAAATAAAAGTAAATTTATCAATTAAATTTTAGATTTCATTTCACTCCTTCTTTGTATCCATACAAAATAGTGGTAATTCAATAAAAATGATTCAATTTTATTCATAAAAGTATGCAATCATTTCATCAATGTTTTGTTATGACGTTGTCACGTTAAACTATCGTCCGTAAACCAACTTTACAGACAACCAATTTTTTTAAAATATTTGCTGGAATGAATTATGACTACTGAAGGGGAAGTCACTCGGCTGTGGCACTGACCACTTCGATCCCTGTGTTGGGGGCAGGGGAAGGGGGCGGTGAGAGAGGTCAGCCGCGTGACCTCGCCAGGGGTTTCGGGGTCAAGGATTCTTCCTTGGCTCTTTTATTCTCTCCCCCCCCCCCCCCACCATCCCCCTCCCTGGCCAACACACCCCCACGCCGGTCTCCAAGGGCGCGCCAGCGTCGCATGCGTAAACGCGGCGTAGCACTTGGTCGTACAGACGCGGTGCACGGTTCACCGCTCAAATTATACACTGTAAAAAAAATATTTGAAAAGTACCAGAAATCACTATGTAAAATTACAGATGATTATTAGAGACCCGTGAATTTCGCGGATTCAATGACCTCCGGGATAGACTGCAATATCCTCTACACACTCGGGCAAATGCCAACTGTTCATTGGCTGTTGACTTGTGAGTCGTCTCGACTGGGTGGCCTGTGATTCGACATTTCTATGAGTGAGGGTCTCTAATTGGCCCTCAGTCCTCCAGATTAACAGAGAACCAATGACAGAAGCAGCACTAAGGTATAATTATTTGAATTTTAGCATAACACGAAATGAATCCGCGAAATTCACGGGTCTCTAATGATTATTAGAGACCTGCAAAATTCGCGGTTTCGATGGCATTCAGGATAGACTGCACATACCCCTGTACACTCGGGCAAATAACGCAAGTTCATTGGCTGCCGACTTGTAAGTCGTCTCAGTTGGTTTTGGCTGTGATTCGATCCTTCTTTGGTTGAGGGTTTATAACTGGTTGAGATTCGTCCAGATGAACAGTAAGCCTATAGCAAAATTATCTAAGAGGTATATGTGTTTGAATTCTAGTCTATTACCGAATGAATCCGCGAATTTTGCAGTTCTCTAAAGATTAAATACCCGGAAATTTCGCAGATTCGTCTGGCTTCAGAGTAGAATGTAAGGTAATAGGTGTGCTCAACCCATGTTCGCTTTCCCATTGGTTGATATCCTAGCGAGGGCATGTTTATCCTTGTTAATCGGCACTACCTGATTCGCCTACTTCTCTCCTAGCTGGGCGTCGTTGGCTCACGGTTTCGGAGGGGCGTGTTCAAATATCTGTGGTCCAATCATGAACACACTGCGAGAGTGTGAAGGCTTGCATTCTAACTTGCGACTAAATGAATGCGCGAAATTTCCGTGTCTCTACTAATGATTATTAATCTTTTCACTTGCAGCTGTGTCACTAAAATAAAATGTTCGCAATGACACTGGGTTCGAATTCTTACCCAAGCTTTTATGTTTTGTGTTGTCCCAGTACCTCCAGTAGTTAAAGTTGCATGTAAATTAATTAGCAAAATATAACAATATAAAGTCAAAATTGTTGAATAATCAGTTTTTTTCCCCCATGGTTTTAATAGCGCCAATTTTCGTAAACATGACTACAAATAATCAGTGTTGTTTTCCAAAAAAACTAATTTCACACAAGCAGAAATAGCCGTAGTAATGTGTTGTACAAATTTATAATATTCTTTTCGTAGAATTGCAAACTATTTCTTGGCAACTGGTTTCCAAAAGAATCTCATGTAAAAAGAACAATTTTTTTTTTAATTTTGTTATTATTCTGTGTAACGAGCCAAGACTGGAAAAGTTTTTTTTTCTAACTGAAGTAAATCTAAGTGTATTTAGCATCAGGAGGGCTCCGGGTTTTGGAAGGGACCTAGGCGCGTGCTTGCGAAAGAAAGCTTTTCTTCCGACCAGTAGTTTCCCACTCCAACTCAACTGTCAAATATATGTAGTCGGCGGCAAACATCTGACAGTGTGAGTGGGCCTTTTGCGCGTGCCTTGCGGGCGGAGGAAAAGGGTGGGGGGAAGGAGGGGCAGTGAAAGTGATGTCTGACGCAAGGAGAAATGGCCTCGCCCATGGGTGAGGCGCGGTCCGGCAACCACACTGTTAAAAATTATTCACCTCCAATTTACGAAGAACGCTGGTTCCAAATTACCCAGGTATCTTCGTAAATTGAAACCCATTGTGTTCACCCTCTTTGAACATGAATACAAAAGGAATATTCGTGTTATATCAACAAACCTTTGAAAAACTTCTCTAAGAACACTTTTTTTGTCCACGTGCGTGTTTATCTTCGTTTAGAACGTAACATAAAATCTACGAAGATTCAGTTATTTGAAATTACGAAGAATTCTTCACTTATTTAAGATTGATTCTTCGTTGAAATGTTGGTAAATTTACTGTAATTTCTAATAGTATAGCCCAACCGGTGTTGCTCTGTCAAAGGAAAAAGAAAGAAGGGGGGGGGGGGATTGTTTTTGCATTTTACTGAACTCCAAGCGTCTCAAACAGTTTGGAAAATTCACTACCCTTCGTGCCTTAACATACTAGCTTATATTATTGAAAATTTTCGCTTTAAATTTACAGTTAGCGTCGGTTACGAACTAACCAGAAATCTTCGTAAATTTACGGGTACTAATTTAAGTTACTTTGAACGTGAATCATCCAAAATTATCTCGGCACATTCAAAAACTCGTTAACGCTAAAACAAAAAAAAAACACTCATATTTCTTTCAAGAGTGTCTTTACCCTGTTTACTAATAAACACAAAACGTGGAACACGTAATCACTAATCATCCGTAGTTTCTACGAAGATTCATTTACCTGAAATCACGAAGAACTCTTAGTTTACCTGATGTGCATTGTACGTTTAATATTCTGTAAATTTGCTGTCATTTCACGGATTTTTCAACGAAGAATTAACCTAAAACAAAATAAGTGTTTTTCGTAATCTCAGATAACTGTATCTGCGTAGAAACTACGCGTCATTCCGACTTCGAGTTGAGTGTTTCGTTTTGAACAGGGTAAACACAAGATTCTGAATGTTTTGTTAAAACAATAGGATTATCGTTATTGATCCATATTGAAAATACGTTAACTCTGTACCGTCAATTTTCGAAGATAAGACGTTAATTTACCAAGTTCCATGGATAGGGACCGAAAAAATTCGCGGGTTCAATGACCTGTAGGATGAACTCCATAGTTCTACGTACACTCGGTCAAATGTCACCCACTCATTGGCTGCTGTCTTGTGAGACGTCCCAACGTAGCACCCTGTGATTCGATAAAGCTTTGGTCGGGTGTTTCTCATTGGCCCACAGTCATCCAGGTGAGTTGTGAGCCAATGGCTGAGGCAGCACTGAGTTGAAACTATTTGTATTTTAGCCTATCGCGAAATGAATTCGCGAAATTTTCCGGTCTCTACACATTGGTGGTCTCGTGGCAGGATACCGCGACTAGTACAGGCGAGAGTCATGTGTTTGAAACCTTAAGTCAACCATATGTGCTCTTTTTTTTATGTGAAACTTCTTTGGGCGCGATGAGAGTAAAATTTTGAGGCCAAATTTTATTACTAAGTTTTTTTTTGTGAAACACTGTTGTGAAACGTTTCTAACTGAATAGGTACTTGGTCAGGGTTATCTAAAAAGAGAGCACTATGCTATATACGTTTCAGGGCTCCTTTTTATTCTCCTCTTTGTGCGATGATACGTTCCCCGTCCAAAAAAAAAAAAATAGAACCGAGAGAGATAGTTGGAAAAGAATAAGACAAAGAGCGCTTGTTTCAGAAAATGGATAGAGCCTAGTTATCCTACTCAGTCAAATGTGAGTGCCTTGAGGGTTATATTTGCTACCAGCGCGCTCGTGTTCCTCCTTGTTCAACCAGCAGCGCAGAGAGCGCTGTTGAGATAGTTCCTGCGTTTCCCGCATAGATAGCGTTACCTGTTATGAATTTCATATCATATTTAGTTCAGAGATTTGGCATGTTCCAAATGGCAGAACTTTTTGAAGAAACTGTAACACACACAGTTTTTCTTTATGGTTTGAGTATTTCAACAGTGAGTAATATTTATTGTCAATTAATCATTAATGATTGGTCAATTATCCTGAGCAGTTATTCAGTTATTTTGAAGTAAGTAATAGTTTTGTTAATTCATATTTATTTTCTTTCATTTTCTTCTTTCTGTCTTTCTCTTTCTCTCTCTGCCGTTTTACACTTTACGATGCACTTACAAGTCATGTTTGAATTGCCAAAGAAGTTTCACTTCAATCACGTCTACTGAGTTACACGCGCTCTTTTTTTATATTTTTAAAGATATTTGTATACGAACTGGGAAAAATGAGGAGAAAAAAAAACATAATAGTTCTGTTGTGGTTTTAATAGGTATTATTATGTAAATTGTCCCAATTTGGCGATTCACGAAAGTATTATCCAATGCTCTAATCTATACTTCTTACGCTGTTTTTTTTTCCCCCGTCATCGGTGATAGTAACCACCATAGAAACCTTAGTTTTTCAATGTTTCGGACAAAACCTAAATTTTTATTGGTTTAATGGATGATCTGAAAATAAAAAATTGTTTTAAGACAAAGGCTGCATATAAAAGTTAATCCAGAAACTGCATGCTGCATGAATTATTGCTTTCACTAAATGCTAAGACTGACATAATTTGCCTTCAAGTTCATAAAAAAATCTTAAATAAGGACTTGTTAAGTAGAAAAATATTTCTTAAACAATTTAACTTGTTTGCATTATTTATTTTTAAATCGTGTGCAAAAACCACGAAATAATAGAAGTGAAATAATTAAGTATAAACACTTTCATCCCCTTCCACAACCTCCTGCCCTGAAGTAGGCAGTCTGTCAGCTGGAGCTGCTGATGTATGTACGTGTTTATGCACAACTGCATCGTGGAATTAATGTTACAATTTTTTTTTTATTCTTTGCCGCCTGTTTTTATTCTCTTCCGAGAAAAGGGCGTCTTTCTCTTTGGCTTGCAAATCGAGTTGCTCACCGCCTATCTCCCCCTCCCCCTCCTTTTTCACAAACGCGCGAACCGGTTTCCGACAGGCAGTAAGTCACCCGCCTGTACAGGAAGCTCCGACGACAGGCTGGCCGGAAGCCTACGCGATTCGAGGAAGCCGCCGAGATTACCGCATTGGCCCGTCCTGGCGTGACGTCATCTCTTCAAGAACACGGCGAGTCTTCTTATACCGCGAGACTGGGTCGTGAACAGACACTACGGCGGGCAGGAAAAAATAAATAAAAACGAGAATGTGCTGACATGAGTTGGAAAAAAAAAAGAAGTGTAATTTGCATCGGTAGTTGACTTTAACTGATGAGACGAGAGTTTTTTTTTAATTTCTTTCGCAAAAAAACAGATTTCTAGGACACTGAGCGATTCTGAGAAATCCTTAATGACTTTACTTTCTCCTTTCGTCTCTCGTGTGGAGACTTGAAACTCGTACTCGTCCAGTAAGAAAAAAAAAAAACTCTGAAATTCAACCGTCAATTTTCGGCTGCAGGTTCAAAACGTCCAAAGTAATTCCCAAGGCACCGTAGAAGTTGGAGTTGAACAACTATTTTTTTATTGCAAAACAGTAGAGAAAGTGTGTAAGATGGAACATTGGACGTCTAGCTTGTGTTCAGTTGGACAAATTCATACAACACCCGCAAAAATATTTACTGTCGTAATTTTTTTATTGAAAATAATTCTTTATATATATATAGAGAGAGAGAGAGAGAGAGAGAGAGAGAGAGAGAGAGAGAATAAATCCGAGCACTTTCGACCGTAAGTAGTAAATATGTTTTCAATTTTTTTTTCCCCGTTATGAACTTGTAGCAGAAGTTCGACGATAGAATACTGACTTGACCCGTATAATAATAATAATAATAATAATAATAATAATAATAATAATAATAATAATTTCACAGATAATGTTCACGATTTAATGAGAGCTTATGACCTAACGTCAACCTATACAAGATAAGCTTTTACCTCTATTTAATTAATCCCTCTACTCTGTTGGCAGCAGCGAAGTGGGAAAATATCTGACAGACGTGCGCATCATTGTGAATCGCTCGGCTTGCGGACGGACTGACGGACAGACGGAAGGACGGACAGACGGACGGACGCAACGGATCACTGAGCGTCCAGCATAAGAGACTCTGCCGCTAGGCCTGGTTTATAAACCACGCAAGGAACCAAGATACAAGATGTTCAGCAAACACATTTTATGAGTACCGGTTCATAAACTACGCAAGGCGCCGTACCGCAACGCAAGTATTGTCTAAAGTTCAACTTCTTGCACTTTGACTTGCGTTTTTTTGCCGGTCATATTTGAATATAAGCGTTCTGAAAACTTTGAAAAGTTCGCAGACGTTATTCACATGTTATTCTTTTTTATGTTGTTATGTTATGTGCACATAAATGTTAACAGTGAAAAAAAATCACACTATTAAATCAAATTATTGATAGTTTCATTTGGTTTTATGATAAATGAGTATAACCAAACAAACCTTGGGGTAAGAAAATGTTTTCTACTGTTTTACATTTTTTTTTTACAAGGTGCGCGACGTCTTGCAACTTGCGTGTCTTATAAGTGAGTATGATTTGGCTTACGTTGGTTGCGTGTTGCGTTGTGGCGTCGTTGCGTTCCTTGTGTGGATTGTAAACCATGTCTTGGTGCAGTCCGTAGAGCGGCTCGTAGACGTTTGACTGTTTTCCCTCCGCCTGGCCTCCCTGCAGCCGAGGTGGGAACACAATCGCAGAGTGGCCTACCTCGCAGGCGGTATCGGAAATGCTAAGATAACCCGCAAAACTTTCCCCTTTCTGGCATCAGGGTGGACTCCATAACGTTGTACACAATCAATAGCATGTCACTGTCCATTGTTTCCTTCCACGTTTCAATTTCCACGCCAGGGTTTCATTCGATTTGTTGGTGCGATTTTCGTGAAGTTTGTAATTTGTGTCCAATGACCTGTAGTACTCTAATTTCTCAGGCCCCTCAAATTGTAAAAAGTTGGAAGGTTCTATCTCCCCTGGTTAAATTTGACGTGTCTCTTAACGTAGAATCACGTCACTTTCATTTGTGAATTTCCTATTTAGCTGCTTTCAGCAACAGGAATTGCATTTCAAATTTTTTTTTGTCAAAGTAAGTTTTATTAATTTTTAGAAAGTTTTCATTGATGTAAGGTTTCAAAGCCCGGGAACTTCCAGTGTATACAGGAAGATTAAAAGCAGTTGTGTTGAAATATTCGAGGTTCATTAAACTGCACGTAATACCAGTTTTAATTGTCCTGTGTTACTTGAAAAACGTTTTTCAGATGACTTTCACCCGAAGTTTGTAAGGACGGACACACACACACAGAACTGCCAACCGCAGAAATATTACAACACACAAACTTTCGACAGTACTTAACTTCAAATTATCTAACCTAATGATCAAATCGGAAGTCCAGTTGTTATCACTGTTTAAATAACGTAAAAAAAATTAAAGGTAAAAACAATAACTCACGGAGCACGAAAACGACGCGACAGTTTTTCTGACAGTAGTTGACCTCCGTGTATTTACTTGCAAGCAATGCACACAGTATAAGAAGAGGCTAGATGGCACAAAACTGTCGCTATCAGACACGAACAGACTGTCCGATGGCTGCAGTGTTCCGCGCATGTGCGAGTACAAAAAAAAATAGTTTTAAAATATAGGGCACGTCGTGGTGCGTTTATACCCGACTAGTTAAAAGACTTTTTTTTCCCCCATCGTTAACTTTAATTTGACTAAATATTCACTTTTAAAAATATTTTAATTGGATTTTCATCAATATTGAGCTGCATGCAGAACAGTTTAGTATGATTGGTACAGGAAAGACCTGTTTTGTATCATCCATTTTCGAAGGAGTATCGCGACGACAATTTCAGTTCAAACACGTGGGGAGAAATAACGTAACGTCAATTCGGTGTCGCGAAATGTCGTTTCACGTCATGCATATAACTCTGTGCGAGCCCGGCCTACTGCGATAATTATTATCGTCCCTCGTGTTTCCTCATAGTTGGAGACCGGAAAAATTCTTGAATTAATTTCGCGATAGGCTAAAATAAAAATAGATATACCTCAGTGCTGCCTCTGCCATTGGCTCACAACTCACCTGGATGACTCTGGGCCAATGAGTAACACCCAACCAAAGCTTTATCGAATCACAGGCTGCTACGATGGGACGTCTCACAAGACAGCAGCCAATGAGTGGGTGGCATTTGACCGAGTGTACGTAGAACTATGGAGTTCATCCTACAGGTCAGTGAACCCGCGAATTTTTCCGGTCTCTACTCATAGTAGTATATAATAGGGGCTCCGGCGCCTGGGTTCTGGGTGTGGATTGTGGATGGGTTCAATGACCGACCTCTCTGACGTCACGGGGGCCATCTTTTATGACCTTGACCGTGACCTTCATTTTTGACAAATTTTGGCAAGGTCAAAGGTAAAGTTAATCCAAGATGGCCGCCGTGACGTCAGAGAGGTCGGTCATTGAACCCATCCACAATCCACACCCAGAACCCAGGCGCCGGAGCCCCTATAATATACTACTCTCATCGCTCGTCCAACATTTGTTTTTGTGCAGACACGCAGTCGACATAAGTACAGCGTCGATACGGGAGTTCCTCGGTGGACTGGAGCCAGCTAGGGTTCATAGCGCTCCGGTGTTTCTATACCCGGGTCACTCTCACAACTGCCTCCCGCGACCCTTGACCTCGGTCCACGGCGGGTGGTGTCCCCCCCCCCCAACACCCCTAAAACGGGGCACTGACCGGCGCGGAGTGAGATCATCTTTCGCATCATATTTTATCAATAAAAATGTTCGTTTGATCAAGCGAGAAAACTTGCAAAAAAAGTTAAATTAAATGAGCAGTTAGCTCTCTCTCTCTCTCTCTCCAATTACCTCTTTTAAATACCTGTGATGGAAATTAAAAAATTCAAGGTCTTTCCCCTGTTAATTTTTAGATCATCTTTAGATCAGATTTTATAAATGGTATACATCATCATTTAATCGTAAACGAGCAAGGGTAAAAAAAAATAATCGTAGTTAGCTTTTTACATACACACGCACTCTTTTAATTATCTGGAAACTCTGCAGAAAACCAGAAATTTTTAAACGGTAGATTGTTAGATCGTCGTTAGCTGGGATTTGATTCGATCAGTATTAAGTTTTGTTTTATAAATTACATTTAATAATGGAAATATATATAAAGTTAACGAAAAAGTTGGTTCCTTGCTTTCTAAAAAAAAAAATTAAATTAAAAAAAAAATGGGCTTTTACAAACTTGGAACTTGGAACTTGGAACTGGTGGTCCCTCGGGATTGCTTCGTGCTCGCTGAGGCGTGGAACCCGCGAGACCGGCTAGGGTTCGAACCCAGCCCCGGAACGACCAGCTTTAATTACTCATTACTACACCAAGTGTGTGACAGCGTGAGTCGAGTTATGTCGTTTCTAATGTTACGTGGTTAGTTCTTACGCATGACATTTCCAAGTTTTGTTTTTTATATTGTGTTTTTCCAAGTACCGTTTTTAGATGTCATGACACTTCTAAGTTATGTGTTTCTTAATTGTGAAATTTCAAAGTTATAGTTTTTCAAAAATTACTATGTCTTTTTTTAAAATTACGATAGTGTTCCATCTTGAGTGATTCTAAGATATCATCGTTCTATCTTATTATAGTTTTAAGTTATAAGGATTTTTTTTAATTAAACGTTGTGATTTTTTTGAGTTATGATTTTCTAAGTTATGACTGCATAACGTTAAAGTCTCGTTTCTTGTATATTTCGCATTATAAGACATTTGAAATGGATAATCATTGGATGAAGAGTAATCTTACACACTCTGAAGGACAATAACCAATAAAGGAAATCACAACATTTATTTGAATCAATTAAGTTTAATACACTGTTATTTTTCTTGTAAATAAAACACAAATATTGATTTAAAATTACAAATATTTGTACATTTGTACATTTAGATGGAAATAACTGTATCACTACACAATAGTGTTAGCAGTAATACTGTGTTTGGATTCTTACCCCGGTAATTATGATTTGTGTTGTCCCAGTACATTCAATAATTAAAGTTATTATATAAACCGTTCCCTGAATATCTTTCCAATATCAACAGCGCACATTAACAAGCATAATAAAACCAAATAAAGTCCAACTATTGAATACTCCTTTATCTTTCCCAAGGTTTAAATATTTTTGAATGAAACATCCATTACAATATAAAATTGTGTGTCAATTTTCATCAGAAATACTGAGTATTTCATCGAAAAAATGTTAATGGGAAGGTTAATGCTTTCTTGACATATATATATTTTTTTACAATATAATCGATACAACATGCTTTTTTTTTCTTTTCAATAATCACATAAAAGAATGAATATTATTAGTCTAAGTTGTCAATATTTACATAAGTTTGGAATTGGTTGGAGGCGCACACTTGGAAAATGATGATGGGGGATAATGATAAGTAGGGCCATGCATATTTCGCGAAAAGATTCTGAGACTAGCTGAAAGTTAAAACACTGTAGCATCGTCTGTGTTTCGTGATTGGGTGCAATTCTTTCAGGCGCAGGTCGATTGTTACAACACCAATCACAGTGATTCAGTGCGGAAGCAAACACGTCCTGAGCGCCTCGGTCAAAAAGGGCAACGACTTCTCTCGCAGACGGCCGCCAATCACAGGGAAGAAACCTCTGGTGCGGGTACACCTTGTTGCAGTCTAATAGGCGTTCAGATTTATTCGCGAAAACTAACTGCCCCTAATGATAAGGAAACACTTTTCTTGCAGCAACACTTCCGCCGCCTTTTCGGCAGAGAGATACACGGGTATCAAATATGACAGTTGTCAAAAATAGTACCAAATATCTGCTTACGTTTCCACCACTGTTGTTTCTGTCAACGGTGTTTTGTGAAACACCTTGGTGTGGTTTTCAGTGTTCGGGAACGGTCATCACGTGAAGCTTGGAAATTTGGGAAGGCGCGGCGGTCGAGTGGTTAGGACACTCGCCTCCCACCAAGGGGACCGGGGTTCGATTCCCGGCCGGGTCGAACCAGGATTTTCGCAGGTGGTAAACGTAGCGGACGTTGCCGTGTGGGCTTTTCTCGCAGCTTCACACCCCATCTCATCTCACGCATTCCACAAGCTACTGTGAGTGCCAATCCATCCATGCAGACCCTAACTCAGGCGGGATATTAGGTGCAGACATTTTTCACGAAAAAAAAATCTGAACGCCTATTAGACTGGAACAAGGTATACCCGCACCAACAATTTCTTCCTTATGATTGGCGTCCGTCTGCGAGAGAAGTCGATGTTTTACGTGACCGCGCCACTCAGGACGCGTTAGCTTCTGCACTGACCTACCGCCGGCTGCACGCACGAAAAAGTGTCACGTTCCGCCTGAGCTGAGCGTGCAAGAACCGGCCAACCACCGCGCGAGAAAACCTTCTATAATATCAAACAGGTTAAGGCGGGCTTTTTAACTAATTGTTCGTGATTATATTTTAAAAAAAAATATTTAAATTAAATTTGCAAAAACTGTAAATAATATTTGAAAATTAAAAAAGTATGCAATTTTTTATCAATGTTTTCTTATGACGTTATCACGTAAAATTATCGTCCGTAAACCGACTTTACAGACAACACCGTTTTTTTTTTTTAAATTTTCAGTTGGGAAATGGGTACCACTAGCACCGTCCCTGGCCTTTGGGTACTCCCGAGTCTGAGACAAGCCACGTGATCCGGACTGCAGCTAGAAGCTGCTCCGTGAGAAGCCTAAGATGTACATCAGGTTCTGTCCCTGCCCGAACACGCCCGAATATTCACCTTCGGCCAACCTCGGGATTTGTTTTATTTTTGCGCAGGAAAAAAATGAATTCAATTATTAAAAGTGGCCGGTTAGGTTAGCTACATTAAAACACTTTAAAATACTATGGACGGTTAGTTAGGTTAGTATAGCTACATTAAAATAAACAGAGAAATATAAATATATATAAACAAATCCCGAGTGGTCGAAGGTGAATATTCGGGCGTGTTCGGGCAGGGACGGAACTTGATGTACATCTCAGGTTTTACCTGGGCCCAACCTATCTCTAGTTATGGTCTAGATTTAAGAGTGAGGGGAGTTAGTCATGGCGCCAATCGCTGCCATGGCTGGCCAATCCCCTCCTAGCACATGATGCATGCGACCCTCTCCCTGCATGGCTAATCCCAGCATGACTAGGCGTATAGGCTTCGGCCTGAGACGCACCTAGGCCCCTCCCTAACCCGGACCCCTCCAAAATACACTTAGTTTTAGCTTTGAATATATATACTGTATAGAAGTCGCCAGCCCAGGTTAAAATTTCTAATACGGTTTTGAGGTAGTTGGTTAATTCACCGCCGCAATCGCCACCATCTCTAGGGCATCGACTTGTGGTGGTCCCTAGCGGACAAGTCTCGAACTCTTCAAACACCCCTTCCCCCTCCCGTTGAACGACGTTGAGCTGCAGTGAATGATGGATGAGGGGAGCGGGGAATGACAGCGGGCGACAGCGCTGCGCTCTAACGTGTAAATAACAACTAAGACGATACAGGGCGTTACGGCAGCGCACTGCAGCGGTGAAGTTCCCAAGCTGCTCATCATAAGCTTCTGAAAAACGTAGAGTAAATCCTATCCACTCGCGACTTCTATACAGTATATATATTCAAAGGTTTTAGTAAGGTTAGGGAAAAAAATTAAAAAAATAAAATCAGGCTTCCCCTCCGTCGCCGACCCGCCTGCGGGCCCACGGAAACCAGGCTCGCGAGGGGAAAACCGACCGCAAGGCGGCCGAGATCGTACGAACCTTCGCGAAAGCGAGAGTCAGGCAGGCCAACCGCACGAACCCACCCGCTGAGCGACCTTCGCGAGAGCGGCGCGCAGTGTTGCCACGTGCAGCGATTTGAAAAAAAAAATATATATATATATAAATGAGTAGAGACCGGAAATATTCGCGGATTCATTTCACGACAGCCTAAAATTCATATAGTTATACCTCAGCGCTGCCTCTGCTATTGGCTCACAACTCACCGGGATGACTCTGGGCCAGTGAGAAACACCCAACCGAAGCTGTGTCGAATCACAGGCCGCTGCTTTGGGACACCTTCACAAGACAGCAGCCAATGAGAGGGTGACATTTGACCGAGTGTACGTAGAACTATAAAGTCCATCCTAGAAGTCATTGAACCCGCGAGTTTTTCCGGTCCCTATAAATGAGTACAGAAATCGTTCAGAATTAAATTTCTCTCTTTTAAATCTTTTATTCCAATTAAATTTAAATACTACAAAATATTTTTCAAGCTATCATAAATGAATTAATTAATTAATCAGGGTTTAACGTATGTTGAAAATAAATAAAACAAAAAAAATATGTTACATATAAATATTCCAGAAAAATGTTAATATTTTATTCGAATGAAAAGGATTTTTAAAAAAGTTGATTTTCCAAAAAATGAAGCAGATATTTAAAGAAAATAAGATTGTGCGCAAAAAATAATAAGCAAACGGAACTAGTAAGAAAACAGACAAAACAACCATAGCTGTATTTAAAAAAAAGGCCCAAAAAAATAAAAAAATATAGTACCTATGAATTATTTGGCAATGTAGCCTATATAGTTGGAGGAATACGTTTTACGGTTGTGTTCAACACTTCTTGTTTTGTTTTATTATCTAGTTTCACCTGTACATGTATGATTTAAGAATATTTTTTAACAAGGAATTTTTAAGTTTTTGGAGGTATTTTCCGAAAATTTTCTGCTTCTTTGAATGAAAAAAAAATCCGTGTGTTTATGTACGCACGCTAGAATTATACTTACTTGCCGTGTTAAATACTAATTTTTAATTTTGCATGAAAATAAGTAATATAAATAAAATAATTAAACGACTGGATTAATATTATAAATACAGTTAGTAAAGAATATATACAATCAAAATTTAAAAAAAATAAATACCCAGTATTCAATATTAATATAAACGAGTGCATAAAAAATATTTAATCTAGTAATATAATCAAAATAAATTTTAACCAATATTGAAATCAATAATTGTGCTGATAGTGTGTTCTAATTTATTAATTTTAATTATTTATTAAATATGATTGTTATAATTTATAATTAAAATGCGGTATTATAATTTCATATAAATATATAAACACTTAAAAACGTTTATACACTGAATTTCTATCACTGATATTAAAAAAAATTTAGATTTTTTTAATGATATGCATGAACCAGTATTCAATGTCGGTCACTAAATTATAAGATTTAAAAACACATATATAATTTTTAATTGTATGTAGCCGTTTTTTATTCTGTAAATATTTCGTTGCATGGTACACACGCATCTAAAATTCACTTTCATAATTTTTTAAAAACGCGCCTAAAGAACTATAACTACTTAAATCTTCAATAATTTTAAGGGGCTGAGGGATAGGTACCCAAAGATGCCAGATTTGTCTTAACGGTTTTTATGCCATAGTATTTTACTATTAAATATTTCAAATTTTCCTTTGTTGAAGCATAGATAACATATTAAGAGATTTTCAATGTCCACAACATAGTGTATACTAACAGTATTATTAAAGCTGTATGTAGTCTTTCGCTAAAGAAAATTTAAGACCAAATGCCAATGACTTTCCAGAAGAAACGTTTCGCAGCAATCAGTCACTTCTGATTTCAGGAGTTATACCGCATTATATAATATGATATAATACAAATAAAAATACCTACCTGAGCACACATAAAGGTGTGCAGAGCTTCAGAAGAAACCACACAATTTGAAAATTGCTCGATATAACCAAGTGGAGTCTGTTTACGAAAAACATTTGGTAGTAGGCTGAGGCCGTATGGGTAGTTATATTTTCGTATTGATTTTTCAAAATGTATTTTTAGGACAGTGAAAATTGCAAAAAATCACATATATTCAGAATAAATTTAAAGACATGAACAGCCCGGTAGAGATTATTGAAAGGACTTATGGGATCTGCATTATAGCTTTATCTTTATTTCTCCGCCTTATAATGATACTAGCTGCCCGACGCGGCTTCGCACGGCTATACTAATGGAAAAAAATTAAGCCACATCTCCCATTTACAGTAATGGTAAATAAAAAAAATTCAATGAAAATTTATTACAATGCTGTATAATGTACCGGAGAGAAAATGAATAGCACCGATGGTTTCCCGACTCGTGCACGCAACGTACAACTGATGTACCTGTACTTCACTACGGCAGTCTACAGGCAGATCACTCTTGCGCCGCTCATTATACATGACCCTCCTTGTGGGTACGCCACTGCCGCGCGATGCCCGTTGCCATGGAGACGCAGAAGGCATGAACAATGCAAAATCCTGTTCTCATGCAGACAAAGTACCCACTGTTGCTTGGTTTTAACCACCCATGGGATCTAATTTACAGAAAATGTCATCCTGCGTAACATAAGGAATATTACTGTGATGTTTCAAGTCTGTAAAATATATATACTTGAAAAAAATGACAATTTTTGATATTTAAAGTACCCGCAAAATTTCAACGGTGATGAGGACTGCACTAACAATGAAATAGTCGTTGCCATAGAGACGAATGAAGCATCATCAAAGCAACAGCCGTTGCCATGGTGATTTCCTACCAAAAACTGGAAATTTTGATATATTACGCCCCCGAAACTCCCCTTGGGATCGGATTTCCGCAGAATCCGTTCTTAGTGAGCGTCTACATCACAAGATTATTAACTATGCTAAATTTCAAGTCAATCGGGTGTATAGTTTTAGAGATCTCGTGATGAGTGAGTCAGTGAGTGGTATTTAGCTTAATAAACTTCTAGCGCCTGCGGCATTGTCAACACACACTTCGTACGTGTACTGCACGTTGTATCTAACCCCCTCCAACGTATTTGATTCTAAATTGGACTTTTAGTAAGGATCCCTAATGTTATTGATAATATAATATAGCCTATAGTCTTCCTCGATAAATGTACTATCCAACACTGAAAGAATTTTTCAAATCGGACCAGTGGTTCCTGAGATTAGCGCGTTCAAACAAACAAACAAACAAACTCTTCAGCTTTATAATATTAGTATAGATGGTACGGAAACGGAAACGGAAACAGAGACGGAACTTACTGAACATTTCACTACCGCACCTGCTGCTTCCACAACGCACGGACACGTAACGAATATCAACCAATGAGAATGCACTTCGAGGTTACGAAATAATGATTTAAGAATTTACAACAAAAAATATAAATAAATGACAAAGCAATAATAAAATACCAGCTATTCTACTACTAGAAGAAATTTTTAACGTATATTGAACATAAACCAACATGGCTATCCCCACAGCCAAATATTCGGCTTCTAGTGGTCGCATGGAGCAACGTAAACGGAAGAGCTGGGTATTTCTGAGCTAATCTCCGTCTACGTGCTATTGTAGAAACGCTATTCCGTGAGATGCGTCTCCGTTTACGTGTCATTGTAGATCGGGCCTTAGGCTGGGTTCCCAAATAAAAAGATAAGCGGGTGCATAGTGCACGACTGCACACACGATGGGCAATCGGTTCACAATTTTTTAATTACAATTATTGCTAATGGTTTATAAGTAATAGCACTAATTAATTTTAAAGCAGGAACTACACCTGAGCATTGTAATATCTCGACAATTTTTTAATTCATACATATAAAAAGTTATCTAGTCCCTCCAAAATGGCTTCCTACTCTACTCTCATTGGTTATTGCGTAATGCGTCCGTAACAGAAATTAAATATATTCATTTCCCTCTTAGGCGCACAACCGTCCTATGCGCTATTGTGAACATGTAGGTTTGAAAACTTGGCTGTCAAATCTGATTTTTTTTCCTAACCTAATTAAAAACTAAGTGTGTTTGGGAGGGTCCCTGGTTAGGGCTGGAGATTAAGTGCGTCTCAGGCCGAAGCCCATGCGCTCTAAGCATGCAGGGTATTAGCCATGCAGGAGGGGTAGCATGCATCATCTGCTAGGAGGTGGATTGGCCAGCCATGGCAGCGATTGGCGCCATGACTAACTCCCCTCACTGACTATACTAGACTAAACTAGATAAGTTGAGCCCAGGTAAAACCTGCATAGACACAGGGAAAACCCTGGGCTCTGACATGCGGGATGCAAAAAGTTTCATGCATTGATATCAAGCAGGATGCTTACGGGGAAATCAGAGGGATGGATCTGGAAGAAAAGTTGGACAGAGTAGAAAAGAGTTTACCATGCGGTGGATTGGGGGCTTGTACATCGCTGTCCGCATTGGTTTGGGTGGCGCTGGTTGTTTCGGGGGCGACATTATGCCGTTTATGGCCCGTCTACAATAGCAATGTTCTAAACTGTGTCCGAAGGACACTCGTCGCTGATTGGTCCACGTGACCCTCTGACGTCATGGGTCAAGTGGGCGAAGGTCCGAACCTACCTGGTCCGAAGACATTCGTCAATTTGAACTTTTTGTCCCAACCTGTGTACTTCGGACACAGAAAAATAACAGAACACTCGCGATATTTGAATTTCCGGTTCCCGTTTGAAAAAACGTGGTGTTTGTTTTTGTTACTGAAGGAAATGGAAGGTGTTGTAAGTCAAGAAGAGCAAGACGACATTTAAATCTCAAACTACAAAGCATCAAAACAATAAACAAAAACATTTGGTTTGGCACATTTACTGCTGCCCTGGTGACAACTTTAGAAATCAATACATTCGGACATCGCAATTGTGGACAGGGCAGTTTTCGGTGAGACAATGTGACGTCACTCACATTCGGATAAGGACACGGACCACGCACAGGTTCGGACTATTGTAGACGGGCTCTCACCCGCCGCGCTGCCAGCCAGCCCGTCGAAATCTGTTGCGCTCGACCTATATTTACTGCGTGCACCTAGCGTAACGCAGACATAGACAACGTCCCCCGGACTAGCAGGCGCCAGCTACCGCGCAGGAGGGGAGATGCGCTGTGTGTTTACTGCCCCTGCGGCCAGGTGGCGCCTCGGACCGCAACGACTGTTTCGCGTGAGCTACCCCCTCCCCCCCCCCCTCCACTCCAACCCTCCCGCGCCTAGGCGCCTCCGCGGGTGGCCTGCGGCCGACTGACCTTTGCCCCCCGTGATGGAGTCGCGAGGGAAGTAAACACCTCGCGAGGGATGTAAACACCGCGCGCGACGTAAACAGCCCCGCGGGGCGGCGCACACCTGCGCACTGCGGGATGCAAACAAAAAAAATACGTGAGCCAGTCTCTCATTGCTCAGTAACGAGCGAATTTTCGTTTGCTCTCACGTCGCAAATGCAACTTATAATTAAAGACCCGGAAATTTCGCGGATTCCTCTGGCCTCAGGATAGAATTCAAAGTTATAGGTGTGCTCGACCCATGTTTACTTTCCCATTGGTTGATTTATTAGCGAGAACATTTTTATCCTTGTTATTTGGCACTGCCTGATTCGCTTACTTCTCTCCTAGCTGGGCATCGTTGGCTCACGGTCGTAGAGGGGCGTGTCCAAACAACTGCGTGCCAATCATGAACACAGTGCGAGAGTGTGAAGGTTTGCATTCTAGCTTGCGACTAAATGAATCCGCGAAATTTCCTGGTATCTGCTTATAATACGAGACTCGGACACGAAATTTAAAGTAGAATATTCTTCAAAATAATGCCGAGCTTGAATAAATATACGATAAATATTTATATACGACTATTAGATTTGCAGATACGGAAGGTTAAACTATGTAACCAAACGGCTCCAATAAATGCGAAAGACTTGGAAGAAGAAAAAAAATTACTAAACCCCCGACTTTGGACCTCAGTTTCTACAAGATATTTTGTCTTGTTGAAATTATTTCAACAGTTAATACTAAGTATACAGTTTCCCCACTGTCCTTGTGAACTCTGCTTCGTGTTATCCGCCACAGATGGCGGCTCCGTAGTTGTTACACATTTCCGTTCTTTGACTTCCGTCGCATTTACGAAATTACATCTACAAAATTTATGTGTGTGTGTATATATATATATATACATATATATATATATATATATATATATATATATAAACTTATGAGTAGAGACCGGAAAAATTCGCGGATTCATTCGGCGATAGGCTAGAAGTCAAATGCATATACCTTTTAGATGATTTTGCTATTGGCTTACTGTTCATCTGTACGAATCTCAATCAATTATAAACCCTCAACCAAAGAAGGATCGAATCACAGACAAACCAGCTGAGACGACTCACAAGTAAGCAGCCAATGAACTGGTGTTATTTTTCCCAAGAGTACAGGGGAATGTGCAGTCTAACCTGAAGGCTATTGAAACCGCGAATTTTTCCGGTCCCTACTTATGAGTTGACGATGGTTTTGGATCGCACCATGGTAATGGCTACAATAGGTAGTATTTCTTTGAAGTCCGCCTAACGTGTTCGCAGTATTACTCGGTCTAGATTCTTGCCCGGACATTCATGCTTTTTGTGTTGTCCTGCTACATTCAAGAGTTAAAAAGTTATTCGTAAGCCCTGATATTACCAGCGCATATTAATAAGCACACTAAAACAAAATTACATCCTATCGCTTAATATTCAATTATCTTTTCCGTGGATTTTTTAAAAAACAATTTTTGCTGGTGTAAAAAAATTTAAAAAAAATTCAGAATTGTTCGCCAATTTTTGTACGCGCGACAAGAAATATCTGGCATAGACATTATATTGTAGGCGTTTACAATATTGTATTTGTACTATTAAAAATTGGTTGTCTGTAAAGTCAGTTACGGACGATAGTTTAACGTGACGTCATAACAAAACATTGATGAAAATTTGCATACTTTTATGAATAAAATTGAATCATTTTTATTGAATTATCACTATTTTGTATGAATACAAAGAAGGAGTGAAATTAAATCTACAATTTAATTGATAATTTTACTTATTTGCACTCATTAATTCAAATATGTTTATTACTTTAACGAAGAGATTATTTTAACTATAACTTGTATACATGTTTGCTATTTAACTTCTTCCAATCTGTGTTATTCTGTTAAGGATAGGACGATGATAGGAAAAGCAGGAAACGAATGGGAGTGTTTCAAGTTTAATGTGCCTCGAAAAAGTCAAATCGTTGGTTGTTCCAATCGAGTGGAAGAGAGATAGATGCGGCGCAAGCGTACAATGAGCGTAACGGGACACAGCGTAACGGTTCAATGTGCGTAACTTGACACGTTTTGGTGCGTGCAGCCGGCGTTCATCGATTTATTAGACGTTGTCACGTCAAAAATTGTTTCTTGGAAAACCGGTTTCAAAAAAATAAATCGCGTGTGGGCACAAAAGTGTATTCTGCGCACGTGATTGGTGACCTCTCGCGTGTAGCCCGCTGGCCGCCTCGCGCTAAGTAGGTCGTCGCTGTGGTCCGAAGGCCGACAGCATTTCCAACCGCCATATAATAAGAGCTAATAAACTTCGTTAAAATTTTTTTTTTCTACGTCAGGCCACTGCCCCGACACCTTTCACGCTGGGTGGGAACCAACACCACTACTCCCCCCCCCCCTCCACCCTTTTTTTCTCCTTCTCTTTCTGCCCCTTACTACTTATCCATTATTAACAAATTACGACACCTTGTGTGTTGCGTTGCGACGACTTAACAATGCCATCTCCAGGAAAAAAAAAATATATAATATCCAATTGGTGAGTTCAGGATTAGATGTGGTCTTATGGCGTCGGTCGTGTTGAATTCCCCCCTCGCCACCCCCTGGGCAGTACCTTCATTTGATTATATCTGAAATTTTAACTCGAAAACTCTCTGGCATTTTTTTTTTCTGCTACGAACACTTTTCCACAGATATTCACTTTGTTTAATATCATGGGTGTAAAAAAAAAGATAGCAAATCTTGGTTATTAATCCCTTGCCAATTACAAACTTGTTTTAGTGAGTGCTAACTTTTCCTGTTTGGTTTAGTGAATTGTAGTCCAAGTGTAAATAAGACAGCAAATAAATAAGTTATTATTATAGTTATTATTAAAAAAAAGTTATTTTAATTATTCTTGCAGTAGGGAAGAGTGATTTGGCATATTATTATGGCCATTCGCCATCATTGGTTTACGCTGGTTGTCGAATTTTACGTGCTTAAGACAACACAGAGCGATCAAAAAAATTACAGCACAGATGAGGAAAATAGGCTGACAACAACGATATAGTTTCAAAAATAACAGTAAATACAGAAAGCACAACAATTCCGGACAACACAGCTTTACACAGCCGAACCCATCTATTAAACTAAATACGAAGATAATCTGGACGTCACATCGACAATATCACAGAACTGCTTTCTGTGAGGAAACATTATTTTTTTCTGTGACAACCAGCTTAAATCAGCAATGACGTATGTCCAACATATGTTAAATCAGTATACTCAGTTGTTCTGCGGTCGAGGCGAGTATGTCTGGACGGGAAAGAGTAGACATTACACTGGTTGGAACAGTGGGGGAAACGAGTATAGCTTCGGGAATTCCGCAGACGGACGCACGGCCTACGGACTTCCCAAGATCAAAATACAAAATTGGATCGGAACTGTGGTTAGTTAAGTTTTTTTTTTTGTGGTAATTCCGGTTTAGCTGGCAAACCCAATAACCTGTGACGTCGCGTACTTACATAAAAGTTAATTTCTCGACTCTGCTGAAACTGTTATAAACGCACGAGCCAAAAATAATTGTCGCTTTGAAGATAATTTGTTCAATTACGAAGATCTGTGAACATTTTGAAACCAATGTTCTGTTTGTATCTTTAATGCTCGGTCGCACATGTTTTCTTAGTCATTTCATTTTATTGTCCTTACTATAATTAAAGGGATTGTGTAAATTTATCACGATAGCTCTCTTACACTTAATATTTAGTGTCAGATTTTATCAACTTATATTTAATAATTTGTATCTAATAGCGGTATAACAATTAGTCACGTAAGTTTATTGAGACAGTTGGGTTTAATAAAATCAGGAATTGCTTTTCTCCTGGGTTGTAGCCGCGTCGAAGGCGTATATATCACCACCGTTTCGGTCGAAGTTGCAGTCGCCATCATCAGGGATCAATTACCTACTTAGTTTATTGCAAGTTCTCCTGCCTTTGTATACTGTCGTCCGAGAGGGGAGTGTTTCCATATTGGCGGCAGCTGTGGTCCAATCAGAACCTTCCTTTCTTCTGGTTGGCACGTTGGTTCGACCAATCGGAGCCGGGCTTCTGTGATTTGGTTGGGAGTGCTGGCCAATCAGCGGCTTCTTCTATTCTGGTTGGCTGGGCTATTTGACCAACCAGAGGCGATCTGTACAGCCAAGCATCTCCAGACAATGACCGCGAAAATCTGCGACTTTATTAATAGTATTGTTACTAACGTCAGCAGAGCTGCGGCGCGCAGATGCAGCGCTAGCTGGCTGACAGGTGGCCGTGCAACATGAGACGTTCCGCGCGCACCTGGGTAGCCGCTTCCCCTCCCTCCAGGCCTCAGCTACCCGCGCGGCGCTGTTGGACATCCGAAACCTGACAGCTGCGGAGTTACGCGAGCCGCCGACACGTGTTTCGAGAGATTTCTACTGTCGGGTCGGCGCGGAATGACGCGACTGGCCCCAGCCGCGCTCGTGATTTCTGGAAAGCGCATGGGCTGATATAAAAGCCGGAGGACGCCGGTCTCAGACTCAGTTCAGTGAAGTCGGGAGTTTTCCCGCGGCGGAGTTTCCGGGCGATAAAGCTGCGAAGTCCCTGGACGAAGGTTCCAGGGCAGAGTTCAGTTCCGGGCGATAGTGTCGCGGGCGCGGCGGAGTTCCGAGCGAAGTTCCGAGCGAGGCGTCGAGTGGGATCTCGGCGACGGGGAAGTGCTACGGCGGCGGCGGAGTGCGGCGACGGAGTCCTGCGACGGAGGACCACGAGGGGTGCTGCGGCGAGAGTTGCGACAGAGGTGCGGCCCAGCGAGGTGTGTGGTGTGTAAAAACGAGTGACTGAGGAAACAACATTTTTTAAGTATAATATTGATTAATTGGCATTTTTAGATTATTAGCTAGTAATGTAAATAGTGGCAATAAATAAAACTGTGTGTAATAAAAATCTTTAATTAATTGGGCTATCCTTTACGAACACGCAGTAAATCGTAACAGTATCAATATCATCATTTAAATATATTTATTTGGCTTTATTTCATAATACTGATTGATAGTAATTATAATATGAATATTGATATTAATAATGATTATAATTACTTTCAATTACGGGACCTTTCATACTTTAGTAAATAGCAATGGTTAGAAACTGTGTGAACAAGAAACAAATACAAGAGAACTATCTGAAAAGATTCACAGGAAAATTCCTTAATCGAGAGTATGTAATGACAAGAAAACCAAATAATTTACTCGAAGTGTGAGACCCCGGAGGTGAAAATTTTTGAACAGTGTGCGTTTAGGTTATTGGAGTGTTTGTAGGTGTTTCACGAATAGCGACTACTCGGGCAGTGCAGGTTTCGGGTCCGTGAATGTTTCCCCTACATGTGGGGGATTTGTCCCCCCCCCCCCCCGTGGATTTCGCATAACACCCGGAAAATAATTTTCTTTACTGTTACAAAAGATTCCTTTGAAAACCAGTTGCCAATAAATAGTTTGTAATACTACAAGAATAATATTTTAACTTTGTACAACGCTTGACTTTTGCACATATGAATTACGTTTTTCGAGATGATACTGAGTATATTTTTCTTACGAAAATTGGCGCATAAATTACATTTTAATTTATGTTTCATTCAAGCATAATTTTATTTTTAAATGATGGAAAAGATAATCGAATATTCAACTATTTGACTTTATTTGATTTTACCGTGCGCGGTTAATACTGGAAAGCTATTCAGAGAACGGTTTAACTATTGGAGATACTGGGGCAACACAAATGCATGTGTAAGAATCTATTTTGTAGTGATACAGTTGTTTTCGTGTAATTGTACAAATTTGCAAATATTTCTAATTTTACATGCATACATCTGTTCCATTTGATAAAAAAAATACTGTGTAGGTGCAAAACTGAAATTTAGTCATCACAACAAAGGCCCCAAGCGTTGGCATGTTGTTATCTGGTTCTCTACCATCCTCCCTTTTCCGGCTAATCAGGCTTAAGGGTTATCATAAATTATTTATCTTCCGTAAATTCGTATTTTTAATAATGATTTCAAATAAATATTATAAATTATCAAGACGAATTTATATTTGAATCCTAACACGAATAAGCCACGTGTAATATTGTCCTACATCACTTTTAATCAACCGCGTGTATGCAGCTTTTGTAGTAAATTATTTTTTGTGATACATTTCGTAAATAAATAATAATTAATTTTACAAACCCCTATAATCCAGAGATAATCAGGGTTTTGGTACAACTGGCTTTTATATGAATGATTTACTAAACATATACATATTAAAAAGAGTTTTAAGACATAGGCTACCTACAAATGTTTAATTGGCGCATTTTTTTCATGCTCTCAATTAGTGCTGTATCTGAAGTAACTATTTTGGCCTTTAAAGTCTAAAAGACATTAAATTAAACCAAATCAATTGTTTATTTTATCGATTTATTTGTAATCTTGGGAAAAAATACAAAATTACAGATGTAAAATGGTGCTTGGAACCCTCCAACAAATCTTTCTTCCCAAAGTTTTTGTACGATCGTAAATATGGAAGACAGTCAGGATACAACAGCGAATGTGTTGAAACAAGATAATAGTGATTAGCAGAATCGATGCAAATAATTTTATTTGTGTGTTTTTTTTTGTTTGTTATCAACTGATTGATTTATTATAGAAGGAAAAAATCTTTTTCTTTGCCAAAAAATGTTACACATGGTAAATAACTTACAGTTTATTTTTCCCGTCACACAAGATAAAAATTATTATTTTTTTTTTCCCCTGTTTATTTTAAACTATGTCGATTTTGGTGACCGACAGTAGAGGGTTAAAGAGAAATTTTAAGATCCCGTGAATTGATGTGAGTTACACCGGTAAATAATAAATACGTACTCAGATTGTGAAAGCGATGTACGAATTTTCTTTAGAAATCGATTTTTTTTAAAAAATCCGATAGATCGATTTTTCATAATCCGATTATTGGAATGACATGGATGTGCTGTTGAGCACAGATATGGCCGTGTGTGCTGCGTCGGGCCACAGATGGCCAGTGGCTTCTCGCCGACGGCCAGTGGCTTCTCGGCGGCTGCCTGGCTGCCTCCGGCCGACCGGCCGCCCTCGATCGCAATCACCGCTGATTGGAAACATTACCACGAGCGGTCACTAACGCTGCAAAAAACAAAAGGGGGTTTGTCTGCAAAGTGGGTTTACGGACGATAATTTTACGTGATTACGTCATGAGAAAACATTGATGAATAATTGCATACTTTTTTAATTTTCAAATATTATTTACAGTTTTTTGCAAAATTTAATTTAAATAATTTGTTTAAATATAATCACGAACAATTAGTTTAAAAAAAAGCCTGCCTTAACCTGTTTGATATTATAGAATATTTTCTCGCACGGTGGTTGGCCGGTTCTTGCACGCTCGGCTCAGTCGGAACGTGACAAATTTTCGTGCCTGCAGCCGGCGTTATAACGTCAAAACTAAATACGTTTGTAGCTTCCCACCACACCGTAAAGAAAATCGTAACTATACAAACAAATTTATACGTAGGCTTATATGTTAACAAGAGCGGGGAAAATTGGCCCGTAAAGGATAGCCCAATTAATATTTAAGTGACTGTCCACAGATTGATCTCACACAGAGAAAAAAAAAAAATATATATATATATAGCGAAACCAGTACGTATTTACTTGCTGTAACAAAATGTTTTGTTGTCCTAACCAAATTTTGTGAGGAACCAAATTGATTTGCCACATCTAACAAAATCTGCAGTTCAGTTGACAAAATCATTTTTTTGGGTCAATAGAATCTTTCCTACTACAAATTTTTTTTTGAATCAAGAAAATCTATTTAATTTCGTCATGTGTAAACAAATATTTTGTTTAAGGAGAACAAACATTTTTCTCAGTCGCAGTTTTTCAAGTCCACTGTTTTCTCGCCGCACTGGAACTCGGCTCTACAGCTTAAACCAAAGGAAATTATATAAATATATTAAATCGTTTTATGATTTAATAAATATAATTTCTCGGTTTTTATAATTTATTATTTGTAACCATAAAAAATTATAATGTTGAGCTCTGGTATGGTTTTTGCATCTTGACGATTTAAATTACGGTTATCGATTAAATTAACTGAAATGTATGTAAGTCAATGATTATTTGAGTCCTAAGTGGCGAGTAATAGAACCAGAATTTTTAGCCAACGACCTGGAATAACCAAAACTCGGTTCCAGCTCGCTACTACTTCGCGCTGCTCGGTCGTCCGCCGCGCACACAACACAGTCCCTGACTCTCCTGTCGCCGTGGCTCCGGTCTTCGCACGCGGAGCGCTCGCTATCACCTTTGAATATATATACTGTATAGAAGTCGCGAGTGGATAGCATTTACTCTACGTTTTTCAGGAGCGTATGATGAGCAGCTTGGGAACTTCACCGCTGCAGTGCGCTGCCGTAACGCCCTGTATCGTCTTAGTTGTTATTTACACGTTAGAGCGCAGCACTGTCGCCCGCTGTCATTCCCCGCACCACCCATCTATCATTCACTGCAGCTCAAGATCGTTCCACGGGAAGGGGGAAGGGGTGTTTGAAGAGTTCGACACTTGTCCGCTAGGGACCACCACAAGTCGATGCCATAGAGATGGTGGCGATTGCGGCGGTGGAATTAACCAACTACCTCAAAACCGTATTAGAAATTTTAACCTGGGCTGGCGACTTCTATATAGTATATATATTCAAAGCTATCACTCGCCAGGTGGTCACTCAGCCTCGTCACTTCACTGTTCGGGCAGCACTCGCCGGCATCGCCACATGCCTCGCGCCCTTCGCTTCACTCTTCACTGTTCACGCCTCTCCGAGTCCCGTTCCTGGTAGGAGAAGCCTAAGATGTACATCAAGTTCTGCCCCTGCCCGAACACGCCCGAATATTCACCTTCGGCCAACCTTGGGGATTTGTTTTATTTTTGCACAGGAAAAATGAATTCTAATATTGAAAGTGGTCGGTTAGGTTAGCTACATTAAAACACTTTAAAACACTGTGGACGGTTGGTTAGGTTAGTATAGCTACGTTAAAATAAACAGAGAAATATATATATATATATATATATATATATATATAAATAAACCAGAGGTTGGCCGAAGGTGAATAATATTCGGGCGTGTTCGGGTAGGGACAGAACTTGATGTACATCTTAGGCTTCCCGTCTCTTAGCCCTCGGAAGTGGTGTCGGGTCATCAAACTCCCTCCTACTCAACACTCGAAGCTGCGAGAACAATGTACTGAATTTTTTTTTGTAAATGGAATATAATTATTCGTGCAAATTTATAAATATTTGTAAATTTGTACATTTACATGAAAATAACTGTATCACTGCAAAACAGTGTCCGTAGTAAACACAGGATTCGGATTCTTACCCGGGCATTTATGATTTGTGCTGTCCCAGTACCTATAGTAGTTTAAGTTATTTGTAAACCGTTCCGTGAAACAGCTTTCCAGTACTAACTGCGCGTGTTAATTAATAAGCATAATAAAACTCAAGACAGTCAAATTGTTGAATATTCGATTATATTTTCCATTGTTTAAAAAAATTGTGCTTGAATGAAACATCAAATACTTAATATATAAAATTATGCGCTAATTTTCGTAATAAATACTTGGTATTATAATGCAAAACATGTATAATATATACAAAAATAACGATAATTATTTATTGCACAGTATTATTTATTCACTTATTGTATTATTATGTATTTTATAATTCACTTAGAGTATTACAAACTATTTATAGTCAACTGGTTTCGAAAGGAATCTTTTGTAAAAAAAAAGTAGAGAAAAAAATTTTTCTGTGTGGAGTCCTAGTTACGCCACTTCGAAGACGTGACTCCGGGAACCTCGCCGAATTCTCGAGAGGGGCTGAGAGACACCGCGGTCTCTTCGGGAAGGCCACTAATCGGATTTCCGTGTCTCGGTACGAGAGGGACGGGCACTACCTGCATGGCGCCGCCGGCCGGCTGGTCAGCCTCGTCGCTAGCAGCCTCGTAACAATATCTGCTTTGTGAATCTACAAATGGGACATTGTTTATTTAATGTATAGTGTCACAAGAGCCGTCAGCACGCTGGAATGGTGCGTGAGGGGTGAGGAAAGAGGAAGGAAAAGTAGGGGAAGGAAACATAATCAGGAGAAATCGGACAAGTAGGTTAGGAAAATATCATCGGCAGCGGCATATTCCTTCGAGTGATATACCCGTTCAAAATATGTTTACCATGTAGTGCTTAGCGTTCCCAACCGAACGTGACAAACGTCTCTATAGTTCGAAAGGAAAGGATAAAAGTACTACAGACTCGACACCAAACTGTTCTACAAAATCAATCATAAAGCCTACTCTGAAAGAAATTGTAGTAAATTATGCAGATTTTTCTACGAATAAACCAAAAGTTCGTCGTAGTTCTTAGTAACTAGATCTTCGTATATAACTACGCTGTAATCCGATTACGAAGCACATAGTTGTATTGTAAACAAGAGTAAACATTCACCGTAAAAAAGGGGGGGGGGATTGCTTTTAGTGTATTGAAAATATAATTTCGGGCTATATCAAAATCAAACCATAGCAATAGAACTATTTAGGCCATATATTATTTTTCCCTAACATAAAATTAAGATTCCTTCACTGATGTGATAAAAGTATATAATTTTTTATGACCTACGGTAACTGACTAGCACAAAAAAAGAAAAGGCATTCATGGGGACTCTCGACAGAAGTGAAAAGTTAAAACTTTGTTTTTAAATGTGTAATATGACATCACGTCTACGTCAAATGTTCATCAGTATGATGTCAGCGTGATATTTATTCTTACATCATTTTTAGTCACAACAGATGTCAGTGGTATATCAAAATTACGTAAAATATTCATAACCTAGCTGTGACTTACCAGTCATGTGTTCACTGGGCAATGCACAGTATACACAAATAAAACTTTTTACGCGGTCAATTTAACTTCACTTACTGCTACTACAGCATGTCGGTGACGCGAACTCACCACATTTTACCCATCCAAAAAGAGTCCAACACGTGCATGATACAGTAGAGTATACACAATGTATTAGAGTATATTTACATATAGGTACATGTGCACAGGCCGCTGCGCGTCGCCAGTCTGGCGCAACACGTCACTAGCATGTCGGTGACGCTAACCCATACGTTTTGCCCCTACCAAAAAAAAAACGTTCAACGTGGCTAAAGAAGTTTTCACTTAAAAAAAAAAAAAATTGTATAAGATTACATATACGGTACAATTTACGCGTGTCGACCAAAGTAACGTAGTTTTTTTTTTTTGTAAAGTAATAAAAAAAAACATCTGATGTTATAACACGGATGATTTACGAACGTGTCAACGTTCTCGCTTCCAGGGCTCGCTCGTCTGGGTCGCCACACACTCTCTTTCGCAAGCTTCGCGTGGCGACTCGTCCTGTACGAGCAGTTTCGCTCGGACGGCGATACGCCAAACCCCCCCCCCCCCCCCCCCCCCCCAAGCGAGTGACGCGCTGTGTCGCTGATAGCCGCGCAATGTCACCGCCGTGACGCCACATGAGGCACGGGACGCGATGAGTCTATTGTTAGCGGTCCGTCGCGGGTACCAAGGCTCCTTTTTTTTTTTAATTGATTAAAAAAAAGTGAGCGAGGGTCTGACTACTCGCCGGAGATGTGTAACGGGGACGCACCACAACGCCAAAATACCACAACGCCGAACGTACAATAACGCCGAAAACCATAACGCCGAATACCAAATTGACTACAACGCCGACAGCTAGAGAACTGCTGTCTACCACTACGCCGAAATACATTAACGCCGAAAAATGTCATTGCAGGACTGCCACAAAGGTTAGGTTAGGTAAGGTTAGGTTAGGTAAGGTTAGGTTAGGTAAGGTTGATTAGGTTAGACTAGGTTAGGTTAGACTACGTTAGGTTAGGCTAGGCTATTATAGTTTAGGTTAAGTTACGTTAGGTTATATTACGCTAGGTTAGGTTAGGTTAGGTAAGGTTAGGTTTGATTGTGGTATTTCGGCGTTAAGGTACATTTAAGAAACACACACAAATTCATTCAGTTGTTATTTCGGCGTTGTGGTACACAGCAGTTTTCTAGCTGTCGGCGTTGCGGTCAATTTGGCATTTGGCGTTATGTTATTCGGCGTTATTGTACGTACGGCGTTGTGGTATTTCGGCGTTGTGGTAACGACCCATGTGTAACGTCTAACCTTGCTAACGAGCAGATGCGTGAGACCTCGTGCTGCAAATACACTTATAACACAGAACACGGACACGCAATTTAACGCCGAGTGTGATAAACGTAAACGCAAATTGTGTTTTCAATTGCATCTCTGGACGCTAATCAAACGCCCCAGAATTCGCTGCGTACGTCGACTATTGAATCGTTTGAATTAGCAGACCAAAATTTTAAACTATGCAATGAAATGTTTCAGATAAAAGCTTTGGACCTGATTTACGATAAGGAATTTTATTCAAATACTGCACAAATTCTTAAAATTCTTTAAACAGTTAATACTTAAAAGTTTCCCCCTTTGTCTTTGTTAACTTTGGTTCGCGCCATCCGCCACAGATGGCAGCTGCGTGGTTGTTACACGTTTCCGTTCCTTGACATATGTAGCATTCACGAAATCACTACCACTAGATGATGTATACCGAGAGCTAAGATGTTACAAATAAAAAAAATCTCTAGTCGTGACTTCATGTAATTAATTCACTTCGAACACGCCTCGGACATTGGCAGCCAACATGGCCACAAACTGAGTAAAGGAGTTCCATGTTTTAAAATCGTTTGATAAATTTCAAAGTTTTGAATTCTGCCCCCAAAAGTTTTTTTTGTTGATATCCGCATGTACCTGGCTATTTGTCGTAAGTAAGATTAACGTATCTATGTTTCTCACTTCTCACGAATGGTACGTGACGACGTTGACTACACTCTTTTTTTTTTTTTCATTCAGAGATGGAGTGATGGCCTTTTGTTTGGTTTGGCTGAGTGATTGGGGGGGGGGGGGGGGACAGGCAAAATTCGAGTCAACAGTAAGGCGTTTTTAAAACTTTATGCAGCCTCAAACGATCACAGACGTTATCTGCTTGTCTGCTGGTCAACTCACCATACATTTTCACATTATTAAGTATATGTACAATGGGCTAACGATAAATTGAAATTTCAATTCAAATAAGTGTTCATGACCGCTGAGGTGCCACGATCAACTAACGACTCTATAGCGATAAGATTTCACAAACGAAAGATGAGCGAGGTGCCTTAGCAAATTTTTGACGTGACGTCTAATAAATCGATGAACGCCGGCTGCACGCACGAATAAGTGTCCCGTTACGCACATTGTTTCGTTACTCTCTATCCCGTTACGTTCATTGTTCCGTTACGCTGTGTCCCGCTACGCTCATTGTACGCTTGCGCCGCACCGACAGAAGTGAAAACTTAAAACTTTGTTTATATATGTGTAATATGAAATAATTTCTACGACAAATGTACGTAAGAAAATAAATCTGATTACTAGTATCATTTCAAGTATTTATTGTTTTATTATTTAAAAAAGTAGCATCTGTCGGCGAGTGCAGTAATAATAGGTTATGTTACAATTGACTAAAATATTATGGTGATTCATATAATTGATGATAGATATTTGATTACAGGTTATTTATATGAAAACTTGTTCATAATTATATTTAAACCTTATAGCTAAACGCCAGTTTTTAAAATTAATTACACGTCATCTACACGTGAACTGTTTCGTCGACTGTTTATAAAGAGAAGTGAAAAGTTAATGTGGTTTTCATTGCTTATTACAACAATTTCGCAATAAAGGTTAATTATTCTTGCATTTTAAAAATCTGATTACTAGTATAATTACAAATATTCTTTTATTATTAAAATAAAAATGATTCAATTTTATTCATAAAAGTATGCAATCATTTCATCAATGTTTTGTTATGACGTTGTCACGTTAAACTATCGTCCGTAAACCGACTTTACAGACAACCAATTTTTTATTTCCGCTTTTATTTTTTTGCAAGTTACAGATACAGTTATAGTAAATTTTTTAATTCAGGAAATTGGTTACAATATTCATTCAAACTACGTCCTCTATTGTAGTCGTAGAAATTATTGCTGCGTAAAAATCGTCCACTCATCCCTGGAATCGTGATTGGAGCGTGTAGAACTTAACACAATCACGGAGGAGCCAAATAAGAAGAAGAAATTCCTGTTGTGACTGTGACCTTGAACAAGAGGCTAGCCGCAGCTGAAGCAAACATCGGCGTTAGTGATGAATCATCGTATTTGTGCGATGTGTTGTCAGCTAAACTAGTGGTAAAGAAGAAAACATTTGTAATCATTTTCCGACGATAGCACAAATTTCATTAGTATGAACTTTAGTAATTGTTTGTAATAAACAACTTCAACCATAAAGATCACGTAATGCTCTCCTTATGCTGTATAAAATACTGAAAGCAGTTTCTCCTCAATATTTATCCAGAAGATTTACGTTTTTTTTTTTTTTTAAATCTCGCGTCACAGTCTTGGGACGCGTTCAAAATTAAATCGTGAACTTTTTAGTACTCATGCATAAAACAAAAAATATGTCGAAATACTTCACAGTTACTGCATCTCGCCTCCAGAACAGCCATGGACAGGATTCTAGACACCAACGGTCTACAAAGATTTTTTTAAAAGACTTTTTGTCAATAATTGCTGAAATGTGTTATTTATACGAAAGTATTTCATTTTTAATTCCTAGATGTAACTTAATCTTTTTTTTTTCATGTCTCTTGATGTATGCAAAGGCGTACAAGCCTTAACTGCGCCAAAAAAAAGTCAAATAAATAAATAAAATTTTCGTAATGCTAAACATTAATATCGAGCAAAGACTATGCCTCGAACAAACACGCATTTCCCACGACGACAGGAATGAAGTGGTCACCGGAAGTTCCATAGTTGCTCGCAACACTGCGAGAGGCTTCCTCAAGGTCACTGTCATGGTCGCTGGGAGGGACGAGACATCCCACGTGCGTGCGATCTTTTGGATGTATGCATTTTTGCTTTGATTTCTTTATTGTAATTATCATATGCGTTTTTATCATGGCATATTGTAAACTATAAATGGCCTGCTACGTTTTTTTATTTGTTATAAATATATAACGGAAAAATTCGCGAATTCATTTCGCGATAGGCTAAAATACAAATCGTTATACCTCAATGCTGCCTCTGCTATTGGTTTACAACTCGCCTGGATGACTCTGGGCCAGTGAGAAACACCCGACCAAAGCTTTAAGAATCACGGGCTGCTGCGTTGGGACATCTCACAAGACAGCAGCCAATGAGTGGGTGGCATTTGACCGAGTGTACGTAGAACTATGGAGTTCATCCTGCAGGTCATTGAACCCGCGAATTTTCCCGGTCCCTAGTTATAAATTGATGTTAAAACCGTTTCCAGGCTGCAATGACTGGAGGCAAAAATAATTTATTGCCGATAACTTTAAAACCAATATAAATCACCTAAGCTTCAATAGTCCTCGAACGCTAACTTGAAGAAGTGTCCATTCCCACGTTATGAGCCCTACGGAAGGAAAAAAAAAATCAACACATGTACCGCACGGGCACAAATCTGTATTATTCGCGAGGCCCGAGAGTTCTGCGCGTTAGTTTTAACCGACAAAAGTCATTTATGGATTTGCCTTTATGTATGAAACAATCAGAAAACTTAACAAAAAAAAACAGAAATTTTTGACGTTTACTTTTATCAACCCCGTTTCACTGCCACGATTTCGCAAACGCAAGCGGTCCCTGTCAGTGAAGGGCTTCTTAATTTCGGGGGAGGAAACAGGCCCCCTTGCCACCCCCCTTCCCCGGGCAACTAAGCCCATGGCAAGTACCGTTGTAATCTAACTCAGTTAGTATAACATTGAAATGACTGGAATTGTCTGTGAACGTGTCTCAAAATACGAGAGTTCTCAACCAGTGGTCCACGAATCCTTCTGCCACGGTTGTTTTATCAACAGAGTGTTGTTCGTAAACAAGTATGGTGTGATGCTTTGCAAGTGACAGTTGGTAATCGGGTAGGTACAACTAGTACTAATTTTGAGAACTTTCAAAATTTAAAATATAAAAAAAATGACAAGAGACTTTACAGATAAGAGCTTCAGCAGGATTGATTTCATTACTGGTTTGGGGGAAGAGGGGTTAGGGCGTCAGGATCGCTCTTCTCGTTGTTTGCTTTCAAATTATTTCCAATTTGTTGGTGAGGAGAATAGGTTTTTTTTTTTTATAGGACTCCTGCGTGCGTGCGCCTTTGTTTACAGATACCGCTTACTGCGTTCGACCGCCGCGCCGGGGGGCATTCGACGGGAGATCTCCCCTGGACCTCACAGGAGCCCGCTAGCAGTGGCCAGGGCCGGGCGCGGGGCCCGGCCAATGAGCGCGCGGCGCGGCCACGTGGGGGAGGGGCCCGGGGTGGGGAGGGGGAGGCGCGGGAGGGAGGCCGTTGTTTATCAGGTGGCGCGGCGGCCGGCGCACTCGCTGGCCGGACGAACCACGCCGAGCACACGCGCTAGAGGGAGCGACAACTCTCCGCTCCGCCGACGCCGACGCGACCGGTCGACCGCGACCAGCGACCTCGCGGTACCGAGTTTCCGGTCCCGTGATCCCCAAGGACGCGGGCGACAGAAACGAACCATCGCATTTCCCCCCTCCCCCTTCCCCCACCCCTCCACGAGGACGCGAAGTTTTACCCGCCGATCGCCGAATTAAAGTTGGTTCGCGTAACCCGTCAACTCCTCCTCCTGCTCTGCTACCACCTTGCGGTTCGGGTCCCCGGGTCAGATGCGAAGGTTTCGCGCTTGCGCAACCGTCGAAGTCTCCGATGCTGTCGAGCCGAGAGAGCAGGTCCGTGCAACAACATCACCTCTGGTTCCGAAGCGATGGTGTGAGTGTGTGAAAACCGCGCGGAACACACCGTTCTCCGCACAACGCCTCTCTGCATCTTCGAGCGCGCAGCTGAAGATGCGTCAGCAAGGCTGTTAGAAGAGTCCGGGAGCGCTGTGGTGCAGCTGTTAAGCAGCGCCTCGTACAGGTTAGTGGCTCGAGTCAGCGTCAGTGCGTGTGGTGACGGTGATCTACGTCGAGGGGGGGGGGGGGGGTGCGAGTTCACGGCCGGCTGAAGGCGATTGGAACAAGGAGTCACCCCTCCGCCCACTCCCTCCTTTCTCACCCCATCTGGGGCAAATGGGAAAAAGGCTGTGTTTATTTGCGTCCATAGCGTTGGCGAATGAAAGTGACCGGCGCGAAGTTACACGTGCTCGAGATTTTCCTCGAACACTAAAGGGCTCGGTTTCACATACCATGGAGTTTATTTAGTTTTTATTTTCGTTATTGATATGTGAGGTGTTTCCCTGTAAATTCATAACGGTAGTGCAACAGTGCATATCAGCAAAGGCTGTTATGTCCGGAAGAGTGTTTTGGACCAATCTTCCCCAGTGCAAGAATAATCCAAAGAACGTAAAAGCCTGTGGTTTTTACACCTTTTTATAACTAAACGTTTAGTATATTTTTTGAAGATGTCTGAAATTAAAATAACAATAACTAGGCATCTAAGCATTTTTTAAACAAATTACTTTTGTATTTAAACATTTTTATTACGTAATAATATTAATAAGCCTTATACAATAGGCTGCCACACAGTATAAACTACGGAGCCATTTACGTACATCCAGGACAAACACAAATATTAAATTAAATTTACAATTTTTATTAGCAAAGGAAATGCATGTTTCTTTTTACATATCACTGCTATTTACAGACATTTACAAGCTTCCAAGATAAAGTGACAATATTAGCCAGTGTGAATAGTTATTTATTTGGTTTTGGATGTTTGGAAATACTGATTACTTTCTTTTCTCCTATGATGCATATTTTTTCACGAACATTATCTCCACAAAGCATGGATTTGTCCTACATAAAAAAGTGTTTAGGGCACTCAACGGAAAAGAAAAAAATTTGTTCTGATTGCCGGGGGGGGGGGGGGGAGTTTGAAGTCATGAACACTCCATTAAGTTTGAATCAGTTTTTTTATGCATACTTCTCAGGAGAAATACCTAAGGCCCCATCCCAACTATAATTTAGCGGCGTAGGAGTTCAATTAAAGTTTAAATTAGCTAGGCAAAATCTGTTAAAAGTTGTTATCTCAACAAGTTCGCATTGTGCTGTTTTTTTTATCGTAATCAACATCAGTTGTTGTTTCATAGATATTTGTTTATTACAAACACCATGCAACGAATATCGTGAAACCATGTTATCAATAGACAAGAAACATACGAACTCCTGTATTTCTCTGACCAAGCGTTGAGTATGCACTGAAATAGGAGCCCATGATAATCTTTTGAGTTCCCGTCACTAAAGGCCGTCTAAAGTTTCGCAACCAAAACAAAGTTTATTAAAACGATAGGCGAATTCTATGATATGTTGCAATGAATACGCGCGATTGAAACGCCGCTGAGGGCTGAAAAAGTACTTTTGATTTTGGATTAAGTTTTTAAAATGTATTTTTAGAAAAGTTAAAACGGCTAAAGCGCATGTTTTCAGAGCTATTTTAGGCGTAAAACAACCAGTACAGATTCTTGAAAGCACTTAAGGGACTTTATCTTCATTTCTCCACCATATAATGTTACGGTCCACGCTCAAATTTCACAGTTATCCTCTGACGACGAGAAGATGTGCGCGCCAGCTCAGAGGCTATATCGCGCTAGAAGCAGCGAGCGTCGCGCTTATCATACCGCCTCACTAACACACATACACCCCTGACGAGGCGGGCCCCTAAACGGCTATAAAACTCGCTGCGCTGCCACAGCAAAAAAAATAATAATAAATAAATAAATAAAGCCGAACTAAATCAAACGGCCCAATCACAAGGCATGTCCTCAACCTGCTCGAACCGCCCCGCCTCCGCACTCGCCCGGTTTGCTTCTGTCATTTTTATTAATTAATTAATCATAATAATTTATGTTTTCTAGTTTTATCAGCAGAGCTCTACTAATGACTACCAATTTTTTTTTACGTGTTTTTTTTTTCAAGTAGCCTTTATTTTTAAGACTTTATGTTGAATTTGTGAATAAAATATTTTGATTTTATCTCGTTTTTTTTAATCGTCTTAAAATTCCATGTAGATAAGAGATAATACATGTTGCGGCTCTCTAAAAAAAAAAAAGGAGAATCTGTTCACTTAATAGCTTATCTGGCGCATCTCACTCGAAAGTCTACCGACCCCTGGCCTAGTTAATTATTTCATTTGCTTGTCGTTAGCTTACTATAGGCCGTAAGGAGGTTTTCCTGTAAATATATATTCCGATACCTCTCTTGAATTTGTTGCTGGTTCACGAATATTCCCACCAGGTATTTGCTAAGAGTTATTTTTTCGAGCTGTGAAAGGTCGCGCAAATGAATACAATCAACAGAACTTGCGTGACTTTACATACCGCTATTAGATTATACTGAGTAAAGACCAATTTTTTTTAATATCCCTTGAGTGCACTAATTCGTTTTAGATAGTACAAATTAATGCTTTGTGTAGATACTGTTACTTAAGAAATGTGCATCATAGGAGAAAATAAAATATTAAGTATTTTCAAAGATCCAAAACCAAATAAATAACAATTCACACTGGCTATGATAATCACTTTATCTTAGAAGCTGCGAAATGTCTGTAAAAAGCAGTGACATGTAAAAAAACATTAATTTTCTTTGCTAATAAAACTTGTAAATTCAATTCAATAATTTTGTTTGTCCTGGATGTACGTAAATGCCTCCTTAGATTACATATACTGTGTGGCAGCCCATTAGGGCTTATTAATGATTGTAAACGTGGTAATTTTTTTTTAAAAACAAAAATTATTTGTTTAAAATGCTTAGATGCGTCGTTATAGCTATTTTAATGTCAGACATATCCAACAAATATGCTAAACGTTTAGTAAGAAAAAAAAGTGTATAACCGTAGGATTTTATGTTCTATGATGATTTTTGCAATGAGGAAAATTGGTTTAAAACACATTTATTATAAGCCATTACTGGTCTACACAGCATGTCACAGAGAAGCCTGAAGAACGGACAAAAGAAAATATGAATACACAAACATACGGAAAATAAGCCAAGCTCAACCGATGTCGAATGTTAAACGCATAAACAGCAAAGAGAATTCTGTTGAAGGAATTATGGATTGTCCAGATTATCTGTTAAGTATCATAGTTAGGTTCCTCTGTTTTTCGCTGTGTTGTATGTTTGCTGTTTTTACTTTTTTTGTTGCAACTGTTTCGTCGTTGTCAGTCCACTGTGTGAGCCTGTTCTGTGCCATGTTCCTGACTAATTCCTTCAACGGAATTCTACGTGTCTATATACTTAACATTTGACATTTGACATCGGCTTATTTTGGCTGGTTTTCACGGAAATGTAGAAATTTAGATAATTTTTTGACGTGACAACGTCTAATAAATCGTTGAACGCCGGATGCACGCACGAAAAAGTCCCGTTACGCACATTGTCCCTTTTCGCTGTGTCCCGTTACGCTCATATTATATCGCTCTTTGCTAACATGAACCTCCATTGCGACCGAGTCCGTGGCGTAATTCTGTTTTCATGCATTTCAATGTAACATTTTCATTGCTCTTTGCTAACCCGTTCCTACTAGCATTGCTGCAGAGTCCGTGGCGCAAATATATTATTTTTGACTGCATCTTGGTGTTGGGTAAGCCATTTTCCTTCACATCATCCTTGAAACACTCCCATTGTTTCCTACTTTTCCTATAATCGTCCTATCCTTAACAGAATAACACAGATTGGAAGAATTTAAATAGCAAACATGTATATAGTTAAAATAATCTCTTCGTTAAAGTAATAAACATATTTGAATTAATTAGTGCAAATAAAAGTAAATTTATCAATTAAATTGTATATTTCATTTCACTCCTTTGTATCCATACAAAATAGTTATAATTCAATAAAAATGATTCAATTTTATTCATAAAAGTATAAAGTAAAACATTTCATCAATGTTTTGTTATGACGTTGTCACGTTAAACTATCGTCCGTAAACCGACTTTACAGTACAGACAACCAATTTTTTTATTTGTAACATCTTAGCTCTCGTTATACGGCATTTGGTAGGAGTAATATGGCGAACGGGACGTAGGTTGCATGGAACGGAAATGTGTAACCACGGTTCTGCCAACTATGACGGATGGCGCGAACAAAGTTAACAAAGACAAAGGTAAACTTTATAGTATTAGGAGTTTAATGAATTTTTAAGAATATGGCAGTGTTCTAATAAAATTTTCTTGTCGACAATCAGGTCCAAAGCCGTGGTTTGTAGACTAGGTGTGATTCGTGTAAAGCAATGTAGTTAAAAACACGATTTGCGAATACTTGTGTCACGTTCGGCATTATTTTAAAAAATTCTACGTTAAATTTCGTGTCCGAGTTTCGTATTATAAGTGTATTTGCGATACGAGAACACGCGAATTTTCTCGTTACCTAGGTTAGATGTTACTGAAAGACTCACTCTTTTTTTTTTTCCTTGGAGACGCAGTGCGAAAATTTCTGCAGCCGCAAGTTCAATCGCACCTCCGCATGTGGTTTTTCGTTCAAACAAGACGGTGGACGGCGCGACTGTGTTGTGTGCTTTCCGTTTTACGTGCTCGAGAGTCAACTTTACCGCAGCTCTCTGAACTTAAACACGGACGTGTCCGTCCTGCTCGACGCAAGAAGGATTGGCGCTTGTTTCCAGCAACCAGTGCGTCACAATTTTTAGGTAAATTTTGTAACTTTAAAAGATCGCTTCAGAATGTGTGAAACTATGGCCGTATGTCCGGGGAGAGGGAGTAAATTAAGCAGTTTCTCATTGTGTGTGTGTGTGTGGGGGGGGGGGGGGGGCTCTTGCGCTTGAAAAATCGTTACTGTGAAACGGGGTTGATAAACTATGTTTTATAGAAAACTTTCTGCATTGTATCAAGTTTTCAGTGTATTGAACGCATGTAGGCCTAAATATGGGTAGCATACCAATTTTATGTTTATGTTGTTAATATGACTTTAGTGTTAAGTGACCTAATGCCATTTATCTACCCGTATTGATTTACTAACCCGATATGAATCCAACACCCATACCATGGTTTTTTTTATCGAATTGATACTTTCAGCTTATCGAGTGCATTTTCATACTGTACAGTATCATTGCACCGACAGGAAGTAGGTATGTAATGATTAAGTTCTGTAAAGATCCGTTTGAGTAATTTGACGTCAAAACACATAAATTTAAGCCTTTTTCTTATATTCACTGATTAGGGGTGATTTATAACAGCTTTAAGCCCAATAGTGACTACCGCTTCTAAGAGCGGGCAAAGAAAGATATATAACCTACGTTTTTTTTCGGAAAAGCCTACAACTTGTCTAAAGTAAAGAATTTTTTTTGAGGGGGGGGGGGGGGTTATGAGGACAATACCTCCAGTGAAGACAGCGTGGATCGAAGGCACGATATTGTGATTGCGAGTCAGTTTCCCAAAGGGTGAATTTCATTAGCTATGGCTTCTTAAAATATCATTATCAATACTGCGCCAGCTTGGAAATTTGAATTTAATTGAAGTCGGGCTGTTGGTGAGATGGATTTAGGAAAACTGGTTACGACTCGCTTCCGGATCGGCTTCATACAGGAATTTTAAAAAAAGTTTTAGCTTGCTTGAAAATCATTTTTGCTAGTTTATACTCGATGTAACAAAGTGTATGAAAACAAAAAAATGTTAGATGTGTCTACTAACCAAACAATTTTTTTCGTAGTGTTTACAAACAGGCCAAACATTTCTAAAGTGGTCACGAACAAGACACATATTTTGTTAGTGTTTTTCAGGGGGCTTTTTTAGTGACATGATAAATGCGTTGCTAATAATAAAATTACTTGTGATGAGAAAACATTTGTTTTGTTATCAATGCAAAATATCCTGAAAATATCTGAAAATTGCTGATATCTAACCTGAGATCACTTATCATTTGACATTCCGACCACTGGAGTAAACCGACAGACAAGTTTACATACTCATAAAAAGTGTCCACAAAATATACCATTACATAAACCGAGAAAAAAAGGGGATATATATTTAGTAACAACTGTAAATCTTTGTTCCGCCATAATCATCAAGTTCACCTTTATAAAAATACAGGATTTCCATAAAAGAATGCCCCAATTTCAGCGGTATATTAGAAAAGTTTAATTTAGACTATTTACAACAAATCATACATCAAATTGAAGGTAAACTAACCTAGTTTCTCTTACAAATGTTTAATATGTATCTTAAAGTCCAATTCTTCCCACACTTTGGTTAACAAGTCCGGAGTAATGGCAGAAATAGCCCCTTCAATTCTGTGTCACAACTCTGGAAAATCATTAGGTAGTGGCGGAACATAGACACGATCTTTTACAAAGCTCCAAAGGAAAAAAAAATCGCATGGCGTTATGTCAGGTGAACGTGGAGGCCAGCGAAAAAGAGCCCTGTCGTCTGGGACCATTAAGACCAATCAAACGGTTAGGGACTTAAACGTTCAATCACTCTCGTACAAAGAGATTCCAATGGGGAGGGAAATCTAAATAAATTTTACAGGTTCAACCTCAACTAATTACGTTCAGGAGTCGCCATGTTGCGTAAGTGGCGTTGCAAGCGAGAAAACCACAAAATCAGTACTCGCGCATGCAATTTTCTAAAACTGTTTTTAGTTACTCTTTAATTGTGACCTTGAAACATAACACACTACAGCGGTTACAGTTGATTCTATTAAAATTTATAACCGGGGCATGCTTTTACGGGCATCATGCACTTTGTTTCAGGCCTTCATTTGTTGATCGTCCTTGAAGATGGCTGCAACAAGGCAGGCCGAAACGTAAAGGCGCGTCATCGTTTCCACGGAAGTGGCCTCGAACCCAGAAGCCAAAAATGAATTTTGGAAAGGGGGAGGGGGAGTGGAATTGAGTCGATCAAAGCAGTTACTTACTAGTTTTTTTTACCCTCACGTCAGTACGTGTAGTTGCGGTTATTTTTATTGCCCTGCCGTCCGCGGAAGATAATGCCGTTGGTGGCTTTTCTTTCGAATGTTGGCCCGTCGCCAGACCACAGCCACAAGCCGTTGTCCGCTCGCGAGCCCCGCACACTGTTAAAAATGTTCACCTTAACCAGACAAAGAACGTTGGTTACAAATTATCCAGGGATCTTCGTAAATTTACCGTTATCTTCGGAAAATTAGCAGGTAATGATTTGACATAATATTGTGCACGAATCAAAAGTAATAATTAGGGACACCTGTATTTCGCGATTTCATTTCATGTCAAGGTATTTCACAAAACACTGTAGCTTTTTCTAAGAGTCATGGCAAATTGTGAGGGTGCAGCAGTACGGTGACCACATTCTCATTGGCCCCGTCAAGAGCGGGACGACACCTCTCGCCGACCTCAGCCAATAACCACAGGAGAAAAGCTACAGTATTTTGTGAAATACCTTGACACGAAATGTATTCGCGAAATACAGGTGTCCCTAGTAATAATCTAGGTGTAAAACTTGTAAAACATTCAAAAAACTGGTTAAATCCAACAACAAGATCATCTTTCTTGCCTTTTTTTTCCCCCCTGTGTACGGCTGAGCACGAAACTGGGGAGTTGGAATACGAAGTTTTTTTTTTTTACGAACATTCAGCTGTCCGAAATTGCGAAGAACACATCGTTCACTTCAGGTTATTTCTTCGTTGAAAATTCCGTGAATTGACTGTATTTTCCAACAGTGTATTCGCGGGGCGCGGCTGACGGAGGACGCTCGACTTCACCTCCTCGAGACACTTTTGAACTCATGAGCCAGCAAGGCCGGAATTACAACAGTTTACCGCATCCGCCTGTCCGTCATCCGTCCGTCAATCAGGAGATCTGCAGCCAATCATATGGCTCGAAAAACTTCAATCCGTCCGTCCGTTAAAAGTTTGGTAAATTCATGCTTTTGAACGACGGACGGGTAAATTGTAAAACCTCAAAATATCTAAAAGAAATTTGCGTGTCAAATAAATAAATATATATATATATATGAATGTTGGTATATGTATGTGTAAATGTATATATATATATATATATGAGATTGATAAACTCCGAAACACTTCGACCGATCATCATGAAATGCCCCGTGCACGACGAGAAGATTGAGCGCCGCAGTCCACAGCCTTGCGCTTAGAGGCGATTCCGCGCTTGAAGCACCAGCGAGAATCGCACTTATCATCCCGCTTCACCAACACAAATACGCCCCTGACTAGGGCGGGCACCTTAAAGGGGGGTGCCTCCCATTTCAAGTCATGATTTTAAATTTACAGCAATAACTGACCAACTTGTAGACCTTTTAAAAGGTTTCACTTACACGAAATTGAAAATATGAACATAGCACACTTTTTGTATAATTAGCTGCCGAAGTTACATTATTAACTTTATTGGGCTGTATAAACAAGGAGAGTCAACCGGATGGCAGCGACACTTTTTGACGTGATAACGTCTTATAAATCGATGAACGCCGACTGCACGCTCGAAAAATTGTCACGTTCCGCCTGAGCCGAGCGTGCAAGAACCGGCCAACCACCGCGCGAGAAAATCTTCTATAATATCAAACAGGTTAAGGCGGGCTTTTTAACTAATTGTTCGTGATTATATGTAAACAAATTATTTAAATTATATTTTGCAAAAACTGTAAATAATGTTTGAAAATTAAAAAGTATGCAATTTTTCATCAATGTTTTCTTATGACGTTATCAGGTAAAATTATCGTCTCTAAACCCCCTTTTCTTTTCTTTTTTTTATAGTCGTAGGCTGCAGAAAGCTTACAGCGCACTGCAAAATAATGGCGAGTTTCTGTCTGCTCTTCAGGTTCTCTCGTCGATCGCTCGTATATGGCTTCCCGGGGTGGATTCAGGGCAATGAGATGTCTTCCGCGTCGGAAAGTGAAGCCAGTTCGTCCACGCTCCAATCAGGGTCGCCACACGCAAAGTGTCCACGGTCGGTTGATTGACCTATTTTTTTTTTAATTGCGTGGTTGGTAGCTTATTTCCTTTAATTTGATACCCTTCCACGGTATGTTGAACAAAAATCAACAATGCCTCACTGAGAAAATTAATGTGGGTTTGGCGAGGGGACCGTAACTATACAGGCACCCAAAATCCTCGGAGATCGTTACTATACAGACAATCTTACCTACTGATAATTTAATTTGTTGAAATTTATATCATGCGCGTCAAATTAAATTGTATGTTCTTTAATTTAATTTAATTTATAAACATAAACAAATTTGTCCTATTCGACATACATTGCCCACTTGCCTCGTATGTCACATCTGTCGAATTTTATAGATAATGCCCCTGAAAGGTTTTTTTGCCCAACTCCGGCGCTGATCATGATATCCCCTCCCCACTGCCAACAAAACGATCTCCTACCACGGCGTCTGAGTGGTCGGATCAATTTCCTCCCATCGAAGTTATCAGGGTTAGATTCCCGACAGGGATTTCTTCTGGGAAACGAGGCGGACGTTGCCGCGAGAGGGTCTTTTCGGGGTTCTCCCGCGTCTCCCTGCCATTCATTCCATCGATGCTCCATCCTCATGTCATCATCCCCCGGGGTCTCTATTGATCTCGAGAGCGACGAGACGTTTAGATCATTCATTCCTCCCGTTCGGATAGACATACTAGACTAAAATTCTTAAGTCCAGACAGATCATATTTTGTAAGGATTAATTCAGAAGCATAATGTCAATGAAATCAAGGTTAATAGTTGTTACGTAATTACAGTTAGAATATTTTTCTCATTTTTTAAAGCTTTTTATAAAACTGATAATGTTATAAAGAGGCGAGTGAAATAAACGTATTCTTTGAAAACCGGCCCTGAGCGAACTGTACGTGTGTGTAACTCAGTATATGTTATAGAAGAGAAAATTCTTTGGTAATTCAAATCTCGACTCGTAAGTATATCGTAAGGGGGAAAAAGGCAGAGAGAGAGAGAGAGAGAGAGAGAGAGAGAAAGAGAAAGAGAGAAAGAATTAATTAACAAAACATATTAATCACTGTTTTAATATTCACACCATAAATAAAAACTGTGCATGTTACTGTTTCTTCAAACAATTCTGCCATTTAGAACACGCCAAATCTCTGAACGAAATATGAGATTCATAACAGGTAGCGCTGTCCATGCGGTAAATGCAGGGACTGTCTCAACAGCGCTCTCTACGCTGCTGGTCGAACACGGAGGAACGCGAGCGCACTCACATTTAACTTTACAGGATACCTATATCTATTTTTTTTTCTGAAACAAGAGCATGCGCACACTCGCTGTCTTATTCTTACATATATCTCGGCTCTATTTCTTTTTGTGCGGCGGGACGAATCATCGCACAGAGAGGATAACGAAAACGAGCCCCGCAACGTATGTAGCATGGTATTCTCTTCGTATCTCTTTGACCAAGTACCTATTCTCTTGTCATTTTCGCTTGAGAAACGTTTCACAACAATGTTTCACGAAAAGTTTGCATTAAAATTCGGCCTTGAAATTTTCCTCTCATCGTGCCCAAAGAAGTTTCAGTTCAACAAGAAAGTTTTTTTTTTTAAAAAAAAAATAGGTGCGTGACATTCACGCGCGTAAGAAGTGAAACTTCACACTTCAATAATCTACTTTGTGCGATACAAACAAAACTTTATATAATTCCCTTGAACGATAAAGCAAAACGATGGGAATTCACACTGCAGGCTCACAATCGTAACAAACATTGCGAAGAAGAAAAACCTGCCGAGTCTTGCAGTTTTCCGAGTCTCTGATTGAATACAGTTACCAGCTGAAGGTCCCGGCCTTGAAGCAGTGAAGAGGCTTCCTTCAGGGGTCTCGAGCCTCGCCGAGTGGCGGCTGCTGCACTTGCCCAATGGAGCAGCACGTTCCAGCTGGTTCTTACTCGCTCTGACGATGGTCACATACGGGGACGCACCACAACGCCGAAATGCCAAATTGACCACAACGCCGACAGCTAGAAAACTTCTGTGTAACACAACGCCGAATTACCACAACACCGAAATACACTAACGCCGAAAAATGTCATTGCAGGACTGCCACAAAGGTTAGGTTAGGTTAGACTAGGTTAGGTTAGACTAGGATAGGTTAGACTAGGTTAGGTTAGACTAGGTTAGGCTAGGCTAGAATAGGCTAGGTTAAGTTAGGTTAGGTTAGGTTATATTACGCTAGGTTAGGTTAGGTTAGGCAAGGTTAGGTTTGATTGTGGTATTTCGGCGTTAAGGTACATTTAAAAAACACACACAAATTCATTCAGTTGTTATTTCGGTGTTGTGGTACACAGCAGTTTTCTAGCTGTCGGCGTTGGTCAATTTTGACATTCGGCGTTATGGTATTTCGGCGTTGTGGTAACGACCCGTTACATACCACATCCATGTGTCGTATAACGACTCCAGGATGATCATTGTAATCGTGATCCGAGATGTGATTAAATGCCCCTAATATTATTCCTACTTGAAGGGGTGAAAGAATAGGAACTGGGATATATATTTTCTTTATTTCGAAATCAGATTTAGACAGTAATTTTTCTCTTAATTTGAACGTAAAGTGTACAAAATTTAATCAGTATCATAGAAAAACTATACAATTGTAGACTTTTTTTATGTACATAATATCCCATAACCCAAAGTCAAGCCGAGATAGGCCAATTAATCACTGTTCTGAATAAAAGAATTAAAAAAAGTTTTATAATTTTCGAGTTACAGGATTTTTTCATAAGTTTATTTAATCCCCGGCTGCACCAAATTATTATATGCTGTAACAAATTATTTTTGACACGCAATAATTCAAAATAAAACCAAACATCCGATAATTTTGAGGGGGGTGGTGGAGAAATTCTCTGTACGACTTATGCGGCAACAATTTTTAATTGGGTAACATTGACTATTTAAACTATAAAAATATTTACTTTGCTAACTTGGGAAGTTATTTGTTTTAACTAGCCATTTATTATTTTTTTAACATTTGTCTGAGTTACCAAAGTATTTTTTTTAAAGCAAAACTAGTCAGTTTTACCCGATTAAAAATGTTTTGCTAAGCAAAAATATTTAGTCACAGTAGGTTTATCTAATAATTTGGTGCAGGGCAGAGATTAAAAAGAAACTTTTTGAATAAATGCCAATAACTCGAAAACCACGACATATTTTTTTACTTTTTTTTTTTAAATTCAGAACCAGTAATTTTTTGTCCTATCACTCTTTCTCGGCTTGACGTTGAGTTGCGGGACTTAATTTTAGTCACCGGCTGTAAAAAAAAAAATATTTGGTTGTCTGTAAAGTAGGTTTACGGACGATAGTTTAACGTGACAACATCATAACAAAAAATTGATGAAACGATTGTATACTTTTATGAATAAAATTGAATCATTTTTATTTCAATATTAAAAGAATAAATACTTGAAATTATACTAGTAATGAGATTTTTTAAATTCAAGAATAATCAACCTTTATTGCCGAAATTGTTGTTGTAATAAGCAATGAAAACCACATTAACTTTTCACTTCACTTTATAAACAGTCGAGTGGAAGAGAGATGGATGCGGCGCAAGCGTACAATGTGCGTAACGGGACACAGCGTAACGGAACAATGTGCGTAACGGGACACAGCGTAACGGAACAATGTGCGTAACGGGATACTTTTTTCGTGCGTGCAGTCGGCGTTCATCGATTTATTAGACGTTTTCACGTCAAAAAGTCTCGCTTCAATAAACACACAGAGTCCGGGCCCCCGCCTGGAACAATCTTTCGCGCGCGAGTCTCGGATCTGGATCAAGGCGCTCAGCGCGCGGCGCCCAGGAGAATCACGTCATCGCGGGCATGCCCGATTATCGGCGTCTCTTTCTTGTTCTCCCTCTCTCTCTCTCCTCCCCCCTCCTTCCTTCGACAACCCTAGGGATCCGGGTCGGAGGGACCCCCGCGCGCGACCGATACCCGGGGCGAAAATAATCGCGAGCGAGCCGGCCGCTCGGAATTTCAGTTTTTTCGCAATCGGGGTCAGGACTCGAACGCGGATCTGCGACGGTTTATGGTGAGGGGAGAGGGGTGATCAGAAGTCGAAAGGGGGGGGGGGGTTCGGCCCCACCGTCTGTTCCGACTCGAGATCCGATTTTTCAGTTGTTGTCGTGCATGCGCGCAGGACTGCGGGATCTGCTCGCAGCAGCGGTCTCCGACATGGACGGCGAGATGACCCGGGTTATGAGCGCGTCGTACTACAGATGGTCCCGCCACGTGGATTGGAGTCGCCACCCGCAGAGGGCCTCAGGCAGAGGTGAGTTCCCCTCTCTGCTCGCCAGCTCGACGTTGCTTCCAAACAAAGCTTCCGTGACGATATTTTTTTTTTTTTTACGTGACAACGTCTAATAAATCGATGAACGCACGAAGAAGTGTCCCGTTACGCACATTGTTCCGTTACGCTGTGTCCCGTTACGCTCATTGTACGCATGCGCCGCATCTATCTCTCTTCCACTCGATTGGCCTATGCGTCCGAGGAGAAGAAAGACAGCGGCAGCACACAACTTACATCTACACGTGAACTGTTTCGTCGGCTGTTTATAAAGTGAAGTGAAGCGTTAATGTGGTTTTCATTGCTTATTACAACAACAATTTCGGCAATAAAGGTTAATTATTCTTGCATTTTATGAATCTGATTACTAGTATAATTTCAAGTATTTATTCTTTTATTATTAAAATAAAAAAATATTTAATTTTATTCATAAAAGTATGCAATCATTTCATCAATGTTTTGTTATGACGTTGTCACGTTAAACTATCGTCCGTAAACCGACTTTAAAGACATCCAATTTTTTTCCGGTCGCCACGGCACAGGACCCAGCTTCGGCTACTTGTTGAAATCAGCACTCGTGCGAACTGGTAGTTCTAGTCTCGCCGTTGGCGCTTACAGACTGGAGCCTGTCAGTGAATACCTACCTAGTTTTGCAACAAGGTTATAGAAGGTCTGGGAGACATCATTTATACCTTGTTTGCCAAAAAAATTGGGATGAACTTTTAAAAATTATAATTACAGCAAAAAAAAATGGAAAAATCCAATATGGCGGGCCTGATCACCCTGAAGCCGGAATCACGGAAGCAGGTCGCCTACGTACGATTTCCAACCGTCCGTTTCTTGTATATATTTATTCGGCCTAAATAAATTTATGATGGAGCAATGTTTAAAATTTTGGAGTGTATTCCATCCGACTGCTGAGTTGACGAGTCTTTCAGTACTCATAAGAGATGGTATCGGACATGAAATATAACGTAGAATTCCTTTTAAAAAAAAATGCTGATCGTGATAAATATACGCAAATTGTGTTTTCAACTACATTTCTGGACGCGAATCACACGTAGCTTCGCAACCGCACGCTAGCATCTACGTCGACTATCGAATCATTTGATTAGCAGACCGAAAATTTAATCTGTATAACGAAACGGCTCCAATAATAGTGAAAAAGTCTTGAAAAAAATACTAAACCCTATCTTCGGACCTGATTTTCGACATGTAATTTTATTAAATACTGCCCAGGTAGTTAAAATTCACTTAACAGTTAGTATACTATAAAGTTCTCATGTGTTTTTGTGAACTTTGGTTCGCTCCATCCGCCACAGATGGCAGCACAATGGTTACACGTTTCCGTTCCATGCGACTTCCGTTCCATTCATGAAATTACTCCTACCAAATGCCTTATACCGAGAACTAAAATGTTACACATGAAATAAAAGCTTCTCTTTTAACTATTTTGTTGTATTAACTCTAGGTATATTATATCAGTCCTAAAAATCACTGAATTTAGCCGAAGTAATAAGTTACTTTAAAATCCCTTATAATTATGTACAGGTCATGCATGTGAACCTCGTGCTGCCCATATGAACCCTCTTTACTTACAATACGTCAGGCAACTCATGCATGTTGATTGATATCAAAATAATACCATTTAAATTATTTTTTTTAGGAAAAATTTCTACCGTCGTTGCTTTGAAATAATTGCATAAAAAATATTTGATCCAAATATTGTCACCAGTTTATTGATTGTGAAAAAAACTGGTATGTATCCATAACTAATTTTTTTTGTCATAACTAGATATGGTTATTAATAGGAAATTAATTTTTTCAGGGTGGTCTGTAATCCACTGTATTTTCTTCTTACTCTTATGGTTTTTCACTGCGTAGGTAGTTATTTTAGGATGATTCACGGAAAGTTTTAATTGTAATTTGCGTTTCGTCATTTACTGACTTAAGTGTGGAATAACCTTCTTTGGCTAATGAGAGAAAATATATTATGCTATATTATTAATATATTTCATTTTTTTTAATATTTACACAATCACACTTTTTTTTCCTGAAAATTAACCCTACTCACAAAAGCAAGCTTTTGCGTGAGTGATTCCAGTCTTTTCATACTTATTGCGGTATGTTGACTATATCATCCATATAATGAAAAAAAAAATTATCAAACATTACAAAAATGACAAAAAATACATAAACTAAACAAAACAAAAACTTATTATTTGATTGTTTTTATTTCTTCGCGGATTCATTACGGGATATGCTAAAATTCAAATCAGAATTGATCAGCGTTTGCTATTGGCTCACTGTTCATCTGGACGACTCTGGGCCAACGAGAAACCCTCAACCAAAGGAGTATCGAATCACAATCAAACCAATATAGACTATTAAGAAGTTAGCAATGAACTGGCGTTTATTTGCCCGAGTTGTGGTCTATCCCAAGGTCATCGACACCGCGAATTTTCTAACCCCCTTATAATAACTGTTAAAAAAGGTCACGCAATTTTTTTAAAATTATAATTATCATTTTAAGATCTAGTGATCGAAAATTCGCGGGCCATACAACAAATTCGTGGTAAGGAAAAAAAATCTCCATCAGAGTACGAAGAGAAGAATTAAAAGTGCATTTACCTCAGGTCTTCAGTCCTCATCAATAGAGACCTGCAAAATTCGCGGATTCATTGACCTCTAGGATAGACTCCACAGTCCTTTAAATACTCGCGGAAATGACACCTGTTCATTGGCTACTGACGCGTGAGACGTCTCAACTAGGCTGTCCGTTATTCGGCACTTTCTTGGTTTAGTGTTTCCCATTGGCTCACAGTTCCCCGGATAAAATGTGGGCCAATCGCAGAAGCGGTACGAAGGTATAGTTGTTTTGATGCTAGCCTATCGCGAAATGAATCCGCGAATTTTGCATGTCTCTACTCATCAATGTGGTTATTCGCACGCACGATCACTGAACATCCCTGTACATACAAAAAAAACATTCGTTGGCTTTCTTTGTTAAAATGAACTCATGTGAGTGAAGTCAGAAATAGTATTTAAACTAGTTTTATTTTGTTCTGGCCTGATTGACGGCAACAGCAAGGAAATCCACAGAAGAGTGCAGGAATTAATTGCGTATAGAAAAGAAGTAGTTTACTAAAATATTCGTGGGTATGGTTTTTTTTATCAAATGCTTTAGAAGTGCGTGATTTCAAGTCCTAGACTTGATGTAAGCTTTTGGACATACGCAATTGCTGTAAAGGAAAACTACAAAAAACCCAAAAGACAAAAACACAAATTAAGCAAAAAATTGCTGTTGTCAACAGGATATAAACACCACATAATATTCCATAACAGGAATATGGTCAACAAACAAGGAAAAACAAAGAAAAATGGACTAACAGAACGAAAAAAAAACCACAAATGATGACAGCACAAAAATGTTGAACCCAAAAAATTCAGCACAACAGTTCAAACGAGACAAAAACACGACAAAACGAAAAGACGAAACAAACACAGTAGTTTTCTAAAACAGAAACAAGCGACGTTTCGGGAACAGACATACTTACATGACATACATACAGACATACATGTGCTTAGCAATGGCGTATGTCCAGAAGCTTACATCAAGTCATGCACTCCCATTGCACAAATCTTTCAAAAATAATTTCAAGTCCTAGGTAAAAAAAAAAAACAGATTTGGTTTTAGTTGATTAGTTTTCTACTTCAAAATTTCCCCGCAGAGACGGCATCGCGGACGGATTGCGACGAGGGGTGGGGACGTTACGTAAGGACGGATGGGGAAGTTCCCGTCGCTGCGTTGTGCTCGGTCCCAAGGTCACGGTCAGGGCCGGCCTCCTTCCTGCCCCCACCCCTCTTCCACCTCGCAACAAACCACGGGGGGAGGGGGGGGGGGTTATTACCCAGTGGCCTCGAAGGCCTGCGATATTTTGTCACTTTTCATAAACGTTGAGAGGATTTGCAAACAACTGCGGCTCTGCTCTGCCGATTGGTAGGGACCGGAAAAATTCTCGGATTAATTTCACGATATGATAGAATCCAAAAATAAACTGTACCTTTATATTGCTTCTCAGATTAGCTTACAGTTTAACTGAAGGATTTTGAGCCAATGGAAAACCTTCAACCAAAAAAGATATCGAACCGCAAGCGTCCCAGTTGACAGGTGTCACGAGTCAGTAGCCAATGAGCAGGTGGCATTTGCCTGAGTGTGTAGGGGATTGTGGAGTCTATCCTAGAGTTCATCGAAAGTGCGAAATTTTCCAGTCTCTATTTATTGTGTATTTAGTTCTCATTTTTTGACGAACAAAAAGGTTGTGGAAAGTAACATATAGTTTCCTGTGCAGTGTGTTTATGTCGTGAATAGACGCTATGTTGAGGCGTCACGACGGTGTCCGCCTACCTCAAGGGAGGGTGAAGGGGAAGAGGAGGGAGGGGAAGGTAGCCATCCCAGTCGTGACGGTCCCCGCCTGCCGGGCGACCTTGACCACGGCGCGCGGTCAGCCGGCACTCCGCGGGCGAGGGAGATGCGCCCGGGGTCAGCCCCGTCACGACCGGGCTGCTGTCACAACTTAGCAACACACAACTTAGCAACACACAAGGTAGAAACACACTACTTAGAAACACACTACTTAGAAACACACAAGATAGAAACACACTACTTAGAAACACACAAGATAGAAACACACAAGATAGAAACACACAAGATAGAAACACACTACTTAGAAACACACAAGATAGAAACACACTACTTAGAAACACACAAGATAGAAACACACAAGATAGAAACACAATACTTAGAAACACACAAGGTAGAAACACACTACTTAGAAACACACAAGGTAGAAACACACTACTTAGAAACACACAAGGTAGAAACACACTACTTAGAAACACACAAGGTAGAAACATACTACTTAGAAACACACAAGATAGAAACACACTACTTAGAAACACACAAGATAGAAACACAATACTTAGAAACACACAAGATAGAATCTTCTAAGTTATGCCTGTTCTAAGTTGTGTGTTTCTAAGTTATGTGGACTGCGTTTCGTGTTTCTAAGTTACGTGTTTCTAAGGTTCGGCGATACTTGGCGGATTCTATGGGGAAGAAATTCAGCCTACCAAGTACCCAAGCGATTATTAAGTAGAAAAATTGATACATTAGAAAGATGGTCCCGTGTTTGTGAAGTGGTTAGGATTCGATAAATGTGAAAATCAGTTGGATAAAATCTACTGATGCCATATAAATTTTAATGTTTTGAAATGTTGTAAATTTTTATATTAATAAATGCAAGCAATAAAAAAAATGGCAGTTCTAAGTTGTGAGTTTCTGGGTTGTGATAGTTCTAAGTTATGACTTTCTACGTTACGTTTATAATTTGCGCTGGTTCCGCGTTGCGTGTTTCTAAGTTATGACAATTCTAAGAAGTGTTTCTAAGTTATGTGTGGTTTCCCGTCACGACCGCCCCCGGAGGAGGCCTCGGCGAGGAACACGTGACCTCGACTCCGACACCCGGATCGCCACTGGCGCGGCGTCTCCTCCTTGGCGCAACTTGATATTACTTAGCGGAGAAACGAACATAAAGGTGTAGAGAATACAATAACCTTATTAGGTAGCTGCTACCTTGACGATGGCAGCTGCAGTTGGTCGTCCGAAACAATCGCCTTCGACGGGGCTAGGACCCACAGACCAAGCCACTTCGTGTTGGGGAGATCTGCAAAAAAATATTGGTTGTCTGTAAAGTCGCTTTACGGACGATAGTTTAACGTGACAACGTCATAACAAAACATTGATGAAATGATTGCATACTTTTATGAATAAAATTGAATCATTTTTATTTAATTATCACTATTTTGTATGGATACAAAGAAGGCGTGAAATGAAATTTACAATTTAATTGATAAATTTACTTTTATTTGCACTCATTAATTCAAATACTATGTTTATTACTTTAACGAAGAGATTATTTTGACTATAACTTTTATACATGTTTGCTATTTAACTTCTTCTAATAAGGATAGGACGATGATAGGAAAAGTAGGAAACGAATGGGAGTGTTTCAAGTTGAATGTGCCTCGAAACAGTCAAATCGATGGTTGTTCCAATCGAGTGGAAGAGAGATAGATGCGGCGCAAGGCGTACAATGAGCGTAACGGGACACAGCGTAACGGGACAATGTGCGTTACGGGACACATTTTTTCGTGCTTGCAGCCGGCGTTCGTCGATTTATTAGACGTTGTCACGTCAAAGATGCTTTTAGAGTGTGTGTGAACTTCACTTCCCGCCACTGAAGTCTCTGAAGTGTCTCCAGTGTGGAACCTCGGGCTCTGAAGCCCGTTGCGAGAGAGAACCAACAGCTGGTTGCAGGGCTGCATGAACGCTTCCAGGGAAACTCGACGACGCTCGACTGCTCTGTGCGTTCAGGGAAAATCGCGAGGAGCTAAGCGTGATGCACGTGCGATGAGCGATGATAGAAGTGACCTTCGTTTACCAAGAAATCATGGATATCGCGTCACTACTCTTAATCTTAACTAACGGTTTTTCTTATTTTTTTCTTTTGCATAATTATACATGTTGCCGCGATTTTTACCCTAAGGCGTTTTTCATGGTATTGCCGTATACACATACTAGGAAAAAAATACATTTTTTTACAGTGCATTTTAAAATCTGCTAATCAGCCACTTCACATGGAGAATAATTCTACAGGTTATGAAACTTTAAGTTAAAGACTTTCTTAAAACTTGATTCGGCTAGTCGCAAATCCATTAAAATATTTATAAAAAATACGAGGTGTATAATATTTTAATACTGTTTTTTTATACACACAAAAACAAATTTATAAACATTTGAAATTTGAAAGTGCCACTTGACACCGTTTACACTCTTTTCTAGATAATGTGGCATTTTTTTGGAAGCACAATCTTGTGACGTGATAAACAAAACAAACACTGATTTTTGATGATACCCGATAGTTAATCATTTATCAATCATTAAGTTGTTAATTTTACGAAAATATTCAGCTGTTATGGAATAAATGTTTGCTACACTGTTAAGAATGTTCACATTAAATTTACAATTCACGCTAGTTACAAATTATCCAGGGATCTGCGTAAATTTATGTTTATCTTCGTTATTTGTCGGGTACTGTTTCCTTGCTTTCGACATGAATCCACAAGAATGTTTTTGGTATATTAACAAATATTCAAGCAAATACACACTTCTTTCTTCCACGTGTGTGTTTTTTTTTACAATGATAACATAACTCAGAAGTCGGAATAAGTAATAGTTTTTACGAAGATCCAACTATCTGAAATTACGAAGAACTCATCGTTTATTTCAGGTAAAATCTTCGATGAAAAGACCAAAAAATTTCTGCCGATTTCTAACAGTGGATTAAAAAAAAGGGGGTGGGAGCACCTTATCTGAGATAGAACGTAGCTAAGCAAGATTCAAAAAAGATAATTCCAGAAAAGAAACCAAAGACCACGCACGTGATACCGAATGAGACATGCATTAACCTACACGCACTAGAGATGCTGCATAATACACTAAAAGTTACGCTAGATAAAAATATATACCTATTAACTCGGGGGCATAACACAGAATGACCACTTTTGAGAAAAATGTAATTTTAACCATAAATTTGGCCGCCGTTTGATGACGTTCTTTCTGGTGGAATACAACTCCAATATCTACAATATGTCAAAAATTAACATATTTTAGGTAGAAGATAGAGTAAATAATTGAGGCATTATTTAAAATTCGTTTGACTACTTTCATATCAAATATGGTTTATGTGACATTGTCTTATGCCCCCAAGGTACAGATATACGCTTCGTAAATCCAAACTCTAGAAATATGCGGCACATAAAAAAATTAGTCTCATGAGAATATTTACAAGCAGTGTAGAGGAATTGGTACCTGAAAGCTGCAAGATTTTTCCATACGAAACCTGGAGACGAAATTATAACCTTTAAAACATAGAAGGTCCGTATACCTGAGATCGGCGTTCAGTAAACGTGCATTTTTTTATAATTTAAGTAATTTTTTAATGAAATTTAATCAGAAAGTTTTGAGATAATAACGGGTGATTTATTTGACTACTTCGTTTAAACAATGTACTGACAGAACATTACAAAAAGCTGCCGTAAATTAACGGAGATATCCGTGAATAAAATAAAGTTTGTAACATTCTATTACAAATGGCACGCGCCATGTTTTATATTTCCAAGGATAGGAGTACTAATATGCGTGAATAATAACACAGCTACCACAATAATTGGCACATGTACGGCAACGGCGAATGCTTGGTGGCAGCTAGTACTATACTTATCTCTCGAAGTTGAAATAAATATCTAAATCTCTCGTATTCTAAAAATATGGAGAGAGGCTATTTTTTCCTTACCCTAGGTATTTTTTCCGTAAATTTACATTGCATCTCAGTAAAAAAAATTGGTTGTCTGTAAAGTCGATTTTCGGACGATAGTTTAACGTGAAACTTCATAACAAACCATTGATGAAATGATTGCATACTTTTATGAATAAAATTGAATCATTTTTATTGAATTATCACTATTTTGTATGGATACAAAGGAGTGAAATTAAATCTACAATTTAATTGATAAATTTACTATTATTTGCACTCATTAATTCAAATATGTTTATTACTTTAACGAAGAGATTATTTTAACTATAACTTTTATACATGTTTGCTATTAAACTTATTCCAATGTGTATTATTCTGTTAAGGATAGGACGATGATAGGAAAAGTAGGAAACGAATGTGAGTGTTTCAAGTTTAATGTGCCTCGAAAAAGTAAAATCGATGGTTGTTCCAATCGAGTCGAAGAGAGATAGATGCGGCGCAAGCGTACAATGAACGTAACGGGACACAGCTTAACTGGACAATGTCCGTAACGGGACACTTTTCGTGCGTGCAGCCGGCGTTCATCGATTTATTAGACGTTGTCACGTCAAAAAATTTCCATTATTAACACTGGACTGGCCGGTTTACGTAACGAAAACACGACCTTCTCTGCTTCCCGTAGGTGCTCGTCGGTCGTAACTACAGCGTGATGCGAAACTCGGTACTCCACGAACGCCTCAAGGCCACCGCTGACGATCGCAACCCGCCGCCATCACAGAACACAGAACACTCGTCTGAGCAGAAGCGGAAAAAGCTTGCACGTTGTTAGCCCTGTCTGAACGCCGACATTGTGACCTGGAAAGTCCTCTTTTTTAAAATTAATTACAAGTCATCTACACGTGAACTGTTTCGTCGTCTGTTTATAAAGTGAAGTGAAAAGTTAATTTGTTTTTCATTGCTTATTACAATAACAATTTCGGCAATAAAGGTTAATTATTCTTGCATTTTAAAAATCTGATTACTAGTATAATTTCAAGTATTTATTCTTTTATTATTAAAATAAAAATGATTCAATTTTATTCATAAAAGTATGCAATCATTTCATCAATGTTTTGTTATGTTGTTTTGTCCGTAAACCGACTTTACAATAAACCAATTTTTTTTTATCCTTCAGTGGAGTACAAATCGTTTTGGTCGATCGTCTTTGCAGAAAAAAGTAATATTTTTTATTATTCGCAAAAGTATTGCCAATAAATAGTTTGTAATACTTCAAGAAATATATTATTAGTACAACACATGGCTATGGTTATTTTTGTATGTTTGAAATACGTTTTTCAAAATAATTCTAGTTATTTCTTAAGAAAATTGGCACCCTTTTTTTTAAACCATGGAAAAGATAACCGAATATTCAACATTTGTAGTTTATTTTGTTTCGTTATGGTTATTAATGCGCGCAGTTAATATTGGAAAGCTATGCAGGGAATGGTTTACATAGTAACTTTAACTATTGACGGTACTGGGACAACACAAATCCTATATGTTCGGGTAAGAATCCGAACCCAGTATTACTACAAACACTATTTTGTAGTCATGCAGTTGTTTTCGTGTAAACGCACAAATGCCAAATATCTGTAATCTATATATATAAAAATTTAGCTTCCGTATGTATTTGGCCGCAAAACTCGGAAAGTATACGATGGTTTGGATTGAAATTTTTACAGAACATTGCATCTTAACAGAAGAGTGTTTATATGAAATAAAAGTTTGGGAAAATCTACCGGAAAAGTCGGAAAAAAAAGTTTCTATAACTAAATATCATGGTCACCCAACTTAGTTGTGACCACGCTCGACAATGCTGTACCATATTCAAGCACATCAGGCTACTCGACCATTGTGCCTTGACGACTATAATTTACACAAATATGTATATATATATATATATATATATATATATATTTCAAGAAAGAATAAAAAACTTTATTTAATTTGAAAGTATATTCTTTCGACTCTATTGATAAAAATACGTTTAAATTAAAAAATACATTTCGTACAATACATTTGAAAATTAAATGATTCTTATCTTATAGCTTATATCTTATATATTGCTTTTATAATCTATATCTATAAAAATGTTATGTTGGTTTGTGTACGCTTCAAAAACTCAAAAAGTTCTGCACCGATCGAGCTGAAATTTTACCATTATATACAACCCGCATCAAGGATTGTTTTTATCTACTTTTCACGTCAGCAACATACCCGCAACCGCGAAAAAGTAACTGCGCCATTTTATTAATGTGTTTTCTCACCAATAAAAACAAAAAACACAAATTTTCTGTTATGGAAACGTTTCTCCATGCCAAAGGATTTCTCTTAGCAATGGAAAAAACTATGTCAAGTGAAGCGAGCGGGAAATGGCAATATACAATGAGAATGATTTTATTGTGAGGTGCAATAATTAAAAAAATGACTAAGCTTACCGGTATGGGACTATATATACAATATGAATGAGGTACTTTAGTGTGATCGTGTCTCGATTGAGCTGCGCCGTTATCCAAATCGTAAGTAGAGGTTATGTTTTGTATGGGTCTATCACCACTTGATGTGGGATTGCATGTAGATGGTTCTAGGCTATTCATTTTTTGAACTCCTTAGACCCTATACATTTTTTTAAATTTTTAATTTAATTAATATGTTCTATCGCCAATAACAACAATTGCATCAATCGTAAGTAGAGGTTATGTTTTGTATGGGTCTATCACCACTTGATGTGGGATTGCATGTAGATGGTTCTAGGCTATTCATTTTTTGAACTCCTTAGACCCTATACCTTTTATTTAAATTTTAAATTTAATTAATATGTTCTACGGAATTTTTAAAATCACTTGATCAGCCAGGGATACCACCACACATACTTAAATTGAAAATATGTGTGCCAATTAGCCTCTTGCGGAATATTAATCAGCCAAAACTCTGCAACGGCACGCGACTTTCAGTTAAGAGATTAATTAATAACGTAGTGGAAGCAACGATTTTAACGGGGCCTTTCAAAGGTGAATATGTCCTCATTCCTCGAATACCCATGATCCCGACCGATACACCATTTCAATTTAAAAGATTGCAATTCCCAATTCGATTGGCATTTGCAATCACAATCAATGAAGCTCAAGGTCAATCTTTAGAATTGTGTGGTTTAGATTTAGATGCGGATTGCTTTTTACATGGACAACTGTATGTTGCGTGTTCCCAAGTCGGAAAACCAGATAGTCTTTATATCTACGCATACAGTGGAAAAACAAAAAAAATATTCAATCACAATGTGCCACAGCGAAACGTGGCAGGGTACAGCTAGTTGTGTTATATTTGCAAAAAAATACAATGTAGATAACGTAGTACCGTATTTGGTTATATGACAAGGTCACTTTAAAAGTAAAGAATATCAGCCATGACCTATTTTATGACCCAGGCAAAAATACGCCTGCATTGGTTTCGAGAAACTTCCACCTTACGTATTAATAAGAGCATGTATGTTTCGCGATGAATCTAGGCGCATGATTTTTTTCGTGAAATAACCTAATCGCTCATTGGACTTCAATTAGGTATGCCCGTGTTAGCGATTGTTTCTGTGTGTGTGTGTGTGTGTGTGTGGAGTTCACACTGGTACCAGAAAATAACGCGAAACATGCAGGTCTCCAGTTATTACGTAACGGTTTGCGCTCAAGTCTCCTTGACCCCAAACGTTATGAGATAATCTTAAGGGGCCCGCTTCGTCAGGGGTGTATGTGTGTTAGTGAGGCGGGATGATAAGCGCGACGTTCGCTGGTGCTTCTAGAGCGGTATCGCCTCTAAGCGCAAGGCTCTGAACTGGCGTGCAGTCTTTTCGTCATCACAGGATAACTGTGAAATTTGAGCGGTGACCGTAACATTATATTGCAGAGAAATGAAGATAAAGGTGTAATGCAAGTAAGCCCCTTAAGTAATTTCAAGAATCTGTACCGGTTGTTTTACGCCTTAAAATTACTCAGATAACATGTGTTTTAGTTATTTTAACTCTTATAAAAATACACTTAAAAAACTTAATCCAAAATCGAAAGTACTTTTCGGCCCTCAGCGAACTCTTAAATGCTTTTCGTAAGCAGAGAGACACTCTGATATATCGAGTAGTTTAGATCGCTTTATTTTTCCTGAAGCTCTGCACACCGGGTGTGTGCCCGGGTAGGCGGAGCCCTTTAAGTTCTATTCATAAACCGTCCCTACTATAAAATATTCAAACAATATTTAATCGCGAGTATTTCTTTATAGCACTTTACACCTTATGTTTGTCCGCTAAACCCAAAGAATAAATCAAGAAAACGGCGTGTCTCGGTGCAGGCGCGCGACATTCACCGATAGCTTGCATCAGGGAGTTGGAACCCGGCGCGGTCGACGTCTCCCACGGGACGTCGTAATGGCCAGAGCCGCGCGGTCCTGCTTCCTGGATCGTGCGAACTGCCGCCCGCGGGTCTCACACGCATGCGCGGTCGCCCTTGGCATTTCCCCTCCGACGACTCGGCGAGCATCCCCGCCAGCACGACTGTCGACGGCGGAGCGTGTGTACAGGTGCGGACCGGAAAAATTCATCGTCTCTTTCCGCTCCGTCGACGACTAAGCCAACATTCCCCCTCCCTCGGGTCGGATTATCCCTTCCTGGCTTTAGACCACGGAGCGTGTGTACAGGTGTGGACCGGAAAAATTCATCGTCTCTTTCCGCTCCGCCGACGACTAAGCCAACATCCCCCCTCCTTCGGGTCGGATTATCCCTTCCTGGCTTCAGACCACGGAGCGTGTGTACAGGTGCGGACCGGAAAAATTCATCGTCTCTTTCCGCTCCGTCGACGACTAAGCCAACATCCCCCCTCCTTCGGATAGGATTATCCCTTCCTGGCTTCAGACCACGGAGCGTGTGTACAGGTGCGGACCGGAAAAATTCATCGTCTCTTTCCGCTCCGTCGACGACTAAGCCAACATCCCCCCTCCTTCGGATAGGATTATCCCTTCCTGGCTTCAGACCACGGAGCGTGTGTACAGGTGCGGACCGGAAAAATTCATCGGCTCTTTCCGCTCCGTCGACGACTAAGCCAACATCCCCCCTCCTTCGGGTCGGATTATACATTCCAGGCTTCAGACCACGGAGCATATGTACAGGTGCGAACCGGAAAAAATTATCGGCTCTTTCTGCTACGGGACTTTACATTTTAATATGTGATCTGCTTTTTACTGTTTATTCGTCTTCAAGTAATATGTGTTTTCGATAAAAAAAAATTTTTTTTTACAAAATAAAATGTACTTTAATTGATATATCTACTGACAACGTGTTCGATATTAAGAAATTAAGATATTGCTATAATAAGATGCATTTTTTTGCTATAATTTGGTGCAGTAGCGGATCCAGAGGGGGGGCTAAGGGGCTCAAGCCCCCTCCAAAAGCATCTGGGTCCACTATTGTTTTAGTGTTTGCTTGATAAAGCCTAGCCTCAGCTGGGTCAAGCCCCTCCCAAACCAAAATCCTGGATCCGCCACTGATTTGGTGTAACTCTTGAACCATGTTTTTAGCCTAGGGTTTACATTAAAAAATATATTCATTTCTTAGAATAAATTTTTATATTTGAGTTGATAACATTATTTTTACTTTATTGCAATTTTTGCATCATAACTAATATTTTTGGGGCTGGATTTTTAAGCATTTAAAATCATTTTTGTTATTATATTAAAGAACCATGTCAAAATTTCGCGTAAATAGGATACTTTTGTATATTGTTCTTCATATCATTTTTAAACACTTTTTTATTATTTTGAAATTTCCTACTCTTAGCTATCTCCTTTAAAAGAGTAATGTTTCATCCAAATTACGTTATTCTTGGACCAATGGTTGATGTTAGGCGTTCGTGTTAGTTTGAATTTTCTTTTTGAATTGAGCAGTTCTCGGGTTCAACCAACTCTAGGATAGACTCCACAATGCTCTGTATTTATTGGGTCAATATTTCTAGTTTTTTTGGGTTGCTGATTTTCTGTGACGTCACGACTGTTTGTTATGTTTTATTATTTTTATTATAAAGGGAATGTCATTGGTAAAAAGCCCTGCAGATAGGCTGAGTATCAATCACAAAAGCAGCAGAATGTAAATGCGTTTGCATTCTAGCCTGTCGCGAGTTATTCCGGGCTCTGTACGTGTTATTGTGTAGGGGCTGTTCAAGTTATTCCTCTGCACTAGGTTCAGGTGAGCTCTTCTTTTCCTTGGTTACCCAGGGGGTGGTAAGAAATTGCAGTCAATCATTAGTAGAGGCATGTAAAGTTTGCATTATAATTGGGAGACAGTTTATAATGGCTACAATTATAAATTTTAAAAACATTTAATTGTATCGTGTGTCTAAAGTTTTCGTAATGAACGTGCATACATTTTTTTCCCAATGGTGAAAACATATCTTTCAGCAGCTTTCATGATGTTACCACAGGAAATGACTTATTATTTTGTAGATAGGCTACATAATATGACAATCCATCACCTTTAAATGAACAAAAGGGGAATTTAAGTTTTAGATAATTATAATAAAGAAGGACATTTTCTTTAGTTCACAAATATTGATTTCTTTAATTAATGAAATGGTACGAATATCTACAAACAGTATTTATGATGTGTCTTTAAAGTTACGAGATTTCTTATGCTGAATCTTATCGAACAGGATTATCGATAAAGCCTTTAGTTTTGTAGTTCACTTGATTTTAAGCGGCCGTTTGAACAGTCATTGTGACGTGAAGGTCATATCCATTAGTAGACCTATACTTTACTAAAGCTGAGGTAAATTTTGTGAATGTTGTTCCATTTACAAAGGTCTTATAAAGAGTGTAATTTTCAGTTGGACGGCCACTTAATGGGATCTTTTTTTATGTTTGATGTTCATTATATTTAAATTTTGCGTGGTAGAAACTTATCCATTCTTCGAAACATTCCCCATATTTACGTGAACGACAATAAGCGTGGGGCCGTTGCGAAGGTAATTTTCATCACATATGGTGGACTGGTGCAAGGTGTATGGCCAAAAAAGGAAAACTAAACAGGCCAATTTAAATTAATGTTTCTCATAAAAGTCATAGTTCCTAACCATAGGAACTAAACTTAAAATTATTTAATCAAACGAATGAATAATTTCCTGGGTTCTGTGACCTTATATATATATATATATATATTCTGTGTATGGGCTGCTGTGTATGTGAGAAACGTTGCATTTGTTCTGTTTCGCAATTATGCACTGGCTCAGAAGTGTTTGGGACGGGTTGATGCTGGTATTATAACTGTTGCACACACTTTAAAAAAAAACTAGTTAAATGCGAGCTGGAATCACGCACTTAAGTTTTCTTCGTATCTGTGGTACAATTTATTTCACATGGATAGAGAAGTATGTCACCAATCACAATTTAATTATATACTATTCATCGTACAATTTGTAAGTATAATATATCACTGAAATCATTCACGACAATAAAAAAATTAAGTGACTAAAGCAACCAAACAAACCGGCTTGGTTGAACTCCGTTTTGATTTAGTCTACTTGTTAACGTGATTCCAAAACCGCCAAATAGTCCGGGAGCAGAGTGTAAAAAAACACGTCTCCTCGTGGCATATTTAATTAAGATAAGGTACCATTTGTAGCATTTAATCAGTAAAAACATGTAGTGTTATCAGTTCCATGGTGACACTTTCACAGGTGTTGAATATAGCTGTGGTGACGTCCTTTAAGAATACCGCTATTGCACTTAGAGAAACTGAATTACCTCAGACGCCATCGAACTGATTTTTTTTTATTATTCATTTTTGGAAAGTTGTTGTAAGAGCTAAAATAAATGTCTGAGGAATGAATTGCGTAAGAACAATATTTTGGTCGTACATTAATTTAAAGTAAAAAATAAATAAAAATACTTTGAAGTAGAAATTATTTTTTCCAAGATCCGGGATTTCAACCATGCGGGAAGGGTAGCATGCATTGTGTGCTTTAATCGGGGATTGGCCAGCCATGGCAGCGATTCATGCCATAAATAACTCACCAATCCAGACTATAACACTATGTTAAGCGGGACCCAGGTAAAATCTGATTGGACACAGGGTCAACACTGGGCACATTCATGCGGGGTGCACTAAGTAACGCATTCAGAGTGCAGTTCAAGAGCGCGACAAAATTAGGACGGTTTGGGAAAGGAGTTGGGTGCTTGGACACGTGACTTCATTAGGTTTGTATCCGCGTCACTCACCCAGCTGCCAGTCAACTCCGAAAACTTATGAATAAAGATGACATCTATCAAGTGCTAAAATTTAAATTAACAAAACAATTTTAATATCCTAATATTGGTTGACGTATGACCGATTTAACTGCGAGCTGGTGCATCGAACCACACTCCAGAAAGGACAGAGCGGCAGGTCGCCTGTCGCCAGCAAAAGACAGTCGGCATTTAGCGAAATTATCAAGCCTGTCATAGAGGGCCCCCTCATCTAGCGCCGACTGGCCCAGGGATCCACACACAACTTAGAACTGTCTTAAGTCAGAATAATCATGACTTATAAACACACAACGCCGAACCGCACAGCGTAGACAAGTCGCAACTTAGAAACACACAGCTTTTAATTGTCATAACTTAGAAAAACACAACTTAGAAGTCATAAATTAGAATCCTTAGAACTTATAACTATCATAAACTAAAACGATTATAAATTAGAAACACTCAACGTGTTGATGAAAATGGATGATGATGGTTGATGATGTAATTTGAAGTGACTAGATGCACTAACATGCAAGCTTGCTTTCGTGAGTGCTAAATTTCCTGGTTAATTAAGTGAATATTGTTAACAAAGTGTAAAAAAAGGGAAATAAATTATTATTATTATTATTATTATGGATGATGACAATGTATGATGATGGATGATGATTTTGAGTTCGATGCTCGACTCTGACGACGTAGAGAGTGGAGACGTCGCAACTTGGAATAGTCATTACTTAGAATCATCATAAAATAGAGCGATTATAAATTGGAATCACTCAACGCTGAACTACACAACGTATGTAGAGACGCCGCAACTTAGAAACATACAATTGATAATTATCATATCTCAGAAACTCACAACTTGTAAATACGTAACTTGTAAACACTGTCATAACTTGGAAGCGCGCAGCTTGGAACAGGTGTAGCGTGTGTCGGCGGGTCTTGGAGGCGCCCCCCCCCCCCCCCCCCTGACGGCTTCCCCTCGCCGCGCTGAAAGGTCGCCGCGGGTCCCAGACCCGCCGTCGACGGAGGAGTTACGCGGCGACGACGACAACGATGCGAGTCCACTGCCCCCCCCCCCCCTCCTCCTTCCCCGTGGGACCCGCCGAAACAACAACTCCCGGCGGAGGAGGAGAGCGGTGACATTTCGGTAACCCGTCTCGTAACTCACTTCATCGACGTGGCCTATGGGTAGGAACACCTGTATTACGCGATTTCATTTCATGTCAAGGTATTTCACAAAACACTGTAGCTTTTTCTAAGAGTCATGTCATGGCAAACTGTGAGGGTGCAGCAGTACGGTGACCACATTCTCATTGGCCCCCGTCAATAGCGGGACGACAACTCTCACCGACCTCAGCCAATAACCACAGGAGAAAAGCTACAGTTTTTTTTTTGTGAAATACCTTGACACGAAATGTACTCGCGAAATACAGGTGTCCCTACCTATGACGAGTCGTATAAAAGTGTGGAAAACTAAAAGTTAATACGGATTTCACGTTACGTGAACTATTAGAGACAGGTGCGCATATCTGTAGGATTCGCAAGGGCAACCCGCGTTAGGGGAGAGGGTGGGCGGTTCTGAGAGTTGCTAGTGAGTTTATAACCGACACAAGCAATCTCTTTATAGGGTGCTTGTATGTTTTATACTGCCCATATTTGGCCTATATGCATGAAATAAGCAGAAAAAATAAAATGCACAGTCTCAGTGAGGGGTCGCTTAATTCTCGGGGACACCTGGGCCCCCCTGGACAATTCCCTCCCCCTCTTCCCCAGATAGACGCTCATGATTATAGTTAAGTTTTCCGGGGGGAAAAAAATATATAACAACAAATTTCGAGTGAATTTTCCAGTGTTTTCTGAAAAAAAAAGAAAGAAAATTCTCCTAAGAGTAATACTTTCACAAAACCACGCAAGAACATTTTGTCAACTTTTTATCTATAATAGAACCAAATGAAACATACATATTATTTATCTTCACCACTTTTTGGCTCACTTAACAACGAGGGTTGGGTAGGACCCATGCTACCCTCTACCAACTGATAAACAAAAAAGATTGGCGATTGAACAGAACCTACCAAATTGCAGAAAAGAGATTATTTTATAGTCTATGAACTTATCACTAATAATTAGAGACCGAACAAAATTTATTTCACGATGGACTGAAATTTAAATATATATATATATATCTTTAAACTACTTTTGATATTGGCTCAATGTTTATCTGGAAGACTCCGGACCATTGAGGAACCCTAAACCGAGGAAGTATCGAATCACAGGCAAACCAGTTGAGACGACTCACAAGTCAACAGACACTGAATTGGCGTTATTTACCCGAGTATACAGAGGACTGTGCAGACTATCCTGAAGGTTATCCAAACCGCAAAATTTTTCCAGTCCCTACCAAATATGTATTCGGGACAGATACCAGTGTTACAAGCTAGCTGGTTTTTCCCCGCAAACGCTCTTTCCTTCATTGTTTCAAGCACGTGACTTCGCAAGAGCCAATGAAACGCGTTTTCGATCTGCACGTGTGGTTCGCCACACCTGCTCACGAGTCGGGGAATCGATACCCATCGTGTGTATGTTGTTCTGCGCAGTCAAGAGCCAAACCGGCATAAATAAAACTACCGGTTCTTCTTTTCAAAACGTCCGTGGAAAAACTCCGGCTGGTGATAAAACGTTGGGAATACCCAACCAGTCCGTGTGGCATGAACAACCTGGACTCGTTTGTCTTCGCAAAAAAAATATATATATATACCTATATATACATGCAATCATTAAATACGTGTTCTTGTTCTTTTGCTAGCAGAGTTGAGGAAAAATTGATGTCTTGAATCTACGCGTGGTCTTATTTCTCCTGCAAAAAAAAATTGTGCGGGTGGAAATTTTTATCCTCCTTTCACTACTGGAAAATTTTGAAGACACGGGCAAAACTGTTTCAGAGATCGTGCCCCCCCCCCCCCCCCCCCCCCCTAGCTCCTAGAAATAATTGGATCTGTTTGTAATTAGACTACCGTCTCAGTAAATTGCTGGCACTCTTGGAGTGCAGCCAAGACGGTTATTACACTGAAGACAGCAAAAGAAAAAAACTGAAGCTCGGTTTTTCCCCATACCAAAGAACATACAGTACAAGCAGACGTACAGTGATAAAAATAATGCCCATGTTTTATTCATAATTTCACGGGATCGCGAACTGATACAAAGCTGATGATTAATTTTCTCTAGAAAGTACTTCAACGTTAATTGTTTTCCACTGCAAACACTGTGGCACTGTATTTTTTTTTTGTAAATGGAACAGAAATATTCACGTGAGATTACAGATATTTGTATATTTGTATATTTAACGCGAAAACAACTGTATCACTACAAAAAAAAATGTGTTCGCAGTAATACTGTGTTCGGGTTCTTACCCGGACGTTTGTTTATGCTCTTGTCCCAGTACCTCTAGTAGTTAGGTTACTTGTAAACGTTCCCTGAATAGCTTTCCAGTATTAACTACGCACATAGTACGCACGGTACATCAAAATAAAGTTAAATTTTTGTGTATTCGATTATCTTTTCCATGGTTTAAAAAATTATGCTTGAATGAAAATTATGGACCAAATTTCGTAATAAATACTAAGTATTATCTCTAATAGCATATTTTTCATATATGCAAAAATTAATCATATAAATGTGTTGTACAAAGTTACACTATCTTTCTTGTAGTATTACAAACAATTTATTGGCAACTGGTTTCCTAAGGAATCTTTTTTTAAACGTAAAGAAAATATTTTTCTGTGTACATTTTACAGTAAATATGTATACGGACTTTTCAACGAAGAGAGACAAGTCATCTCTGGATAGAATGCTTGTATGTGGTTGCCTGATCACATTTGGCCTATATGCATGTAATAAAAATAATTTTATTTAAATATACTGAAAGTTTTCCGTAAGACATGGTTTTTGTAATAAAACCCGTTTCACAGTCACGCCTTTGCAAGTGAAAGCGAGCCCCCTCAATAAGAGGGGGTCCGGACCCCCCTGCCCCCCCCCCTTCTCCAGTACTAACCCCATGCCTCTTTCTATGATCGAATGACTAGGGTCCCTCAAGTGAACGAACATTTGCGTGCTAGGCTGTCGATAACCAATGTCTAGAGACCTGCAAAATTCGCGGTTTCGATGGTCTTCAGGATAGACTGCACATACCCCTGTACACTCGGGCAAATAACGCAAGTTCATTGGCTGCCGACTTGTAAGTCGTCTCAGCTGGTTTGTCTGTGATTCGATCCTTCTTTGGTTGAGGGTTTATAACTGGTTGAGATTCGTCCAGATGAACAGTAAGCCAATAGCGAAATTATCTAAGAGGTATATGTGTTTGAATTCTAGCCTATCACCGAATGAATCCGCGAATTTTGCAGGTCTCTACCAATGACGCGCGTGTGTGGCAGGTCCCCTGCTCGTGGTTTTGTCCACCCCTGCGCGCGGTGTCGTGATTCTGGAACACGGCCGATCACGTGTCGAGGCGGGTATTGGTCCGCGGCAGCCGGGGGGACGCCAATTGGACGAGCAAAGCTTTGCTGTGACGCGCCCGCGCGAGAGAGAGAGAGATGACCTGGGTCTCGCCGCGTTGCGGCAGGGCGGGGCGGCATCTTCACCGGGAGAGAGAGGCGAACAGACAAGAAGAAGAAGAAGAACCGGATGGCCGGGTATCTTCTTCAAGGTCGACGACGCCCCTCACCGAGCCGGACGGCGCTTTTTCGCGTCCCCCCCCCCTCCCCCCCTCGCCCCCCCTCCCCGGCCGGTTGCTCGCACGACAACCTCGCCCCCTCGCACGTGTTCACGTCCGCGACCCGGGTTCGACCGCAGACGAGGAAGTCTGCTGTGCGAGAGTTCTCGTCGCAAACGTCCTTTGTTACGTGTGGGGATACTGGTCCGGGGAGGATGTTAGCTATTACCTCCCCGTGTTATAGCTCGGCTAGTCAGTGGACAACACACTTCTTCTCCGCACTTCTCACTCGTCCGCGGCGCCGCGACACCGTCCGCCGATGTTCCGATATCTCGTCGCCCGCTATCGCTCGCCAAGGGGGGTCATTCACGCTCTGCACTTCACTCCACTCTCGTACCGACCCCCAGCTTCCCCCCTCTGCCACTCTCGCGGATCGGCCTCCCTTTTATACAACTGGAGTCCCGCCCTAGAAAGGTATCGTGGTGGTGTTGCATCATCAGTGTACTCCGACTTAACCCTGGAAGCTGCGAGAACAATGGCGAACTAGTTTCGCCGCTCCACGCGACGCGACGGTGCTCTGGGAATCCGCAGAACCCTCGAGACGTCGAGGCGTCCCGAACTCCTTGGAAAGTCTGCTAATCGGTTTTCCGTGTAGCGTTAGGGGAGGGGGACGGGCGCTACCTGTGCAGACCTCTCAAGGAGAGGTGTGTTTGCGGTTTTCCTAGGAATCCGACCGGCCGGACCTCGTCTCTGGCAGCCTCGTAACAGTACGTCCGTTTCAAGGGGGAGGGGTTGGCTTAACGTCTGTCAAATACGAGGTCATTAAAGACTAGATACCGGAAAAATTCGCGAATTTATTTCGTGATAGGCTAAAATACAAATGGTTATCTCAGTGCTGCCTATGCTGTTGGCTCACAACTCACCTGGATGACTCTGGGCCAATGAGAAACGTCCAACCAAAGCTTTATCAAATCACAGGCTGCTACTTTGGGACGTCTCACAAGACAGCAGCCAATGAGTGGGTGACATTTGACCGAGAGTACATAGAACTATGGAGTTCATCCAGGAGGTCATTGAACCCGCGAATTTTTCCGGTCCCTATTAAAGACAGATGAACTGAAAAATACATTTCAAGGAAACTTGGAAACATGGTCTAGGTATATTAAGGGATCATCAAGAAATGATTTCTGGAAACTAATGGAACAACAATGTAGTTTAAATTTTTCAGGAGACGGCCATGTTTTGGCGTAGTTGAAGTCACTTTTTTTTTACCTCGTCATCGACGTATTTGCACACCTAAAAATTGCTGTAACGGTTACTTGACCACGTCTGTTGATCGCTAGTAAGTATTAATTATAATCTCGTCGTTAAACAGGGTCGAAAAGTTTCCCGCAATGCAAACACTGCACTTCAGCCAATGTTTTGAGAGTCTAACCAACCAAGATTTGAAAAAAAAAATTGGTTGTCTGTAAAGTCGGTTTACGGACGATAGTTTAACGTGACAACGTCATAAAAAAACATTCATTAAATGATTGCATACTTTTATGAATAAAATTGAATCATTTTTATTGAATTATCACTATTTTGTATGGATACAAAGGAGGAGTGAAATGAAATCTACAATTGTATTAATAAATTTACTTTTACTTGCACTCATTAATTCAAATATGTTTATTACTTTAACGAAGAGATTATTTTAACTATAACTTTTATGCATGTTTGCTATTTAACTTCTTCCAATCTGTGTTATTCTGTAAGGATAGGACGATGATAGGAAAAGTAGGAAACGAATGGGAGTGTTTCAAGTTTAATGTGCCTCGAAAAAGTCAAATCGATGGTTGTTCCAATCAAGTGGAAGAGAGATAGATGCGGCGCAAGCGTACAATGAGCGTAACGGGACAAAGCGCAACGGGACAATGTGCGTAACGGGACAATGAGTCATCCTTTTTCGTGCGTGCAGCCGGCGTTCATCGATTTATTAGACGTTGTTACGTCAAAAAATGCAATGGTTTTACCCGACTACCGTGTGATAATTCAGACGTGACCTCCCCTTGGGGAAAACCGTAATCAGGGTGGAAGGACCAGTGAGTCCAGCTATAAGGTGGGACTTGTTTTTAAGACAGGTGCGTCATAGAAAGTTCTTTGCCGTAAAGAAGGTTGTTTATTTTTGAGAGTCAGGCTTGCACACTGGAAATGTTTTGTAAATGAAACTGAACATATTCATGTAAAATTAAAGATATTTATAAATTTATCTTAAAACAACTTAAACATCCTACAATAGTGTTCGCAGTAATACTGGGTTCGTATTCTCACCCGGCCATTTATGTTTTGTGTTGTCTCCGTGCCTCCAATAGTTAAAGTTATTTATAAGCACGGTAAAACCGAATAAAGTGAAATTGGTTAATATTGTATTATCTTTTTTTCATTGAAAAAAATATTGCTGAATGAAACATAAATTAAACTGTAAAAATATGCGTCAATTTTCATAAGAAATACTCAATACCTATTATCTCGAAAAACGTATCTCTAAACAGCGTAAAAAAAAGTCGCCATCCGCGTCTGTCTGTTTGTTCCCTTACTTCCTCTAAATTACGCAAAGGATTTTGATGCGGTTTTCACCATCACTTATAGAATTTTATCCGGAAGCAGGGGCGCAACAACTAAATTTCCAAAGGGGGGGCAATATACCTTTTTATAAAGAATCATCGATTCCCCCCCTATTGAAGCGGGGGGTCCGGGGGTCCTCCACCGGGAAAATTTTTTTGTATTTCAAGGTGGAAAATGGTGCTATTTAAGCAGTTTTATTATCTAAAAATTGATTACACAGCACTTTCTTTGCCCCCGTTTGCCCCCACTTCAAGGTTTCAGAGGGGGGGCAAAATACCCATGCCCCCCCTTGTTGTTGCGCCCCTGTCCGGAAGGTTTATGGTTTAAATACTTTCGTATAAAATTTAAATATAGCAAATAAATCTCGAAGTTTTTTTAATCAAGTCGAAAAAAAGACGCTTTTATGGCGCTTACATGGCTTACGCTGACTTATACAAGAATGATACATCCAATTGATGTACTACATAGTTATAGGTCTTAATAAAGTAATAGCTTTGAGCATAGGGTGCTTTTCACACGAACAGCTATAAGTAGCCTTTTCGCGCGTGAATTCTGAACAAAATCTTTTCGTGTTATCTCGTGCGAAAACAGCTGTCAACATCGTTACAAAAAAAACCTTACATGTTGGTGTTATGTAAATTTAAAAAAAAAAAAAAAACGGACACTTACGAGAACTTGATACTTATAAGTACATAATAAATCTAAATGACGCGACGTTATTAAATCGCATCCATGTGAAGCCCAGGTGGGTTTCTTGGTTTAATATACGTAAAAAGAAAAAAACATAGCCATGTGTTGTGGAAAGCTACGATATATTTATTGTGGTGTTACACACAGTTTCTTGGCAACTAGGTTTCCAGATGGATCTCTTGTATAGGTACAGACAATATTTCCCCGGGTGGCGGCCGTCGTGGTCACTTGGTCACGTGGGGGTCGTTACCACAACGCCGAAATACCGTAACGCCGAATGTCAAAATTGACCACAACGCCGACAGCTAGAAAACTGCTGTGTACCACAACGCCGAAATAACAACATAATTAATTTGTGTGTGTTTCTTAAATGTACCTTAACGCTGAAATACCACAATAAAACCTAACCTTACCTAACCTAGCGTAATATAACCTAACCTAACTTAACCTAGCCTATCCTAGCCTAGCCTAACCTAACCTAGTCTAACCTATCCTAGTCTAACCTAACCTAACCTTTGTGGCAGTCCTGCAATGACATTTTCCGGCGTTAGTGTATTTCGGCGTTGTGGTATTTCGGCGTTGTGGTATTTCGGCGTTGTGGTACCTCCCCGTCACGTGGTCCTGTCCCCGCGGAGGGCGGCGGAGGTCCCGCTGGAAGCCCCCGGGAGGATCAGTTCTTCGGCCCGCCTCGCGACCAACGCTTGCCCAACGGTGTTTATTTATATATAATTTTTTTTTCGACCGGCGGTAGGAGAGGGGTGGAGAAGAAGAACGTCCTTGTGGGCCATGACGCAACACACGGCCTCCTGTCTCACAGACCAGCAGACGCTCACGTAACGCTTGATCTTTTCACCGACAACAAGGAACAAGGTTTGTTTGATACAAAGGGTTTCTAAAAAAAAAAAAAGAATAACACGTGAGTTAGGATCCGTCGCTATTTTGGTTTCAACAGGTTTTTATTTATTTTTTGGGAGTGGCTAGAATTACTATAATAATACTATCAGTAGACACAATGCTATTGCGTTCGTTGAATGATTCTCGCAATTGGGGGAAGATTTATTAAAATTAGAGACCGGAAAAATTCGCGGGTTCAATAACCTGTAGGATGAACTCCATAGTTCTACGTACACTCGGTCAAATGTCACCCACTCATTGGCTGCTGTCTTGTGAGACGTCCCAACGTAGCAGCCTGTGATTCGATAAAGCTTTGGTCGGGTTTTTCTCATTGGCCCAGAGTCATCCAGGTGAGTTGTGAACCAATAGCAGAGGCAGCACTGAGGTATAACTATTTGTATTTTAGCCTATCGCGAAATGAATTCGCGAATTTTTCCGGTCTCTAATTAAAATACATTGTTTCGGTTGGACATACGCCATTGCTAGTTAACATTGTATGTCATGGAGAAAACCTGAAGTACGGACGAAGAAAGACAAATACACAGAAATAAAATTTATTTTTAAAAAACTTAAAAACAAGCTTATATCAGTTACACACTTACATGAACATAAATTGGAGTTTTAAAGTTCGTGGTTTTCTCAGTAACGGACTACGTTAAAAACAAACTTCGTTAAAAACAAACCAAAGGAGCCCAGACTTGAGAGGTTTATTTACTATTAGTAGGGACCGGAAAAATTCGCGTTTTCAATAGCCTTCAGGATAGACTGCACATTCTCCTGTACACTTGGGCAAATAACGCCATTTCATTGGCTGCTGACTTGTGAGTCGTCTCAGCTGGTTTGTCTGTGATTCGATCCTTCTTTGGTTGAGGGTTTATAACTGGTTGAGATTCGTACAGATGAACAGTAAGCCAATAGCAAAATCATCTAAAAGGTATATGTATTTGACTTCTAGCCTATCGCCGAATGAATCCGCGAATTTTTCCGGTCTCTAACTATTAGCCATTGAAGAGTTCCACTATCCTCCTCCTGGCTCCAACATCAGATCAGTTCGATGGTACCAAATTATTGTAGCTATTGTCATCCGGATTACATATAATTGCAAAGTTTCAAATCGATACGACGATTCGAAGTAGGTTAAAATGACTTCCAAGATTTGTTTACGTAGTTTCTAAGTCAGTTGCAAGTGTAGCTAATAAAAGCTTGTTACCAAAGCCACAATGCCGCTTACAGTAGATTTTTATAATAATATAACATATGTCGCGTTTGGGATTAATAGCCATTCATTTTCAGAACTTTATAGGTGCGATGTATGTATGCTTAACTATCGGTATCTTATACATGATTTTATCTAAATAATATTTCAAAAGTTTATGACGCACAACCTTATTCACAGTGGCATGTTTTTTTTTCGCGAAAGATGTTATGACTCTCTGTGTGTTTTTTTAAAAAAAACTGTAGCGATCATCAATTGGTTGAGTTTTACTTTTTTCGGGCAATCGTCTACTAAAGGCACAGCAATTTTGTGCGGAAGCAAACGCGTCCTGTATGACCTAGCCAAATAAGGCAACGGCTTCCCTTGCGGACAACCGCCAATCACAAGGCAGAAACCACTTGGGGAAGGCATGACGTGTTGCATTCTAATGAACGCTCGAATGTTCTTTCCCCGCCAATTCAAGAAACGACAAACATTTATATTGCGTCTTTCACGGATGCACACATTTGATTACGAACATAGAACAAATGTAACCGACCACGTGGTTGGCGTCTTCATTTACAATGACGTGGTCCTGGGCCACTTACTTTTGTGGTACGTTAATACTTGGCACAGTGGGCTTATTCGGGGGTATGAAATAGCCCCTGGAGAATTTGAAAATATAAAATTCAAAACAGCGATTTTAAGCCAACCTGCAACTCAAATTTCGACGATTTATCTTAAGAAATGTTGATATTATTTCCTGATAGGTTAAGTTTTATAAATACTAACGATCAAAATCGACATAAGGCAGTAAAATCTTTGAAAATTTTTCTGATACGAAATCATGAAAACTGAATTGAAATCTGGATTTATGGACAAGCACTTTAATTACTTGGTAATAACAATTTAATACTTCATTTTTACCATAAATGTCAATGATTTTTCACAGATAGTTGGAGAAACAAGGAAAACTAAAGACTTGCCCCCATAAAATTACAGGAAAAAAAATATTTAAAAATAAAAATAAATTAATAAAAAAATTTAAAATAAAAACAAAAAATACATGTGTCGTTTTTCTCCGTGTGCTCCTGATTATTCTTGCCAATATTATGATGGTTTTCTCCGTGTGCTCCTGTTTATTCTTATCAATATTATGATGGTTAATCCGTGTGCTTGCGATCATTCCTGCGGTTTCGGTCAAAGGTCAAAGTCACACCCATCCAAGATGGCAGCCGTGACGTCGCAATCCAAGATGGCGGACCGTGAGAAATCTGAGAAGCACTAGCAGGAAGGACGAACTTCCTTCTCCTTGAAGACTATCGATGCCATTCTTCTTATGCGACCGATAGTGAACAACCCGCATCCCGCATAAAATAAATAAATATTATTTTACCTGCAAGCAAAACATGACGTCATCTGATGTTGAAAAGCGGAACTGCTTGCAGCAAGTACCTTTGCATGAAATAAATTAACTCTCACCACTGAATAGTGCTATTGTAGTCAGTTAGAGACATAAAGTTTCGTAGCCATGCGGTCAATTAGTCATGCATTCTCGTAACCATGCGTTCTGGAAGCTTCGTAGTCCTATAGCCTCGCGATGACGTAACCTTGAAGACTTGCAATCGCATAGTCTCGTAACCTCGTGGTTCGTAGTCTTGTAGTCATGATGTATTGGAGCCTCGTAGACTTGAAGCTACGTAAGCAAGTAGCTTTGTAATCTTATAACATAATGCTGATGGTGTAGATGTAGCAAAAGAGAAAATTCCATCGAAGACAGATGTGTCAATTGGAGCCTTGCAGACGAGTAGCTTCGTAGTCAAGAACTCATGCAGACTTGTATTCCTGTATCCACGCAGTCATGTAAACTCGTTTTCTAGAGGCTTCGTAGCTCTGTAGCCTCGCAATCTCGTAAACATGAAGATTCGTAGTCACGTAATCTCGTAACCTCATGGCTCGAAGTCGCGTAGTCATGAAGTCTTAGGACCTCGTAGAATTGAAGCTACGTATCCAAGTATCCTCGTAGACTTGAAGCTACGTAAGCAGGCGGCCTTGTAATCTTATAACATAATGCTGGTGGTGCAGTTGGAGCAAAAGAGAAAATTCTGACGAAAACAGATGCTGTAATTGTAGCCTTGTAGACGAGTAGCTTCGTAGTCAAGTACTCATGCAGACTGGTAGTCCTGTATCCTCGCAGTCACGTAAACCTGTGTACTAGAGGCTTCGTAGCTCTGTAGCCTCGCAGTCTCGTAAACTTGAAGATTCGTAGTCACGTAGTTCTGTAACCATGTGGTCTCATAGTCTCTTAGACTCGAAGAATTCTAGCCTAATATATTTGGAGCCAAAAGACTTTTGGGACCAAAAGACTGTAGTTGTCAATGACTGATGGAGCCAATGAATATTGGAGTCAATGAATATTGGAGCCATTGAATATTGGAGCCAATGAATATTGGAGCCAATGAATATTGGAACCAATGAATATTGCAGTCAATGATTATTGGAGCCAATGAATATTGTAGCCAAAGACTATTTGAGCCAATGACTATCGGAGCCAAAAAACTGTTGGAACCAAAAGGCTGATGGAACCTTTTGGAGCAATTCGAGCCAATTGATATTGGAGCTCATGGATATTGGAGTCAATGAATATTGGAGACAATGAATATTGGAGCTAATGAATATTGGAGCCAATGAATATTGGAGTCAATGACAAATTAATGTGCTTCCTTTTCGTCGATGGTGCTGCCTTTTCGTTGTCGGTGCTTCCAAATGTGCTTCCTTTTCGTTGGCGGTGCTGCCTTTTCTTTGTCGGTGCTTCCAAATGTGCTTCCTTTTCGTTGGCGGTGCTGCCTTTTCGTTGTCGGTGCTTCCAAATGTGCTTCCTTTTCGTTGGCGGTGCGGCCTTTTCGTTGATGGTGCTTCCTTTTCGTTGTCGGTGCTTCCAAATGTGCTTCCTTTTCGTTGGTGGTGCGACCTTTTCGTTGTCGGTGCTTCCAAATGTGCTTCCTTTTCGTTGGCGGTGCGGCCTTTACGTTGTCGGTGCTTCCAAATGTGCTGCCTTTTCGTTGTCGGTGCTGCCTTTTCTTTGTCGGTGCTTCCAAATGTGCTGCCTTTTCGTTGTCGGTGCTGCCTTTTCGTTGTCGGTGCTTCCAAATGTGCTGCCTTTTCGTTGTCGGTGCTGCCTTTTCGTTGTCGGTGCTTCCAAATGTGCTGCCTTTTCGTTGTCGGTGCTGCCTTTTCGTTGTCGGTGCTTCCAAATGTGCTGCCTTTTCGTTGTCGGTGCTTCCAAATGTGCTGCCTTTTCGTTGTCGGTGCTTCCAAATGTGCTGCCTTTTCGTTGTCGGTGCTTCCAAATGTGCTGCCTTTTCGTTGTCGGTGCTTCCAAATGTGCTGCCTTTTTCGTTACCGGTGCTTCCAAATGTGCTGCCTTTTCGTTGTCGGTGCTTCCAAATGTGCTGCCTTTTCGTAGTCGGTGCTTCCAAATGTGCTGCCTTTTCGTTGTCGGTGCTGCCAAATGTGCTGCCTTTTCGTAGTCGGTGCTTCCAAATGTGCAGCCTTTTCGTTGTCGGTGCTGCCAAATGTGCTGTCTTTTCGTAGTCGGTGCTTCCAAATGTGCTGCCTTTTCGTAGTCGGTGCTTCCAAATGTGCTGCCTTTTCGTTGTCGGTGCTGCCAAATGTGCTGCCTTTTCGTAGTCGGTGCTTCCAAATGTGCTGCCTTTTCGTTGTCGGTGCTGCCAAATGTGCTGCCTTTTCGTAGTCGGTGCTTCCAAATGTGCTGCCTTTTCGTTGTCGGTGCTGCCAAATGTGCTGCCTTTTCGTAGTCGGTGCTTCCAAATTTGCTGCCTTTTCGTTGTCGGTGCTGCCAAATGTGCTGCCTTTTCGTAGTCGGTGCTTCCAAATGTGCTGCCTTTTCGTTGTCGGTGCTGTCAAATGTGCTGCCTTTTCGTAGTCGGTGCTTCCAAATGTGCTGCCTTTTCGTTGTCGGTGCTTCCAAATGTGCTGCCTTTTCGTTGTCGGTGCTTCCAAATGTGCTGCCTTTTCGTTGTCGGTGCTTCCAAATGTGCTGCCTTTTCGATGACGGTGCTTCCAAATGTGCTGCCTTTTCGTTGTCGGTGCTTCCAAATGTGCTGCCTTTCGTAGTCGGTGCTTCCAAATGTGCTGCCTTTTCGTAGTCGGTGCTTCCAAATGTGCTGCCTTTTCGTTGTCGGTGCTTCCAAATGTGCTGCCTTTTCGTTGTCGGTGCTTCCAAATGTGCTGCCTTTTTCGTTACCTGTGCTTCCAAATGTGCTGCCTTTTCGTTGTCGGTGCTTCCAAATGTGCTGCCTTTTCGATGACGGTGCTTCCAAATGTGCTGCCTTTTCGTTGGCGGTGCTTCATATTGTTTTTCCTTTTTTGATGATGCTTCCAAATGTGCTTCCTTTTTTAATGGTGCTTCTATTTTTTTAATGTTGTTTTGACTCTAGTATTTTAGTAAATTGTTCTTGATTTGACTAGCGTATTATTCCATCCGGTGCATGTATATAAACGAGTCCTAGACAGCAGGACGCTCAGTTTGTTACTGCCGTCGACGGTGTACGGATCACCTAGTTTGTTTCTTCTGGTGCATAAGTCGTGTAATTGCCTGTTCTTGAGACTTCGATGGCATCTTTACCGACTTTAACGTCGAACTCGATGGAGGATGTAGAATCGACTACGGGAACCATGACGTCAGCGCCGACGATGTTGGAGCAGATCCCGTTGGCAACGCCTCTGACAACACTAAAGGAGACTTCGATATGTGCTGTTCCACCATCAGCTGAAGTTTCATCAGCATTGAATACTTCAATTAATGAAGAGCGTACTTCGCATCAGTGCAAATACTGTGGTGCATCATTTACTATCACCTCAAATGCTCGCAGACATGAAAGAAGCGGTTGTTCTAATAATGTTCAAAGAATACAATTTCAGTGCAATAAGTGCAATAAACTAATTTCACGTCTCGATAGCTTACATCGTCATTATAAAAAATGCTCCGAGACCTATAATGAACATGGTTATTGATTTGACTCATGTGTTGTACCGGCTAATGAGACTATATAAGTGATATTAACTTCAGTCCGTCTCTGGCTGCGGTGATGACCGGATCGGATAGACATTTAAAGTCATGTAAAAGGCTTAGTCCGTACAATAAGAAGACTGTTTGAATCGAGGAATCCAAAAGGCTTTAGTAATTTGTCTGTGTATTTTTTTGTACTTGTAGTAGTGTAGTATGTATGTAATAAAAGTTTTTTTAAAGGAACTTGTGTATTTTATTTTCTCAAACCTGCCACTTTAGTGGTACTTTTTTTAAAATATTAAAGTTGTTTTGTATCAGCCAGGGATCTAACCAAGGACTGGAGCGGATCGAATCAATATGTAAGTTAATGAGTGATTTATTTAATGAATTTTGGAATTTTTCCCGCTTTTCTAGCTACATTATTACATGTTTTCAATATGGCGGCCGAATTTCAAGATGGCGGGGGGGAACCTCCGTAATAAATGATTACTGCACTGTAGCGGGTTAGAATAAAATTATCCACATGGAAATGTACTCTATAATACAAGTACACACACAAGATGGCGTACTCCAGCAGGTGGTAGCTCCTGGTAGCCTGTACTGAACATAAAATTTCGGATCCATGATGGTCGACAAGGACAAAGTCAAATTTCAAGGACAAAGTCTAATTTCAAGGTCAAGGTCAAATTTCAAGGTCAGGGTCAAATTTCAAGGTCAAGGTCAAATTTCAAGGTCAAGGTCAAATTTCAAGGTCAAATTTCAAGGTCAAGGTCAAATTTCAAGGTCAAGGTCAAATTTCAAGGTCAAGGTCAAATTTCAAGGTCAAGTCAAATTCCAAGGTCAAGGTCAAATTTCAAGGTCAAGGTCAGATTTCAAGGTCAATGTCAAATTTCAAGGTCAAGGTCAAATTTCAAGGTCAAATTTCAAGGTCAAGGTCAAATTTCAAGGTCAAGGTCAAATTTAAAGGTCAAGGTCAAATTTCATTGTCAAGGTGTAAGGTGTGGTGATCAGATAATTATACTAACATGGTATCAGCACACTCTAGCGGACGAAAATAAGATGGTGATCTCCAGCGGACGAAGAAAATATGGCGGACATGTCGTCATACTAGGTGATGATATATATGCTTTGAAAAAAAAGTGGTAGGAGTCAGTCTGCCTGCATCCACCATTGAGGAAGGAGCCTGTCGCCATTTTTAGTTTTTTTTGCACTCACCGGGTTCGAACCGAGGACGATGATCGATATAATCAATCAGAATTCGAATAAGTTAATTTTTTGATGAATTTTGGTATTTTTTTCATTAAAATCGGATAATAATTAAAGATTTTCAAGATGGCGTCCAAATTTCAAGATGGCGACTGTAACAAAAATTGCAGCATTAATAGGATCCAATATGTCGGAAAACACAACGTCGGAATGTTCGAGAACACACACAATGATGTCATCCAAAATGGCAGATCCAAGATGGCGGATCCAAAATGGCCGCCGTGATCTACTTGTCCCGTTACGATGTGTCCCGTTACGCTGTGTCCCGTTACGCTCATCCAAGATGGCCGCCGTGACGTCAGAATCCAAGATGGCCGCCGTGACGTCACAATCCAAGATGGCGGTCGGCACCAAGCACCACAGCCTGAAGCCTGCGCCCGGACCGGCTATCCTATACTACTATAATCACTTGCGCGCCATTTTACACCAATGATATGACGCTAAGAGAGTGTTTGTTGCAGAACAACAAATGAAAATATAAGTAGGGCCATGTAGTTTTCGCGAAAAGATTTCTAGACCAGCTTTGTGTTAAAACACTGTAGCATCGTCTGTGTTCCGTGATTGATTGTGTTTCTTTCCGTTGCGTGTTTACGGTCGGTCCACAAATCACAGACGTTCATTGCGGAAGCCAACACGTTCTGACTGGCCCGGTCAATTAGGGCAATGGCTTCTATCGCAGACGGCAGCCAATCGCAAGGAAACAATCGCTAACGCGAACATAACTTTTTGCAGTCTAGCGAGCGATAAGATTTATTCGCGAAAAACACCTGCCCCTAAAGATAATTATAAAGTTGAAATTTTATAAATAGCTCTTAAAAAAAGAAACGACAAAAAAAACCGTGGCGTGTGGGATCGAACCTTCAGATGGATTCTCGCATTTCTGTGTTGCAATATGTTTCCTCATTGGCTGAGTTGAACGAGCTTTTTCCCCCGATAATATTAAAAAGAAAAGACAGAGTGTATTAATGACCTTAAGATAGTCTAATTATCCCGCGAAAAAAAAATTATCGTGAACAGTACCACTCTACATGAAACAAAACCTGAATTTTTAATGATATACTAGTGTAGACAGCAAAACACGGGACAAGTGAGAGAGAGAAAAAAACAAGGGAACTCGCATTTCAACGATGCGTATATTGGTTTTTTTTTTTTTACCTCTTTTAACAGTACTTTGGGCAAAGGAGTTGCTTCACCAAACTCAACTTTACCTGGGACACTTTTTTTGTCCGGAAAGTTTTTACATTAAAATATGCATTTAATTTACGACTGTTTCAGTTCATGTCTGAGCAGATTATCTCCGGCACACGATTCATGTGTTTTCCTTAATATAAGTTCTTCGTGCGTCTCGTTTGTTTGCTCGTGTTAATTAGTGCTCTTCTCGCTGGCGAAACCCGCCAAGGCTGCTTGTTATTTGAAACTGTGTTCCGTCACGTAGAGATTTATTTAGATAGGCATCGAGGATGTAAAAAAAAAATTAAAAAAACACAGCAGGTGTTACATGCAGCTCTTTGAAAATACCTTTGAAAGAATAACTTTTACGAAAACAGTAAATTACCAAATGGCATGTTTTTTATGTTAAATATTTCTAGGTTTTTTCTAGTATAAATATTGCTGCAGCACACAAAAAAACATCTGGACGTAAGTCATGACAAAATGTAGTACAATAAAAAATATTCTACAATAATTAGTAATAAAAAATTGGGAGTTGTAAATTGATGTAGCTTCTGAGCTTATAACAACAAGGAATTTAAACAAAAAAATACATAACTTATCCTTAGGAGTAGGTATTTTTTTTGCGAAAAAAAATCTGGACGCCTATTAGACTGCAACAAGGTATATCCGCACCAGCGGGTTCTTCCTTGTGATTGGCGGCCGTCTGCGAGAGAAGTCGTTGCCTTATTTGACTGAGCCACTCGGGACTTACTGTGATTGGTGGTGTAACAGTAGACATGTACCTGAAAGAAACTGACCCAATCACGGAACACATACGATGCTACAGTGTTTTTAACTTTCAGCTGGCCTCTGTATCTTTTCGCGAAATAATCATGGCCCCAGTTATCCTTATACATGTTGTAACTTTTCTCATTAGAATGCATCCACACAGTGGTGATTACTGAGCTATGAAAAAAATTTATTAAGTCGGCATTTTCTTTTAACTTTTTTACCTTGTTTACTCTTGACAATAATTAGTATATTTTTGTATCCTTTGATTGTAAAGTTCTTTTACAAAATAATTTACAATAAGTATACCCCAGATTAATTATGGAGAGTGCAGGCATTTAAATCTACAGATTTAATGACGCAAAGTAGATATAAGTTTACTTGTAACAAATTGCACTATGATTAACCCCAGATTAACTATGAAGAGGGCAAGTATTTCCATCCACAGGTTTACTGAAGTAAAAAATTTACGATTATGGGCTAATTAAGTTGCGTTTGAAAGATAATATTTTTCTTTCATAAAGGATCCTAGAGTTATTTTCCAATCCAAACAACTTGTTTCTGATGAATCCACAAGTTAGAAATAATCATTAACACAGAGGTTTACCATTAAATTCCATATAAAATTTTTGGCAATATATTTTAATTCTCTGAAAACACTAGGAAATTATGATCTGATGTAGCTTTCAATAAGTTAAATGCAATGGGTGGAAACCTGGAAAATTTACAGGTTTTGTTCTGTTAGTAGGCTAGATTCCAAACAATCATACATAAACAAGCTTATGTTAACGTATGTTAATTGGCTGCTGCGACATTTTACCCTGTCTTTATTGCATGTGGTGGGATCATATGAATTTAGTTTTTTTTACTGGTTTCTTATCCTTTAGCGTCAACCACGGTTCACTACAAGTGTCATTTAAATTTACAATAGTATACGTGCAACAAATGAATCAGTTGCGACAACTCACAAGTCAGCAGCCAATGAAATGCCGTTATTTACCCGAGTATACAGAAGACCATCCTGACAGTCAACGAAAACGTGAATTTTCTCAATCCCTAATAATAAATACAATATATGTCATGTTATCAAGAAACCAAAAAAATTTTTTTTTAATAGTAGAGTATTAAAAAATTAAAAATTAAATCTAATTATAAGGAGAAGTGCCATGAGTCCATTAAACAACATATGGTTTTACGGTTCATAGGAGTGTCTGTTTACAACTTATTTTTTGGACTGAAAAAAATTCGCATTTTTGATGACTTTCAGCATAGACTACACAGACCTCTGTGTACGCAGTCAACTAATGCCTAGAGACCGGAAAAATTCGCGGATTCATTTCACGATATGATAGAATCCCAACAACTGTACCTTTATATTGCTTCTCTCATTGGCTCACAGTTTATCTGAAGGACTTTGAGCCAATGAAAAACCTTCAACCAAAAAAGTATCGAATCGCAAGCGTCCCAGTTGACACGTGTCACGAGTCAGTAGCCAATGAGCAGGTGGCATTTACCCGAGTGTGTAGGGGATTGTGGAGTCTATCCCAGAGGTCATCGAAAGCGCATTTTTTCCAGTCTCTACTAATGCCAGTTCGTTGGTTGCTGACCTGTCAGGCTGGTTTTGCCTGTAGTTCGATACTTTTTTGGTTGAGGGTTCCTCATTGGTCCAGGACCCTCCACATGAAGAATGAACCAATAGCGAAAGAAGCAGCTCAAAGGTCCCTGTATTTAAAATTTAGCCTACCGTTAGGGACCGGAAAAATTCGCGGGTTCAATGACCTGCAGGATGAACTCCATAGTTCTACGTACACTCGGTCAAATGTCACCCACTCATTGGCTGCTGTCTTGTGAGACGTCCCAACGTAGCAGCCTGTGATTCGATAAAGCTTTTGTCGGGCGTTTCTCATTGGATCAGAGTCATCCTGGTGAGTTGTGAACCAATAGCAGAGGCAGCACTGAAGTATAACTATTTGTATTTTAGCCTGTCGCGAAATGTATTCGCGAAATTTTCCGGTCTCTACGATCGTAAATGAATCCGCGAATTTTTTTCCCCCGGTCACTAGGTAGACCTTTATCCCCTCAGAAAACTTGTGCAATCAAACATGGTTCGGAAAACACTCTCGGGCTCTATGTGTGCTTTTGCTTTTCTTCAAGACGGGAGAGGCGTGGGCATTAATTTCTCGCTCACCGCAATCAGCTGTGCGGTCTTCCAAGTTGATCGCTGCTTAAGTTAATAGCTTCCGGAATTAAGGGGGCTACTTAATGCACAGCGCACTTATGGACACAGCCACACGACAACAACAACATCAGCTGCGCAAGACACTGCAGATGGTGGGGAGAGCACAGGAGACAGACAGCTAAGTGCCGAAGCAATAAACCGATTCTCCGCTCCCTCCACCAGCCCCCCCATATGTTTGTGAGTTACCTTTTCTTTCTGCGACAACAGGAGTGACCATTTTGAGTGTTGGCTGATGGCGAAATGACGATACGGCGATGTTAGCACTCACGTGTGTTAAAAAAAAAAAAAAAGAATAATTTGACGCAGTTATTCAACCAAGAACAAACTATTTTTTGACGTGACAACGTCTAATAAATCGATGAACGCCAGCTTAACGCACGAAAAAGTGTCCCGTAGTGCACATTGTCCCGTTACGCTCATTTTATATTGCTCTTTGCTAACCTGAACCTCCTAGCATTGCGACCGAGTCCGTGGCGTAATTCTGTTTTCATGCATTTCAATGTAACATTTTCATTGCTCTTTGGTAACCCGTTCCCCCTAGCATTGCTGCACAGTCCGTGGCGCAAATATATTATTTTTGACTGCATCTTGGTGTTGGGTAAGCCATTTTCCTTCACATCATCCTTGAAACACTCCCATTCGTTGCCTGCTTTTCCTATCATCGTCTTATCCTTAACAGAATAACACATATTGGAAGAAGTTAAATAGCAAACATGTATAAAAATTATAGTTAAAATAATCTCTTCGTTAAATTAATAAATATATTTGAATTAATGGGTGCAAATAAAAGTAAATTTAACAATTAAATTGTAGATTTCATTTCACTCCTTTTTTGTATCCATACAAAATTGTGATAATTCAATAAAAATTATTCAATTTTATTCATAAAAGTATGCAATCATTTCATCAATGTTTTGTTATGACGTTGTCACGTTAAACTATCGTCCATAAACTGACATTACAGACAACCATTTTTTTTAAAATAAAAATTGTGTTTTCAATATTTCTTAAATATCTATTACATGTCAATCACCTCGGAAAAGGAATCAATATTGAAAATAATGATGCCGTGTCATGCGGCTGTGATGTAGCTAAATATGAAATGAAATTTGCAAGACTTTGTGAAAATGTCTGTAAACCAAGAAAATAGTTTTTTATTGATGGTTTCTGGTTGCCTGACCAGCGTCCAACTGTCGCATTAGTTCATAAAAACTCAAATCTAATATATATATATAATGTATTATATATATATATAGGGACATCTGTATTTCGCGATTTCATTTCATGTCAAGGTATTTCACAAAACACTGTAGCTTTTTCTAAGAGTCATGGCAAATTGTGAGGGTGCAGCAGTACGGTGACCACATTCTCATTGGCCCCGTCAAGAGCGGGACGACACCTCTCACCGACCTCAGCCAATAACCACAGGAGAAAAGCTACAGTATTTTGTGAAACACCTTGACACGAAATATATTCGCGAATACAGGTGTCCCTGTGTATATATATATATATAATATATATATATATATACACATATATAATACATATATATATAATACATATATATATATATGTATTATATATAAGGGCTTCGATCGTGGCACCAAGGCTACGCATGTGAAGTTTGTATTGTTCTAAACGTTTAGGAAGCTGCGACCAGCCATTGAGGTCATTATTTTATCTTTACTTTCAACAATGTTAAACTTGGAGACTTTTTGAGTGGCTCAACTATCACAAAATGAAACAGTACATATACTGCACTTTTTTGGGCATAATTAACTGCCGAAGTTGCATTTTTAACGGTTTTTTTTGCAGTTCGGATAAGGATAACTCAATGGAGTAAATAACTGAAAATGGCTAATTCAAGTTATGGTTTCAATTTCTTTCAGAATAAAAAAATTAATTTTCCTTAGTTTTTTCAAAAATTTTAATAGGTTTGGTAGAGTAAAATATGTTATTTTAATTAAAACCTTATGACGAAGTAGACAGTAGCATTGCTTTAAAACCTAAAAAACGTTAAGTTATTTATCCCATTTGATTCTCGTTATCCAGACTGCACTAAAACGTTTAAAAAGCACCTTGGCGGGTAATCATGCCTGAAGTATGACGTAGGTATATTTCATTTCGTGGAAGTTGGGCCACCTCAAAAAGGTCTGCGAGTGTGACCTGGTTCAAAGTAACTGCGCAGTAACGACGTGGAACGGGACAAGCCCCATCTGACGAGCGCACGTGCCGAAAAGCCACGGGACTTCAGCGCAAGCTTCTTCGTAACTCGGGGCAACAACACAAGACTCCACTTACCGAGCCTCGGCTTCGAAACGGGAAAAAAAAGAACCATTTTAAAAATTGATTCAAATCACGCACTGAAATCTTGAAACCCAAACTGTTAACGTGGACAGAAATAAAAAAGTTCCGGATCATCACTAAGGGCCGGTTTCACCAAGCAGGTTTAATTTTGTTACAAAACGAGATTTACAAAACTAGATGAAGTATAATCGTAAGTTTAATTCCGACGTGTGTTTCACCATCGTTACACAAGTTTAAATTAATCGAGATTTCTAAAACTCGATTTATAAATGCCTTCCACATAAAAACACCCATTACCTAGCTAATTTACCCGAATATCATTCGGAGATACCCGAATATGTATTTTTTCCCCTCTTGTAGATGCAGCTTTTGGCCGAGCGTAATTTATGGTGGCCGCATCAACCTAAAAAAAACCTTTTTATTTTTTTTGAAAAATTAGTAATATCGTGGAAATTGTCATAACGCATATAAACATGATTGGAAATGGTGCAGTTTCAGCTGTAATTAAAGAAAAGCGACAAATAAGTCAAAATCTTTCGCCACATGAGAAGTCCGTTTTGTTAGATCAGTCTATGTGAAGACTGTTTCGACAGACGGAAATGGGTTCTGAAGTCCACTTCATAGTTTTCAAAACAATTACTCCTTTCGCGAATTGTACGAGGTCGACGCAAGGGAATAAAATCATCTCCATCCGAATCCTCTTCAAATATAACATTGTAAGCTGCTCGAGCCATTTGTTTACATACGTTAAGCGAGATTAGCTGCGCAAACTGGAAGAACTTGGTCAGTTAATATAAAATCTCGCTTTACTCTGGAAAATCGAGATTACGCATGTGGTGAAACGCACAATCGACTAAACGAGTTTATATTGAAACTAATCGAGATTAATTTGCTTAAACTACTTTGGTGAAACTGGCCCTAAGAGAGGAAAGCATGAGTACATCGTAGGTAATAAAAAAAAAAAAAAAGGCTCGTTCCTTCTCGCTCTTTCTCTGCATTTCTGTCTCTCGCGTGGTTCATCTCTATAAAATCCCGGAAGTCAACACGTTTATTTCACAAACCTCTTCGGCCGGTTTCCCCTCTGCCCTCCCCCCTTTTCCCCCTAAAACGAAGTGGCCGAGGCCAGAACGTATGGCAACCCAGCCGGTCCCTTTTCGACATATCCTGAGCGGGCGTCTTGTGGCGACCGGTTTCCAACATAACTGTTTCTAATGGTCAGCGCCCATCATTGGCCCATAGAGTAAGTAAAACACCAGCTCAAGAGTGGACCAAGGAGGAGCGTAGTAGGGGAGTTTGCGTGTACAATCTTCTTCGTGTTAGTATTTGAAGTCAAAATGAAAACATCCACCGGCCACTTTCCCCGCTGCATGGCAAAACCATTTTTTTGGTTAGATATAATGAAGTTTGACGCTAATATCTAGCAGATGCGTTGGTAACATGTTTGTTTAGCAGTATTCACTGCATGATGGAATGCTTACGATTCTTCCTAGCGTTTTATTTTCTAGCTTTTAAACAAATTTATTGCACATTAGTCTTTATGCAGTTGTTTTGCTATCCACTCGCTAACCAGTTCACTTCAACTTCAGAACAGACAACCACTTCTTGGACTTATACCTCCGTGGAATGGACACTCAAAGGTATATCTAAGCTTTTTCCCCCCTTCGTAGTCGCTCTACAAGACCACAAACATGAAAGCAGTTTTGTCATACTTACAAAATACGATAAAATGTCGCAATTTAATATGTGAGGTACTTAATCATCTAAAAATTATATTTTTTTAATGCCAGCATTCTATGTAGGTATGCAATAGAAAGTTCAAATGTGTATAATCTGCATGGGAAAACTAAGGAGTTTTTTGTTAGTTTGTAGAGGAGCAGCACTAAATTTTATTTCAAAAATTGTAACATTTTTAGTTTTATAATTTATTTACGGACGTGAGTACCAAACACAGTACGAACCTTTTAGGCTCCTTGGACAAACAAATTCTGGGGGGGGGGAAAAAAAAAAAAAAAATCTGTAGCTCTTTGTTACAGACAGCGGAGAAGAATGCTTGGTCCAGAGATGGTAATAATATCATTTCGTCAATCTGAAGCTGCACAGAAAACAAAATATTCTGTACTTGGACACCAGAAATAGTTTCAAGATATTGTAACTCTGTACCAACAAATAGCTATGGTTATTTTTGCATACATGAAATACGTTTTTAGAGATAATATTTCTTACGAAAATTTTAATTGATTTTACATTCAAGCATGGATTTTTTTTAAAACCATGGAAAAGATACAATAGTTGGATTTTATCTTGTTATATCATACTTATTGATGTGCGCAGTAAATACTGAAAGTTATTCAGGGAACGGTTTGCAAATAGCTGTGACTTCTGGAGGTACCGGGACGAAACAGAGCATGTTTTTTTGTGGTGATGCACAAGTGTAGTGATGTCTGTTCGCAGGCTTTCACGGCCATCGTCCTAAGTAGCTTGGCTTCTGGGTTGTAGCCGCGTCCTACCCAGAGGCCAAGCTACATGTAGCGATGACTGTGCGTCAAACGGGGCACACACCGTGTGGGGCGAGAGTCCCACTACGGCGAGGCGAGGCGAGGCGAGGCGCGCATGCGTGATCGCTGCTTCTGCGCGCCTGGCTCTCGCAGTCACGTGCGCGAAGCCTAAGATGTACATCAAGTTCTGTCCCTGCCCGAACACGCCCGAATATTCACCTTCGGCCAACCTCGGGATTTGTTTTAATTTTTGCGCAGGAAAAATGAATTCAAATATTAAAAGTGGTCGGTTATGTTAGCTACATTGAAACACTTTAAAACACTATGGACGGTTAGTTAGGTTAGTAGAGCTACATTAAAATAAACAGAGAAATATAAATACATATAAATAAACCCGAGGTTGGCCGAAGGTGAATATTCGGGCGTGTTCGGGCAGGGACAGAACTTGATGGACATCTTAGGCTTCCCGTCACGTGCCCGCGGGGTCCTCCGGGCCGCGCCGCAGCCATTGTGCTCGACCGCCGCCGTCCATGCGGCCGGAAACTGTCCGCGCGTTCCGCATGCCCTGACTTGGAACTCGGCTCTGACCAAGTTCGTCTCGGCCTCCAAGCACAACACACTGACATTCTCGTCTTGAGGTGTCTTCATCCTCGAAGCACAACACACTGACATTCTCGTCTCGAGGTATCTTCACCCTCCAAGCACAACACACTGACATTCTCGTCTTGAGGTATCTTCACCCTCCAAGCACAACACGCTGACATTCTCGTCTCGAGGTATCTTCTTCCTCCAAGCACAACACACTTACATTTTCGTCTCGTGGTATCTTCATCCTCCAAGCACAACACACTGACATTCTGGTCTCCAGGTATTTTCACCCTCCAAGCACAACTACTATTGTTACGATTTACCGGGTTCGTAAAGTATAGCCCATTACACACACAGTTTTATTTATTGCCACTATTTACATTACTAGCAAATAATCTAAAGATGCCAATTAATCAGTTGTACTTAAAAATGTTGCTTCCTCAGTCACTCGTTTTTACACACCGCACACCTCGCTGGGCCGCACCTCTGGCGCAACTCTCGCCGCAGCACCCCTCGTGTATCTCAGCCGCAGGACTCCGTCGCCGCACTCCGCCCCGCCGTCGCACTTCCTTTCGCCGAGATCCCACTCGATGCCTCGCTGGGAACTTCGCTCGGAACTCCGCCGCGCCCGCGACACTATCGCCCGGCACGGAACTCTCCGCCCTGGAACCTTCGTCCAAGGACTTCGCCACTCTGCCGCACCCGCGGCACTATCGCCCCGAGAACTCCGCCGCGGGAGAACTCCCGACTGAACTCTCTGAACTCAACTCTGAGGCCGGCGTCCTTGTCTTGTATATCAGCCCAGGCGCCTTCTCGAATTCACGAGCGCGGCTGGGGCCAGTCGCGTCATTCCGCGCCGACCCGACAGCAGAAATCTCTCGAAACACGTGTCAGCGGCTGCGTAACTCCACGGCTGTCAGGTGTCAGATATCTAGCTATCAGCGCCGCGCGGGGAGTGGAGGGTTTGAGGGAGGGGAAGCGGCGACTCATAGGTGCGCACGGCACATCTCATGTTACGGTGGCATGTGATGTCAGCCCAGCTAGCTCTGCACCTGCGCGTGACGCGGCCTTGCTCACGTTCGTAACACTGTTTTGTAAACCGTTCCCGGAATAGCTTTCCCATTTTTTAAGCTCACTAGTAAGAATGATATGTACTATGAAATAAAGTCAGATCTTTGAATATTCGATTATTTTTTCATGGTTTTAAAAATGGTTGTATTAGTGTTTCGTAGTAGTAGAAGACATGTGCTTGAAAGAAACTCGACCAATCACAAAACACACAGATGATGCTCGAGTTTTTTTAACTCTCAGTTAATCTCGAAATCTTTTCGGGAAATAATATATACCGTTATGTGTAAGTTGAGACTGTTTTAGGGCGTGTCCGAACAACTGTGATCGAAATTTAAAACGTCGCTTTTGGAGTTTAACTTGTCGTTAAGTTGATATGTATCGGTCGGTAACCTGGATCGCTAATACGTCTTTCTTCCTCCGTTTTCAACGGCGAACCAAGTTCAGGCTTCGTTTCAAGTCGATGTATGCTGGCGTTTGGCGTTATCGCGTGCTAGGAGATGTTTTGTTTTGGCAGAAATGCGCACGTGAGACGCATCTACACATGCTCTCACACATGGCACACACTTGTTACACGACCGTCAGTTGTCTGGTAGCATGGAAGCATTACTGGATGTGGACAGACAGGGACCTTTTTGGTTCGGCCACAAAGCTTCCGGACCAGTAGTGAGGAGTGTAACGGCTCATTGTCGAGATGAGGAAGACAACCGGTGACCCGTGTTTCTGGTGTCCGTTTCGCAAAACAAACGCGTTGTTCGAAATAAGTGAATTTAAATGCGGAAATTTCGCGCATTCATCAATTCGCAAGTTGGAATTCAAACCTTCACACCCTTGCAGCGTGTTCATGATTCGAGGCAAGCATTTTTAGCGAAAAATAATTTTTTAACGCAAATTAGATTGCAATAAGGCATGCCCGCGTCAAACGTTTCTTCTTTGCGATTGGCGGCTGCCAGCAAGAGAAACCATTGCCTTATTTGACAGAACCACTCATAATCCGCACTGAATTAATGTGATTGGTGGTCTGACAGTATATATTTACCTGAAAGAAACTCGACCAATCACGAAACACAGACGCTGCTGTGTTTTAACTCCCAGCTACTCTCGAAATCTTTTCGCGTAAGATACATGGCCCTATTCGTGATTAAACCGCACTTATTTGGACTCCCCTCTACGATCGCGTAACCAACGATTCCCAGTTAGGAGTGACGTAAACGAATCAGGTAGTTCCAATTAACAAGGATGTAAATGTCCTCGCATAGAAATCAACCAATGGGAAAGTGAACATATGACTCTGAATTCTACTCCGAGGCCAGACGAATCCACAAAATTTCCGGGTGTCTATCTATGAAACGCGACAGAAAGTAAACACGACTTCGCTCTTCAGGCTCTGGAAGCCGACTGACAAGTCACAACTTGTTCGAACTTGACACTGACTATGTAAATGTATCAGGCAGCATTTCTATAACTTCAAATAGATGTAGCGTCAGAAGTTGCTTCTGTAAATATTATTTCACCCGATTTTTTTTTTTTTTTTTTTTGTTACGCCTCGCACATTGTATTAACGTCCTCTGGCGACCGTTTCGTGACAAGGTAACGCGCGCTAACACGCTACGAGATCTGGCGCAACTTCCTCCCTGCAAGAGACATGCATTCTTTTGTCCGCTGCGACGGCCGACATCAATAGCAGTCACGCAGTCGACGTGACGTGTGGACCCGTCCTCGTGTGTGACAATGCGAGTCCGTCGCCCGTCATCCGGCACGGAGGATCATTATCGCAGCGGGGCCACACGGCAGCCGGTCGGCAAGAGGTTGCGGCGCGGAACATTTTCAACTCGCTGAAACGCGCCGAAAAAAAATTTGAAGTGTATGTGCCATACTAACTAAACATTTAAAATGCATGACTTGATGTAAGCTTTTGGACATACGCCATTGCTAAGCACATGTATGTCTGTAGAAGAAAACTACAAAAAACCCAAAAGACAAAAACACAAATTAAGCAATTGTGTTTTTGTCTTTTGGGTTTTTCGTAGTTTTCTTCTACAGACATACATGTGCTTGGCAATGCCGTATGTCCAAATGCTTACATCAAGTCATGCACTCCCATTACACAAATCTTTCAAAGATAATTAAAAATGCATGCTATCCTGTACCTAGTGTGGGGCTGAATGGAAGCTTATTCTCTGCTCGTTTTTGAAACAGCTTTCAGCATTTAGGATTTGGAACCACATACGCACACATATATAGACAGTGTGCCCAAACTGCGCAGTGAAAATTAAATCATTCAGTGAATGGCTTAGGTATTTGTCAATAGAACTGTCAAAATCCCGTGTCATCGTAGAGAGAGAGCTGGTGCGCTTTTGAGGTTACAAAATCTGTCGCAGTTTTATTTTTATTCCGAGGTGCCGTCAGTGTTTGATATTAAACAAAAGTTTGGTGTAATAAGTTCTGCTTTAAATTACTTCTTTATATTTCATAATTTTAACAATATGTTTGAGTATTAATGGTAAACATAAATACCACGCGGACCTGTATCGCAGTCGTTCGAGGCCAGAGTCACTATTTGTTTCTTCCACTACACAATAGTGTTCGTAGAAATACTGGGTTCGGATTCTTATCCGGGCATTTATTGCTTTGTTTTCTCCCAGAACCTCCAATTTTTAGGGACACCTGTATTTCGCGATTTCCTTTCATTCAAGGTATTTCACAAAAAACTGTAGCTTTTTATAAGAGTCATGGCAAATTGTGAGGGTGCAGTATTACGGTGACCACATTCTCATTGGCCCCGTCAAGAGCGGGACGACACCTCTCACCGACCTCAGCCAATAACCACAGGAGAAAAGCTACAGTATTTTGTGAAATACCTTGACACGAAATGTATTCGTGAAATACAGGTGTCCCTACCAATAGTTAAAGTTATTTACAAACCATTCCCTGAAATGCTTTCCAATATTAACTGCGCACATTAATAAAGTCCAATTATTGAACATTCGTTTATCTTTTTCATGGTTTGAAAAAATGTATATGTGCCATTTATCGTAAGAAATTTTCAGCATTGTTTAGAAAAACGTATTTCATATATGCAAAAATAGCCATAGTGATGTAATACCGCCTGTTTGAGGTATTGCTAGGGCCTTGCATATTTCGCGGAAAAGAAACCAAGGCCAGCTGAAAGTTAAAACATTGTAGCATCGTCTGCATTCCGTGATTGGGCGAGTTTATTTCAGGCACACGTTGATTGTTAAAAAACCAATCACAGCAAGTCAGTGCGGAAGCAAACGCATACTGAGTGGCTCGATCAAATAAGTCATCGACGTCTTTCGCTGACGGCCGCCAATCATAAGGAATGAACTGTTGGTGCGGATATATCTTGTTGCAGTCTAATGGGAGTTCAGATTTATTCGCGAAAAAAATGCCTGCCGCTAGGTATTGCAAACTATTTCTTGGCAACTGGTTTCCGAAGGAATCTTTCGTGAAAGTCCAGAAAAATATATTCCGTGTCCGACGGCAAATCACAGGGCAATGACGGCCTCGCGCGCAGAAGACAGAAACCGGTTCACATCCTTGGCGTGCGACGTCGTGCGGCGCAGCTGCTGACGTGCTGGCGGGGAGGGGGGGTTTGTCTTCCAGATGCCGTGTGCCGACACGGGCAAGATGAGCGTGCTCCTCCGGTAGAGTGAGGCTGTCACGCACACCCCTGGGGCTCCACGCGGCGAGCTCGTGCGTGATTCGCCAGCCCGGTTCGTATGCTCGTATGCACGTGTGCCGTCGCACCGGCACTTCGAACCCGCGACCTTGAGCAGAGAACACTCACTGCGTATGGTGCTCGGTTAAGGGGGGTGCGTCCCGCTACAGCTCATTGTTTCATTTATACGTTTAACACGAGTACGCTGTAGAATTTGTTTAGTTGCCGAGCTTCAACAAAATGAAATTACATATATGTAGATACCAGAAAAAAATTTGCGAATTCATTTCGCGACAGGCTTAAATACAGGTGGTTATACTTCAGTGCTGCCTCTGCCATTGGCTCACAACTCACCTGGATGACTCTGGACCAATGAGAAACACCCGACCAAAGCTTTATCGAATCACAGGCTGCTACGCTGGGACGTCTCACAAGACAGCAGCCAATGAGTGGGTGGCATTTGACCGAGTGTACGTATAATTATGGAGTTCATCCTGCAGGTCACTGAACCCGCGAATTTTTCCGGTCCCTACATATATGCTGTGGGTGTGTTTTCGCATAATTAGCTGGCCAAGTTGAATTAATAACATTTTTGTGCAGTATGGACAAGGAGAATCAAATTGAATATATAATTTTTTTTAATTTGATTTAAAAGGCGTGAGTGAAAAAAAATTATTTAATTTTATTTAGCATTTGAGATTCATAAAAATTTTGAGGATTTTAAAAGGCTAGGCAAAAAAAAATTTTCTGAAAGTAGTTAAACAATATGGCATAGTAGCTAGTAGAATTTACTTCAGAATGAAAATGTTCCAGTTTTATATTCATAGCCATACTGCACGAAAAAAGTTTAAAATGCAAATTTGCCAGATAATTATGCTTAAAAATGCACAATATATAATATATTTTTCATTTTGTGAAAGTTCAGCAACTCAAAATGGCAGCAAGTTTAACTGTGTAACATGTAAATATAAAATAATTGACCTGGGATGGGGGTACCATCTTAAGAGGGCAGCTAAGTCAATTATTTAGTTTCTAACATTTCGTGTTCTTGCACATGATTTTATTAATTCCATAGTATTTACCATATTCAATTGTTTATAATTTTTTTTTTTGCTAAACAAGTCCTTATTTAGAGTTTTTCTGAACTTAAAGGTATTTTTTTATTATGTCCTTCCTAGCACGTACTAAAAAACATGCATACTGTTATAAATTTACCATTCGAATGTAGCCTTCATCTTCCAACTATTTTCAATATAGCATTACTAAATCAATAAAAAATAGTTTTTCCCAAATCAATAGAAACCATAGTTTTTCCGGGCTTTCGAAAAATGTAATTTATTTTTCAATTACTAAAAATAAAGTTTTTGAAAACGAAGAATACATACGAACGATGAACCCAAAATTCTATACTACATTATTTAATGACTAACATATATATCTGCCATTAAATTCATAAATATTACACAGTAAACTAATTACACATTAATTATTTACACATTAAATAGGGACTTTTTAAGAAGGGGAAAAAACGTTTTATAGAAAATTAAATATGGTTTCTTATGGAATTGTTTAAATCCATGTGCAAAAATACGAAATATTAGAAGTAAACTAATTCAGGGCACTAGCTAGCTCCTTAACACTCGTCTACCCGCGCCATATAGGGTATAGATCTTTTTTGCTGATTGCTAGGGAATGGAAAATTAGCCGGTTCAATGACCTTCAGGGTAGACTTCACAGTATTCTCTAAATACTCAGACACATAACGCCAGTTCATTGGCTGCTGACTTGTGAGTCGTCCCAGCTGGTTTACCCGCGAGTAGTTACTTCCTTGGTTAGTAAAATAAGACATTTCTATGTTACAAATTATTTTCTTGCATTTAAAATGCGTTTAGAAGTGTATTTATTCATGTCGATACAATTGATGGGCAAACACATAAGTAAAAGTTTACTCAATATTTCCTCGTGGAACATGGTGTAGATTTTTATGAGCGTAGTTAACTTACTATGATCTCGTTATTTGTATAGTTAGTTGATTTAGAGTTGAAATTTTTTTTAAATATTTTCTTTGTGTTCTCTGATACAAGGTCCATGCAATCACAAATGAATTGTTTGCACAAAACAATACTTCACGCACAGCACGGATATGGCTTTATTGCACAATTTGTCCGTCCTTGACAAGTAAATTGCTTACATTTTCCTTATCTGTCTGTCTAGCAACCTTTCAGTCCGTCACTGGAATTGCAGGCTTCTACGTAGCCAAGTCGCTTTGTGTCTGTAGTTATAAGGAAATATGTGTATTCCGTGTGGGTTAGTACGCTAATACTGATAAATGACTCAAGACAGGTGTCGTAGATGACAATAATTTAAGAGTCTTAGGAAAATATACAATTTATAGTTCCATTCTTTTATAAAACTACAATCAAGTAGGCTACAATTTTAGCACTACATCACCTTAATAAAGTGAAAATACCCCGTATTGATCGAATGATCACTTGCAAGTAATTATTTAACGCCTTTTTTTAACTGTGATCACTATACGTACAGTTCTAAGAGCCAAACTAATAAACAGTTAAGTCATTTTTGTAATATTTATAAGTCTGTAACTTCTTTACAATTACCCAATAAATTATCTTGATTAAAATTTTAATTGATAAATTTACTTTTATTTGCACTCATTAATTCAAATATGTTTATTACTTTAACGAAGAGATTATTTTAAATATAACTTTTATACATGTTTGCTATTTAACTTCTTGCAATCTGTGTTATTCTGTTAAGAATTGGACAATGATAGGAAAAGTAGGAAACGAATGGGAGTGTTTCAAGTTTAATGTGCCTCGAAAAAGTCAAATCGATGGTTGTTCCAATCGAGTGGAAGAGAGATAGATGCGGCGCAAGCGTACAATGAGTGTAACGAGACATAATCGTAACGGGACAATGTGCGTACCGGGACATTTTTTCGTGCATGCAGCCGGCGTTCATCGATTTATTAGACGTTGTCACGTCAAAAAATAAAACTTCTAAGACTCCTGCAAAACACTCTTATTTATTCTACGTGTGTGTTGGCCTACAAACAGGACTCCGAAGAAGAAATACGGCTTAGTATGAAGATCCAGTCACCTGAATTTACGAAGAACTCTTCATTGGTTTAAGGTGAATCCTGCGTTGAAATGCCCGTTAATTTAATGTAACTTCCAAGAGTGCAGCACGTAAGTCATTTTTATTGGATTACGTGGGGTTTTTAGAACGTCTGAAGGACTGGAATCCAAATACGAAAACATTAAAAAATAAAATACGGACCATGTCACGTGAGACCCGTTTATGTGAAATGTGGCATCTGCCAATGCACTGTTGAAAATTTTCACCTTCAATTGACGCAGAACGCTAATTACTAGAGGCCGAAAAAATTCGCGGGTTCATTTCACGTTATGCTATAATCCGAACACCTGTATCTTTATATTGCTTCTGTGATTGACTCACAGTTTAGTTGAAGGACTTTCAGCCAATGAAAAACCTTCAACCAAAAAAGTATCGAATAGCAAGCGTCCCAGGTGACAGGTGTCACGAGTCAGTAGCCAATGAGCAGGAGGCATTTGCCTGAGTGTGTAGGGGATTGTGGAGTCTATACTAGAGGTCATCCAAAGCGCGAATTTTTCCAGTCTCTAGTAATGACAATTAACAAATTATAAAAAAAGGGGGCTGTCTGTAAAGTCGGCTAACGGACGATAATTTTACCTGATAACGTCATAAAAAACATTGATGAAAAATTGCATACTTCTTAAATTTCAAATATTATTTACAGTTTTTGCAAATTTAACCAAATAATTTTTTTTTAATATATAATCACGAACAATTAGTTTAAAAGCCCGCCTTAACCTGTTTGATACTATAGAAGATTTTCTCGCACAGTGGTTGGCCGGTTCTTGCACGCTCGGCTTAGGCGGAACGTGACAATTTTTCGTGCGTGCAGTCGGCGTTCATAGATTTATAAGGCGTTATCACGTCAAAAAAAATGTTTTCACTAAGATATCAACCTGATGGGAAGGCGAACATGGGGGTTCTGCCCTGGGACCAGCAGACGAACTAGCGACCTCTGGGGGGGACGAATTGAGCAACACAGACTTTACGAGTGTTGGCCGGAGTACGTGACTCAGCGAGGTTGCGGCGGCGTCGACCTTGGGCCGGCGACTTGTCGCTTGTTATCTTCGCCGCCGCCGCACGCCCGGGCTCGGTGGTAGCGTCACGACGCTTCGACGAGGAGTTTCCTCTGCTGAAGAAATAAAATGTCCACCTTTTAATTTCCGAAGAATGCTGGTCACAAAATTATCCAGGGATCATTCGTAACTTAACGGTTTCCTTCGTAAATTTCCGGACACTGGGGTCACTTTCAACATGAATTCCAAAAATATATATACATAATCTCGGTGTACTATTAAATAGGGACCGGAAAACCTCTCGGGTTCAATGACATCCAGGGTGAACTTCATAGTTTTACGTAAACTCAGGCAAATGCCACCCACTCATTGGCTGCTGTCTTGTGAGACGTCCCAGCGTAGCAGCCTGTGATTCGATAAAGCTTTGGTCGGGTGTTTCTCACTGGCCCAGAGTCCTCCAGGTGAGTTGTGAGCCAATAGCAGAGGCAGCACCGAGGTATAACTATTTGTATTTTAGCCTATCGCGAAATTAATTCGCGATTTTTTTCCGGTCTCTAGTTATTAGAAATCACGAAGAACTCTTCCGTCTGTTAAAGTTAGATTCTTCGTTTGAAAGTCCGTAGATTCATTGTAGTTTCTACGAGTGCGGTAGCTCCTCGCGGATAGCTCGGAGACACAGGCGTCGTCACGTCGAGGCAGCCCCGCGTGTGCCGCGCGAAGCATTTCTGTGATTGCCTCAAGCGGCGATAGCGCGCCGATAGAGGCACCAGGAATTCCTCCATTCGTTCAGCGCAAAAGAAGTAGACTCAAACCTCGACTCCAACCGCCATGTTATTAGTAGGGACACCTGTATTTCGCGAGTACATTTCGTGTCAAGATATTTCACAAGATACTGTAGCTTTTCTCCTGTGGTTATTGGCTGAGGTCGGTGAGAGGTGTCGTCCCGCTCTTGACGGGGCCAATGAGAATGTGGTCAACCGTACTGCTGCACCCTCACAATTTGCCGTGACTAGAGACATGCAAAATTCGCGGATTCATTTCGCGATAGGCTAGCATCAAAACATCTATACCTTCGTACCGCTTCTGCGATTGGCCCACATTTTATCCGGGGAACTGTGAGCCAATGGGAAGCACTAAACCAAGAAAGTGCCGAATTACGGACAGCCTAGTTGAGACGTCTCACGCGTCAGTAGCCAATGAACAGGTGTCATTTCCGCGAGTATTTAAAGGACTATGGAGTCTATCCTAGAGGTCAATGAATCCGCGAATTTTGCAGGTCTCTAGCCATGACTCTTAGAAAAAGCTACAGTGTTTTGTGAAGTACCTTTACATGAAATGAAATCGCGAAATACAAGTGTCCCTAGTTATTAAATTTATTTGCCAGTTGCAAGGGGCATGTACTTTTCGTGAATTAATGTTTTCTCTGATTTGACTGCAGTTAAGGTATGCCGGCGCTAGCGATTGTTCCCCTGTGATTGGCTGGCCGTCTGCAAGAGAAGCCATTGCCCTGTTTGGCCGGGCCATTCAGGACGCGTTTGCTTCCGTACTGGATGGCTGTGATTGGTGTGTTGACAGTAGAAATAAACCCAGCCAACCACAACACACAGACAATGCTACAAAGTCTTAACACACAGCTGGTCTGGAAATCTTTTCGCGAAAAATGCATGGCACTACCAATCGAAATAACATATGTACCTGGAATAAATTCGACCAATCACGAAACACACAGACGATGCTACAGTGTTTTCACTCTCTCGAATTCTTTTCGCTAAAAATACATGTTCCTACTCCCGAAATTAATCCGCAAATTTAAAAGCAGAAATATTTGGATTCCAGCCTACGCGAAATGAATCCGCAAATTTAAAAGCAGAAATGTTTTGATTCTAGCCTACACGAAACGAATCCGCAAATTTAAAAGCAGAAATATTTGGATTATAGCCTACGCGAAATGAATCCGCAAATTTAAAAGCAGAAATGTTTTGATTCTAGCCTACGCGAAACGAATCCGCAAATTTAAAAGCAGAAATATTTGGATTCTAGCCTACGCGAATCCACAAAGTTAAAAGCAAAAATGTTTGGATTCCGCAAATTTTTCCTGTCTCTACTGTTTATATGCGAGGTATTTAAATGTTTACGCTTGTTATCCTCTGAATATGCTTGGGAAAGTTGCACGAGTAATATCTCTCGGCGCCGATGAGCCAGGAGGGGGTTGGTCCACTTCTCGCGGCGGCGGGGTTGGCAAACAGCTGGCGCCCCGGGCGGCGGAAACTGGAACTACGAGCGTGCCGCGCGCCGTTTCACCGCTCGCCCTCGGCTTCGCCAGTTTTTATGTTGCGAAATTTGGCTTCGTTAAAGCACACCATACAGTATACATTATACTAATGGCTAGGGACACCTGTATTTCGCGAATACATTTCGTGTCAAGGTATTTCACAAAATACTGAAGCTTTTCTCCTGTGGTTATTGGCTGAGGTCGGTGAGAGGTGTCGTCCCGCTCTTGACGGGGCCAATGAGAATGTGGTCACCGTACTGCTGCACCCTCACAATTTGCCATGACATGACTCTTGGAAAAAGCTACAGTGTTTTGTGAAATACCTTGACATGAAATGAAATTTTGAAATACAGGTGTCCCTACTAATGGCTGTTCGGTGGCGCCGATGTTGTGATTGGTCTCCTCAACCTCTCGACGTAGCAGTCCAGTTGTTAGAATCCATGCCGCGATTGGAAATGTCGTATATATTTACCAGTTTTTGGAACCCATGCCCAGTTTAGACTTGTCCGAATTCGGACATGTAAAAGATCCACTTATCTCCTACATCGGATTATGCCCAAACGGGATTAGATGCCGAGGGAGTCTGTGCAGGCAAGGTTGTAGACCATTGTTGTAGTATACTTTAACAGATGACCCACAAACATTTTTCTAAAGGTTCTTCATAACAAAATAAGTTTGGAAACATATTTACATACGACTTATGATTAGAGACTGGAAAAATTCGCGATTTCGATGACCTCTAGGATAGACTCCACAATCCCCTACATACTCGGGAAAATGCCTCCTGCTCATTGGCTACTGACTCGTGACACCTGTCAACTGGGACGCTTGCGATTCGATACTTTTTTGGTTGAAGTTTTTCCATTGGCTTTAAGTCCTTCAGTAAACTGTAAGCAAATCAGAGAAGCAATATAAAGGTACAGTTGTTTGGATTATAGCATATCGTGAAATGAATCCGCGAATTTTTCCGGTCTCTACTTATGATGTAAAGTGATTCTCAAGTCTGCTATGCCTATTTGAAGTTGGGGCTGAACAACATTTTTTTTATTGTAAATAATGAAGTATTTCAGATGGAACAGTGAGCGTCAAAAATTATGTTTAATTGGTTGATGTTCTGATACCAACGCGACTTTTATGGCTTTAGCAAAATATATTTCATTGAAATAATTTGGTTACACACCTTTGTTTTTCACATATTTTTGTGACCTGTTACCACAGGCCATCTCAGAAGAGAACCGTTATTTCCACTTTGGTCACCAGAGCGAGAACCACTTGCGAAGAAGACAAACTTGCTCTTTAAGCAAATGGCTTCTCAAATTCCGAAATAAGGAAAGCCATTAAACCACCCCAAAAACAAAAGAACGAGCGTCTTCCTAACAAAATCTTCATTTCTTACATCAAAGGAATTACAGACCAAGTGGCCAGAATTCTCAGAAAGCACGAAATGCATGCAATTCTCACACCTATAAACAAGATTGTCTACGAAAGTTTCTCAACTTCTGTTGGCCTGGAGCAATCCCAATCATGAGCTATGGGGAAATAAGGGGAATACCAAGATGGTCACACAGATAAAGCTGCGAAAAAGGAAATTAATCGAGCATACACTGCGGATTGTACAGTAGTTGGAGCCATGGGAGAGTGAGAGAGGCACTGGATTAGAACTTAAGGGAACGGAGACGAAGGAGACCAAAACAAATGAGGTGCAGATCTATACCCAGGGCTGAAAACAGGACCAACTGAAGACGCCTTGTTGATGCCCTATATCCCACAAGGGACAACACTGCATTCCTTTTTTTGTCGAAAATCCCCATGACAATAGTGTTGCATTGTTGATGCATTTTACGTCTCCGTGAAAATTTTGCGGGGACGTTAAAAGATGAAAATTTCCGTTTTTTTTTTTTTTTAAGTTAATGTCCTGAAACTTTCCAGTGATGTTACTTATGTTAGATAGACCTCCTACGAGTACGAAGTGTCCCGAACATCAGCTCCCAAGGAAGCGCCCGGGAAACGCCGGGTACTCGAGCTGGTAACAAATAAAATGTTAAATCTGGTTCTTAGTCTTACGTATCCAGAGCCACTTTCTGGATCGAAGCCACGAAGGGTAAATATGACGACGTGAACGACTTTTTGGCGTGCTTTGTCGCAGACCATCTTCGGGGGCGATAAGCGACAGTCTTCCTGTATATTACTGATATTCTCTCTCTCTTTCACTCTCACTTTCTCTCTCTTTCTTCTTCGCTTTCTCTCTCTCTTTTTCCTCTCTTTCTCTCTCTTTGGCCCCAAGGTTTCAAGCACGTCGCTGGCGAGGGATTGTCAGTCCGCCTAGAGCTGGCGTATCCGACGGAGACTCCTCGACACAAGAACGTGGAAAAAACATATTTATTTATATTAGGGTAACGTCCAGGTGTTTGCCACACGGGTGGCACATCACCCCCCCCCCCCCCCATACACCCCCCCCCCCCCCTCCCGGGGTCACTGTTTGGCGTCACCGCGCGCTGTTGTCGGCGGAAAGATGACGAGCAAAACATGTTTGCGGCCCCGACGGTTCGCGCGTGTTTGCTAGCGCTTCGTTCGGAACAGGCGCCGAAAACAAAACACGGCCGAAGAATAGTGGAGTGCACAGGCGTTAGGTGACGTTACGGAAGAGATTAGGAAATTATCTAGTCGTCAGAAGTGCAGCGTTTTTTCCCACCCTTATTTTCGGCTGTTGTAGCCTGTTTTTTTTTTTTTTCAGCGACAGTAGTTAAGCTGTTCGGATAATATGTTCATTTGTATAAAAATTCTGAAAGAACCTTCATAATATTCATATGAGTTGAAATTTAACACAGACTATACCAAACTGAAAACTACACTTAACATGATTGGTATAGGTACTTACTTTTGGAATTACATTCTCCCAGTCTTTTGAAGAGGTTTTCGCCTAGTCTAAATTTGTGTGTATAAATATATTTATATTATTAGGCTAGACGATATAAAAAACATATTTAAGTCTTTTTTGCTGTATGTAAACTCTCGCACAGTGTTTGTACTAAATAAAAATATAACTTTTTGAAGTACTCAGTCTTTAAACAAGATGAAGGTTTCTTAAATTCCATCAATTTCGCATTAATCGTCAGCGTTTTAGCCACAAATACAAGTACAGCTGATACAATTTGTAAAAAAATGGCCACCATATCGGTCTCTCCTTTAGTCTTCATCCCCCCCCCCCCCCCCCCAAACCAAGAAACGGACTTTATGCTCCATCTGAATCCTTACCTAACCAAGCGACGTCACAAATTCTGATGCAAGTATTCTTATTGTTGTTAGGGACTGTTTAAGAATAGACTGGAACCGAAAAACACTATATTTGTTTCAAAGAAACACTTTTATTTTTGTGCAATTACACTGCTTTATCGTTTAATATTGAAAAAAAATCTTTGTTTAAGCACAGACTACGCATTAAAAGACTCACAAAGACCACGATATATTATTTCCATTAAATAATTTATGGCATTGATAAGTTACGCGGTTGTCGTACGAAATTTATTCAACTAAACATCATCCAGACGCTTAGTGTTACATTTTAAAAGCCTTCTCTACTGCGTGCGATAAAACGTAGTTCAAATTCAACTTCAAAGGCGTAACCAGCCTTGGGAAGCACTTTAAACCACACGTGGGGACTGGAAAAATTCGCGGTTCCGATTATCTTCAGGATAGACAACACAGTCCTCTGCATACTTGGCAAAATAACGCCAGTTCATTGGCTGGTGACTTGTGAGTCGTCTCAACTGGTTTGCCCTTTTATTTAATACGTATTTGTAGGGTTCTCTAGTTATTGATGAGAATGTGTGCCTAATTTGAAATAACAAGTTTCAGAGTTCATGAAATATATTGTATGGCATCTAATGGATAGAAACATGGAGATGTCAAGCCCTGCAGTCTATACTTGATACTGCTGTGTTTTTTTGGATCTTACAGTCATTTGGACATAAGTAGCTGTCCTCGAAAATATTAGATATTTTGGTTCTGAATGATCTGAATATCATTCCATCATTCAGTTGGCCATTTTTAATTGGTTTAAACCACCTTGAAGCGTATCAAAACGACTGAGGCACAACTTATGGTGTTGCAAAGTGATACGAGTGATCGCAGTTATCCTTGCTGTTAAATGAATCACTACTTAAACAATTCCCGTGAAAATCACGTCCATGGTCACACTTGGCGCTAACTATTCGCTTCGTTGCAGAGATTCCTGCCGAAGGCGTCAACAGATAAGAAGCAGTGATGTATATACATGTATTTAGTCTTTAGTGCCCAACCAAAGAAGAGTGTGAAATAACAGACTGCCCACTTGAGATGGTTCACAAGTCATCTAACGTTGTTTGCGCGAGTATGCAGACGGAGGACTGTGTTATCTAACTTGCAAGTGATTGAACCGGCGAATAATTGATTTCCCTACACATTTGATACATAATTTTGTAGTGAACTGTTACAATAAATAGGAGAGTGATTTTTTTAAAAAAAAAATCATTGAAATGTCATTTATTTTCTCAGTATTCCCACAGTGCTGTTCGTTCCATTTTTAATCTCCCCTTGTTGTGTTTCGCGTACGTGGTTCTCCTATTACCGAGGCGGAACTGTCAATGGAGTCGCTTCCTCGCCAGAGCGCCTGTGCCTTGCAGGTGCGGTATCGCCTGATCTCGGACGCAGGCCGACCTTGCAGGAAAACACCTGAGAATTTCTCACGCGTGTGTTTTCTGCAGGAAGGCTGCGGCATTTTGCATTTTCATTGCACGCAATTATGCGTCGCGTGACCCCCCAGATCAAACGAGCCCTGTTGAATCAGACGGCAGGCTCTCGCGGCCAGTGTATTAACTACCTATCAGTAGGGGACTGGAAAAAAAAATTGGCGGTTTTGATGGCCTTCAAGATAGACGACACAGTATTCTGTATACTGGTGCAGACAACGCCAGTTCGTTGGGGCTGCTGACTCGTGAGTTGTCGCAACTGGTTTTCCCTCTTTTATAAATAGAGGTGTTGGGCGGCAATCCGCGGCCTGGAACCCTCAGTGGGTCCTCGGTTCGATGCTTGTCCTGAAGTCGGAACATGAGGCGCGCCACGGCTGTGACGACAAGTTATTCCGGGCAAAAGCCCGGCCAAGCCTTACCAACCTCCCCCAACTAGATCTGAACCCGTTGGGGTATACTAGGAGCACCGCTTTTCTTCTTTCTTTAGGTCCATTCGTGCACCCTCTTTTTGGGGGCATCGAATGGATTGGCCTTTAGATGTTCCATTTGAGTGACGACAGTGCGGTTTCAGCTGTTCTTGCGGGTTCAACGCAACTTCAACATGCGCCTGGCTGGTTCATACTGGATGTCACAGAAAAACCACAAGAATGTAAAACGAACAAGCCAATGTCATCTTACGTAAAATACTAAATGCCTAGACAGCATGGAGGTAAGAAATAAGGGATTTGGCGTGGACAATCTTTGCCGTGAGAACTTAACACCAACCCTCCCCCTTTCCTTTCTACATAGCGAAACAATTTTTGGTTATAATGAAGTTGGAACACTAATTTCTCGCAAATATGTTGGTATTATGTTACTACATGATGGCGGCATCTTTACGATTCTTCCTAGCGAGTTATTATCAAGCTATTAAACAATTTGATAGCATTTTAGCTTTTATACAGCTACGATTTGGTTTGCTATCCAACTGCATACCGGTTGACTTCAATTTCAGAACAGACACCCAACCCCCAAATTAAAACCTCCACGCCAGACAGCATAGAGAATTCCGTGGAAGGAAATTAATCACATTGTTTCGAGTGGGGAAAACGGGTTCGTAAGGATAGCCCAATGAAGTTTTATACAGTTTTATTAATTACTAATATTTACATTACTTATCAAACAATCACACTTAAAAATGAATGATCACAAATCACTCGCACTTAAAAGTGTATGTTCACAAGTCACTAAATGTCTTATCAAGTTCCACAGTTCGCACTCCTCACTGGAGCTAGGCTCGACAGTGGTCCCCCCCCCCCCCCCCCTTTACCGTGCGCCTGTCCGCACACACAGCCTAGCGCCACTCAGTCGCACTCTCACGGTCCCGTCGCTCCTCGACACGCCACTCTCTGCGAAGGAGGGGGGGGGGGGGTTATCTCTCTCGTCTTCTTCGCTGGACTCTCGGAACTGCCGCGGAGGCCGGAGTCGCCCTTTTGTACCAGTGGGCCGTCTCTCCCGGACGGACGGGGGTGGCTGTCGCGTGTCGCGTCATCCCGGGCCGACCCGACGCCCGAAGCATCCAGAATGTCTTGAAGTCACGTGCTCTAAGCGCGGCGGCCTCTTCTGTAAGCCCGCACAATTCCCGGGCCGCTTGAAGGGTCAACAGCCCGAGGTGGGACGGTGCGTGGTGACCCCGTTAGGAAGGGGGGGGGGGAGGAGGAGGTTAGCGAGGACCCTTGTAATCAGGCAATGCATGCGTGTCATGCCACACGTACGTCTATGTCAGGCGCGTCGCCACATGGCCCTGGCTGACACACTCCGCTACGAACACAGCTTCTAGCACGGTCGTTAACAAAATATAGATCTTACATGTATATATTTCTTTCGTGAATAATTTCATTACACGGAATTCTCTGTGCTTTCTAGGCAGTTAACGTTTGACGTCAGTTAATATTGATGTGTTAGTGTATTCATTTTTGTTGTTCATTGTTTAGGTTTTTGATATGACATCCAGCGTAAACCAGCGAGTTTTTTTTTTTTAATATCCCCGTTGCGAGAATCTTTCAAAGCACGTGTTGGCGGGCCTGGCTTCTCCGGCGTCACACCTCCACGTGACGTCACACCTCGTGACGCGCCCAGCTCCTACTAGCGACACGACGCTAACAGACTGGTTCGCGGGCCGCGCCCCTCTGAATCGGGTGAGGGGAAGGGGAGGAGAAGGTAAGCGGTGCGTGTGAATCTGCGGCGGGAAGCGATACTATCGAGCGCCGGATTAGCGCAGTTGGTTACCGCCGGGACGCTAAGTGACCCGTGATGATGATGAGGAGGAGGGGAGGGGGCAGAGTCGCGGTCACGTGGGCCGCAGGACCAATGGGAGAGTCGTCAGTAGTGGTTCCCGAGGCGGCAGCGCAGGTCCTCCGCCGAAGAAGTCCTGCCTGGGACGGGCGTGCGTGCGTGCGTGTGTGTTGTCGGCCAGGAGGGACCCCGTCAGCCGCGAGATGATCCCGTCCAGGGCTCCGAACCACCTGCAGACCGGCCCGCCAGGGGGCCGCAAGCCAGCAGCCCTTGTCTCAAGTTAGTCCCTACGCCGTAGCTGATACTGTACATGTGTCAAATCACTAGAGACCGGAAAAATTCGCGGGTTCCCTGACCTGTAGGATGAACTCCATAGTTCCACGTACACTCGGTCAAATGTCACCCACTCATTGGCTGCTGTCTTGTGAGATGTCCCAACGTAGCAGCCTGTGATTCGATAAAGCTTTGGTCGGGCGTTTCTCACTGGCCCAGAGTCATCCAGGTGAGTTGTGAGCCAATAGCAGAGGCAGCACTGAGGTATAGCTATTTGTATTCTAGCCTATCGCTAAATGAATTCGCGAATTTTTCCGCTCTCTTCAAATCACGCACATTTGTACATTTAAATGAAAACAACTGTATCGCCGCAAAATACTGGCTTCGGATTCTCACCGGAGCATTTATGCTTTTTTTGCTGTCACAGTATCTCCAATAGTTAAAGATATTTGTTAACCGTTTACCTGATAGCTTTCCAGTGTTAACAGCGCAAATTAATAAACACGATAAAACCGAATAAAGCCTAATTGTTGAATATTTGAATATATCCTCCATGGTTTAAATAAAATTACGTTTGAATGAAATATCACTTGAATTCTAATATTATGCCTCAATTTTCGTTATAAATACTCAGTATATATGCAAAATTATACATAGCCATGTGTTGTACATAGTTGCAATACCTTTCTTGCGCACTGTTTCTTGGCCACTGGTTTCCAAAGAAATATTTGGTAAAATTACAGAATATGTTTTTTCTGCGTTGGTTCACTGAAGTCAAACCTATTGTGTTTTAATAATAAATTAAGTTTGTAAAAGAACTTTGTATTTGTGGGTAACGGTCTACATTCTTGTGGACATCATATTTCTTGGCTAATATATAATTTAAAAATAAATAATTAAATGGAACGGAAAAGATGTTGGGTGCACGTTATAAAAAAAACATCCCCGAAACGAAAGACTTGTGAATAACCGCCGCATGTAGACATAAAATGTATTTTGACCCAAGGTAGACACTAAGCAGTTAATTGGAGTTGATTATTTGTTGGCATAAGTGTGCAGAATATAAACACTACTACATACTACAAAAAAAAGGTTTTTATTACACGTTAGTTGATGTTTTGTTTCCCGCATTTATTGACTGATTTAGGTACGTATACGTATTCAACCACCCCTTCCAAAAGGAACTTGCGCCAACATTGGAGTGACGTGTCTCTCTCTCTCTACTTAGGTACTCTTTGCCCAAGACAATCCTTTGCCGGCTGCTTTGCAGTACATACGTACAGGTCACACCGAAACTTCAAGGCTTTATGTGTATTTATTTCATTTCAATTTGTATCGTTTCAGATTATTTCGGTTATTTCACATTAAAATGTACTGTTAGGATACATTACCACACATTTCAGTTATTTCCTTTGATTTATTTCTTTACAATTCAAGCATTTAATCATTGAAATTCGATTCTATTAAAGTACACTTATTTCGCTATAAATGGGCTCTTTTGATGATTTTTCATGTAATTTTACTTCATTTTATTAATTTAATTACATTTGGGTACAAATCATTTTATTTGTATTCTATTAAGTGATTTTATTTGTAATATATGGTTTCCTACTCATTTCGCTATATGCGGATTTATTTCATTTCCATTTGTTTGGTTATTTAGTTTTTTTGTCATTACTATTAATTTAGGAATTTCCCTGCTAGTTTACTCCTGCAGTTCTTTTGCAGTTGTCGGTGGGTCAACAGATTTTCTTACCTGAATTTGATTAAATGTTATTTCCTAAATTAAAAGAACGCGCAAATATTTATGATGAACAACCTTTGGCGTGACTTTTTACCGCTATTAGTTAATCTCTAGTACATATATGTTTAGGACATGTTCAAGTTTAATGTTTAGTTTGTACCTTTTGTCAAAATACATTTTATATCTATATGCACAAAAAAAATATTTTTACGGCCCTGAATGGTGGCATATGTTAGCGTTTTTCACAATAGTCATTCGTTTCGGGGATGTTTTGTTTATGACGTGCACTCAGCGTCTTTTCCGTCATATTGGTTTTCAATGTTATAATCGTATTCAATTAGAATTTCCAAGTTATCGAGCAACACAAACTACCAAAGTATACATATACGTAAGACCATCAATATTTTCTACAAAAACAAAATCAAGTGCAATACTGTGACCGCCTTTCCTAATAGTTATATTTATATCTAAAATCAAAGTGATAAATTTGATACACTAAAATTAAATCGATGTATAGACATTAAATATTTAAATTTGCAGAACAACGATTTTTAAGTTATCGAAAAAGAAATTATCACACGAAAACAAAACATGGGTACCTTAAAGTCATACTGGTTAGTACTTTATTTTGAGGTTGGGGATAGCTAGAGGCAATATTATATGCAAGAGACCTATCGTGATAAAATAAATGGAAAGCAATCAAATAGTAAATTACAATGAAATAAAATAACCATGTAGGCTTGTGAGACAGAACCTTCAAACCAGAAGTGGATTTATGATATTAAAGTTTTGGTTATAAACTTACGGTAAAAATTATTTATTTTTCTTAGTTTGTTCTAAACATATGTTTCATTAAAAGGTTAAATGGTTCAAATATAGTATTTCATGGTTAAAAATGTAATATTACTTCTGAATAGGTGGACGATTTCTACAAAACAAAGTTTAAAGTTATATAATATCTTAACTCCAGTATAAGTAATGTTTATGTTTTTGAAATATTGGGGTTAATGATTTTTTGTGTATTTCGGTAAACCTGTTTCTAATTTTAAAAAATACTTGCCGCAAACATTCGGTGATTTGTTTTAATGATCATTATTAGTAAATAAATAATGTAAATGAATAGCTGTTTCAGAGAAAACATTGCCTATCGTTTTTTTTGTTTTTTTTTTATTCAATTTGCTAATAAGGCATTAGAACCATCAAGTTGTAATTTTTGGAAGAATTAACGCGGTTACAAAGTAATTACCAGACGTTTTGTACCGAACATTATATATTAAATCTACTATTGGCGTCACACATTGGTGGGACCTGTTTTGTCATTGTTATCATTGAACTATAACACTGCATCTGCCACAACTGAGAGGTTTTTTTAGTATGCAACATTTAAACTTTAAGTTATTTTTTATTTTATTGTAAAACCGAATAACGCTTAATAACATTTTTACTCCGAAGTCTAATAATGTGTGAAAGGGCGTCGAGAAAACTGCAGAACATATAATAAAATGACGGTAAAACATTTATCCAATTCTTTTTTTTTCTTTTCTTTCTTTCCGTGTGTGACGTGACGGCATTCGGCCGAAGAGAGTTTCTGCGCTTCTGCACGCAGAGAGGTTCTGCGGCAAGGACGTTTGGATCGCCGAGAGCCGGCCGTCAATTCGCGAGTCGCTAACGCGCGGTCCACAAGCCCGCCTAATGGTCTATTAGCGAGGCGACAAACACTCGCCTGACTTCTAACGTCTGCTCGCGCCAGGCGAGTTGAAGAGTAGAGGCGCGCTCGCTCCAGTTCACTACACGAGCTCTGATCGAAAAAAATATCCTGCGAATAATTTTATTACCAAAAAAAAAAAGGTAACAAGCTTCCGTCAAATTTTGAACTAATTTCGTTCAAAACCCTCTTCTCGGCTGGTGATGCGCACTGTTTGTTCCGAGACTGGAAGCATTTCTTGGAAGGACTATCAGCTGCTCCTATCTAATAACTAGAGACCGGAAAAATTCGCGAATTCATTTCGCGATAGGCTAAAATTAAAAAAAGGTTATACCTCAGTGCTGCCTCTGCTATTGGCTCACAACTCACCTGGATGACTCTGGGCCAGTGAGAGACACCCAACCAAAGCTTTATCGAATCACAGGCTGCTACATTTGGACGTCTCACAAGACAGCAGCCAATGAGTGGGTGGCATTTGACCGAGTGTACGTAGAACTATGGAGTTCATCCTAGAGGTCATTCAACCCGCGAATTTTTCCGGTCCCTAAGCATTTGTGATGGGTCTGGGTTAGGCCGAAGCCTATAGGCCTAATTATCCATGCAAGGTTTCAACAATGCAGTAGGTGTAACATGCATAATGTGCTAGGAGGGTATTATTGACCTTTTGATGTCGGAATTTTTTTTTCTGCTATCAGTTTCGCAAACAGAGTTTAGTAGCTGTTCGACATCCATGATTATAGAGACCTGTAAAATTCGCGATTTCAAATCCCTAAAGGATAGACTCCATGATCCTCTATGCACTCGTGCAAATTACATCTGCTGATTGGTTACCGACTCGTAACTCCTGTTGACTGGAATGATCGTGATTCGCTAATTCTTCTGTTAAAGATTTTTCATTGGCCCAGAGTCCTTCAGATAAACTGTGGCCCAATCACTGAAGCAAAATAATGTCAAAAGTATTTGGACTCTATCCTATCGCGAAATGAATCCACAAATTTTACAGGTCTCTAATAATTATTCATGCAGGATTTCAGCAACGCAGTAGGTGTAGCATGCATAATGTGGTAGGAGGGTATTATTGACCTTTTGATGTCGGGAATTTTATTTTCTGCTATCAGTTTCGCAAACAGAGTTTAGTTTTAACGCGCTGTTCGACATCCATGATTAAAGATACGGAAATTTCTCGCATTCTCCAAGACTCACGTTAGAATGCAAACCTTGTATCCATTAAATTACAAACTGCAGGCTAAGGATTACTAGGGTCTGGAAAAATTCCGCAGTTTAGATTACCTTCAGGATGGACTACACAGTACTCTGTATACTAGGACAAATAGCGCTAGTTCATTGGCTGCTGACTTGTTAGTTGGTTTCAACTTGTTTGCCTTTTGATACGATACTTGTTTAGTTAAAAGCTTCTAATTGGCCCAGAGTCGTCCGGATGGACAGCGAGCCAATAGCAAAAGCAGCTAAAAGGTAAATTTAGTACAATTTTAGCCTATGGTGAAATTAATTCGCTAAAAGGTCCTGTATCTAAGTATGAGACTCACTATACCTAGGGCCATGAATTTTTTCGCGAAAATATTTCCAGACAAGCTGTGTGTTGAAACTTTGTAGCATTGTCTGTGATCCGTGGTTGGCTGGGTTTATTTCCACTGTCATCACACCAATCACAGCCATCCGGTGCGGAAGCAAGCTCGTCCTGAATGGCCCAGCCGAACAAGACAATGGCTGCTCTTGCAGACGGTCGCCAGTTACAGCTAAGCAATCGCTAGCACGGATATACCTTATTGCAGTCTAATCATCGATCATATTAATTTCGCGAAAAGTACATGCCCCTAGCTATACCCTAACGAATCCACAACATCTCGGCTGTGTGGTTAATCAGCCCACGAGGGCTGCCGGTAGTCATCGGTCAAGGAGTCACAGCGAGCGAACCAAGTGCACCACACCTTACCTCTATTCATAAAATATTTGAGGTTATGTACAAAGGCAGGCGGATGCTGAAAGCTCGTGGACCAAGGCTCATGAAGTGTTTTGATGTGCAGAGGGGTTAGTTAGAGTATCAACAGGGCTGACTGGTCATGCACACTCACAATAAACTATAAGAGTATTATTCAATGATTAAATAAAAAGGACAATTTCAGATAAATAATTTATTTTTTTATGTAAATTATTTTTTAAATCTCAACACCCTGACCATATTATATTATCACTAGTATTTTAAATTATTTCTTACATGATACTGATTTTATTATGTTTAAGTTTTATTTTATCTGGGGCCCCTTACAAAAAAACGAATAAATTTTTGTTTGTTTACTATTAAAACAAATTAATAATTACATGATGAATTCCTTACAAAACAAAATTTTTTGTTTATCAAAATATCTTTAGTCCATGTTACATTGTTTCGTTGCTTGTAAATTACATATTTTAAATAAGACTTTACATTGGTTCAAAAAAAAAATTCTTTAAGATAGAAGAGAAGACAAAGTTTGACGAGAAGTCCGATGAGGTTAAGTTCACGAAATTTTCACATTATGTAGAGTTGATTAAAAAAAAAAAAAATGTTAGTAGTTCATGCCAAAAATAATGAAATAGTCGTCGGCTTTCCTGAATTAGGTGCGGTCACATCATTTTGCTTCCGGGCTGCCGGGGACAGGCCCCCAACACCACAGCACAAGTTGGTTCAAGTGTACCGCATGACCGGTATCGTGGATTACCGCGTGGCCGGTATCGTGGAACCGCTAATTAACATAAAATAACAAAGAATATTAACATGCCCGGTGTTACAAATATTACCCTACGTTATTGAGACATAAAACAACAAAACTTACCACTTAGTGCGGTTGTAGATGCTTAATGCATCTTGAAAACTTTAAATCACACAAGAACGAATTTTTGAGTTACTACATCATGGCGTCAAAGTGCTGGAAAGGACCGTTTGTGGTCAGTAAGTGCAAGACGAAGAAGGACATTGAACATGGCACTCGTAGAGAGTACTTTTTAGAAAATCAAAAGATCGATAATACATTAATTCTATTACAAAAAGGTTGACTTATAATTTGATAAATATACCTTCACATATTTACCATAATAATTAAATTGTAAACACATTATTCATAATAGATTCAAAAAAAATACATTGACACAATAAAAAAAACTTGTTGTTCAAACATTTAAATTACACATTATTATAATTATTACAACTTCGTTCAAAATTAACCTTTAAATCTTTAAATGACATATTACCATTAACAAATACCAAAATAAAACACTGAAAACGTGTGGAAACCAGTTCGCCCAAAAATAAAAGAAAACAAAATTATAAATAAATAAGTTGAGCAAGTGCCACCAACATTACAACGGCACATACTCCCCCCCTCAAAGCAGACGCTACCGGGAGACAACAACAAACTACACCATATATCCCACAAAAATTAAAACTAAATCCTTGACCACAAAAAAAACCCATTACATACATATCATAATAAAAAAATTACAAACTATTCCACATTGGAGGATGAAGCTACGGGTATTAAGATGGTTCCCGAAGGGATAGGAGGTGAGGGATTAGAAGGGGTGGTCGAGATGGACCTAAACTTGAACCATAGAGTTATACATAGGATAAAAATGCAAAGAAAAACGAAGACTGACAAAATCAAAGCAATGACATTAAAATGAGAATTAGTTTCGACATACTGGTGAGGACGTAAAAGCTTAACAATGTCGTGGAATGGAGCACCTCTAGGCTGAGAAATCAAAAGTTTGTTAATATCTTCCACAATTGAAGAATTGAAGGATACATTTGGTAACTTGGAAAATGTCAGCTGACTTAAATTGACATTAAATTTAGGTACATGTACAATAGGTAAAGACATATTAAAAGTGATAGAGGAACTGACTGAACCAAAGGTTTTAAGAAAGGACTAACAAGGACTAACAATGTCACCACGTACGGCGAACAAGTGGTAAAGACGGAGTTAGTGGTAGAAACGAATGACCACGAATATGTTTTTGTCAACCAGATTATGGTAGACCAAGATCCAAGAGCCAAGATCTTGAACTGGATGCTAGAAGACCGGGAAAATGTTTTGGTGCAGTTCATAGATTATGGTACACCTTGATTGTGTTTTGCGAAAAGTATGAGTAAAAGTACTCCTTTTTGTTCCTAGGAATTTTTTGAAGAACTACAGAATCAAATTTCCTGCCTGGTGTCAAGAAACAGCGCTGGAACAACAGTCAGAGATTTATCCAGTTGATACTGTTTCCACCTTGACACTACTTAGGCGAGCGTACGATGACCACATACCTCCGAGAAACCAAACTCGAAGCTAAAGTGGGAATTAAACCCGACGACGAAGACGAAGAAGACGAATACGAAGACGAATAAGACGACGAATGAATGAATAATTGTTTATGATCTGTAGGCTACAAAACTTTCCTTGAGTTGATGAATAACGACGAAGACGAAGAAGAATACGAAGGCGAATGAATGATTTCAAGAGCTGTTTTCACTAAGAATGACATTGTTGACCTGAATTACCTTATTTAAATCTGATTCTAAGTCCTTGTTTGCATGTTCCAACTGAAGCAAATTGAAATTCAATACAATAGAATAAAAATTGTCTGAAAACAGAAGATCATCTTCCTTTTCAAAGAGAACACCAGTATGAGTTGTTGTTACCGTAATGTTAGCTGAAGTTAAGGTGAAGACACAGAGAAGAATACCAAGTGGTCCAAACATGGTGTACAGACATCAATCAACGGAGTGGACCAAGAGAGCGGACCGCTGCACTAAAACATAAAACACAAAGAACAAGTGCGGATAGCATAGCATTAGGACAAAAAATTCTAACATCCTCCTCTACCAATGATTCAAAATAGAAACCTATAAACAAATGAATACTTGAACATAACACTTCAAACTAGGAAAACCCTACAACCAAACTTATTCCCCAAAACTAACATACAAATAATTAAGACTTGTCGCGCGACAACTTAAAACTAGGTACCATGGTTTTTTATATTTTTATTTTTTATGTGCACATACATGTTATTACATTACTTTTACCTTTCTTTTCTTAACTTTATTCATTTTCTTGTGTAGTTATGTATATTATGTATATAGATATAGTGATATAGTAATATAGGCCTATATTGATTTATTAAAAAAAAAGTTTCTTGGGACTCAAAGACTAGGATCGGTGGGTGATCAGGCCACGATCGACTGAGCCAAAGGCCCAAACAAAACTGGGGTGCAATTTCCCCTAACTTACTGAAGACGATGAATGATATTTCTTTAAATGAGAAATGTGGGCTCTGGTAACATAGGATCCAGTGTCTGGATCGCACAAACTTGCCGTAACTGGGGTTAGAAAACGCTGTATCTGGTAAGGACCTGACCAGCGAAACGATAACTTTGCCATTCTTTTATCTACTTTTTTACTGATTGGGTGTGCTCTGCACAAGACGAGATCACCTCGTCGAAAAGGATTATCAATTCTGTTCCTGTTATATTTGACTCTATATCTCTCATGAGAGCGCTTGAGATTTCTAAGGGCGGCTGCCCAAACTTCCTTTATGTTTTTTGGGTCATCTGGTAACAATTCATTTAAAGACCAAAGATTTGCTAATGGATTATTAGGAGTGAAAGTGAACATCAAATTATATGGTGTAGACTTATGTGATTCATGTCGTGAGTAATTAAAAGCCATCTGAAGCCAAACTAAATGTTTGTCCCAACTATTCTGATCTTCGGCATGAAAAGCGATTAACGCTGATCGGAGGTTTCGATTGAACCTTTCCGCATGCGAAGGTGGCGGATAGTACGGAGACAGACAAATGTGACGTATACCATGGGTGAAACACATATTCTTAAATACTTTAGAAGTGAATTGAGATCCGTTGTCTGAAACAATTGAAACAGGTATACCAAAGTTTTGAAAGATATTGGTTTGAAGAGCTTGTATTGTTGAGGGTGCATCAGCTTTCTTTAACGGGATCAACCAAACAAATTTTGAAAATGCATCTACACAAACTAGCAACATATTATTTCCTTTTCTACTTCTTGGTAATGGTCCCACAAAATCGATAAATAATTTCTGCATTGGTTTATCCGAAACTTCTGAAGACAACAAACCTAAATGTGTATTTTGAGCTGGCTTACTAAGGGCACAAAGTTGGCACTGCTTAACTCTCTCTGCAATTTCACCATACATGCCTTTCCAAACAAATTTTCTTCTGATAGCCTCAATTGTTTTATAGGTACCCAAATGTGCACCAATGGGTGATGAATGAAAATACTGGAAAACGACAGGTTTCAAGACTTGAGGTAACACAATACGTTTCTGATTATTTCGAATTCTAGAATATAAGACACCATTAGATAAAAAATAAGATTTTTGGGGTATTCCAGATTTTAAATTTTGAACAATCTTCCGTAATTCTTGATCCTCTTCTTGATGCAATTGAATGTTTTTGAATGTTAAAGGAAAATCTGTTAGAAGAACTTTACATTTGTTTTCCTCCAATGAGGGATTATGTTGTGTCTTATCAAACATACGTGAAAGAGCATCTGCAACAACATTTTGAGATCCTCGGATATGTTGAACTTTAAATTTTAGTGAAGAAATTCTCATTACCCAACGACCAATTTTGCCTAACTGGCGGGGATGTGCAAGAAGCCATGATAATGCCTGATTGTCCGTTTCTAAAAGAAATTCAGCATGTTCTAGATAGGGCCTAAACTTGTCAATACCGAAAACTACTGCCAAACATTCTAATTCATAAATTGATGATTTCTGTTCTTGCTGAGTGAGAGTTCTAGATGCGAAGGCTATAGGTTGTCTAACACCGTCAAATTCCTGGGCCAAAACGGCTCCTATTGCTGAACCAGATGCATCTGTTTGCAAAATGAAAGTTTTAGAAAAATCCGCCATACGAAGAACTGGTGGACTTATTATGTCTTGTTTTAATGATTCAAAAGCCTTTTGTTGGTCATCACCCCATTCAAACTTTGTGTTTTTCTTACGTAGCTTATTAAGTGGAATTGCCTTTTCCGCTAGGTTAGGAATGAATTTGCCAAAAAATTGTATCATACCAATAAAACGTGCAACACCTTTTACATCTCGTGGAGGAGGAAACTCTCTAATAGCTTTTGTTCGTTCAGGATCAATGGATATTCCACGTGAAGAAATTTTATGTCCTAAAAATGAGATTTCTTGTACTGCAAACTTAACTTTCTGTGGATTAACAGTAAGACCAGCTTTTTCAAGTCGAGACAGAACTTCCTTTATGTGTTGGAGATGGTCATCAAAATTTTCAGAGTAGATGACGAGATCGTCTAGATAATTATATACGAACTTGAATTTAACGTCATGAAAAATTTGGTCGAGTAAACGGGTGAGAACTTGAGCGCCTGTTGCAAGACCAAAGGGCACACGAGTGAACTGATATAGGTTCCATGGTACACAGAAACTTGTAATAGGTTTAGATTCATGTTTTAGAGGTATTTGGTGATAAGCTGAATTTAAGTCTATAGTAGTGAAGAATTTGGCCTTGGAAAACCAGTGAAAGGCTGAATGTAAATCTGGTAATGGAACTGATTCAATTTCGATTTTTTGATTCACACGGCGGAAATCAACTACCATGCGTTGTTTACCATTGGGTTTTGGTACTAAAAATGCAGGACTTGCATACTGAGAGGTAGATTGTTCAATTACTCCTTTATCTAACAATTGTTGTACCTCTTTTCGTAGAAGGTTCATCTGGGGTGGTGCTAAACGATAAGGATGACTTTTAACGTATCCATTGTCATGGAGTTTAATTTCATACTCGAGAAGATTTGTAAGTCCTAAATCAGAAGTGAGAACTTTAGGAAATTTTTCACACAAATTTTTGATTGCATTACGTTGATGCTCAGGTAGATGACTCAAAGAATCAGAATTTTCATCAGAACTTTGTTTAACACTAATTTCAGCAAGGCTATTATCCAACTGGGATACACCTACAAAAGGAACTTTGAGGTTAGGTTGAAATTTAAAGAAAATATGTTTCTCCTGCATATCAAGAATAAGACCGGATTTTGTCATGAAGTCAGCGCCGAGGATGAAGTCTAAACCAACATTTTTTGAAACTAAACAAGGGAACATCCACGTGAAATGTGCTATTTTCAACTTTATGACAGCACAACAAACGATAGGCAAAATTTCGTTAGATGCAGTGTAACACTTAAATTGACCATTATCAATAGATTTAACAAGATTAGCTTCTTTCAGTTTATTGAACAATTGATAAGAGATAATAGACCGTGTGGAACCTGAATCCACAAGAGCTTGTTCTACAAACGTACCAAAAGAAACATTGACACGAGGAACTGGAACAACATTCGATCCTACTAAATTAGGTGAACTAGAATGATTAACCTGATCTGGAACTTTTCTCCTTTTTATCGGTGTACCAAAATACTTTTGAAAACAACGTGCTACTTTCATCTGCTGAAAAATGTGAGCATTATATTGAGAATTTTTGGGCTGGCCAAATTTGCAGGGGGAACCGCTCACCTTGAATCCCTGCCCCAGGCGTTTTTTTGTTGCAAAAATCTACAATTACTAACAACATGATTATTTCTTTTACAATTTGTGCAAAACAAGTTCTGAGGTGAACCTCTTGAGTTTGCTGGCCACTGAGCTCTGTTATGTGAATTCACATTACTGTTAGGGTAGTATCGGTTAGGTTGTGTGGTGTTGCAGGTATTAGTGAAATGTCTAGCTGGATTGTAACCTGAAAAATGGGGAGATTGCTTATCTCTGTTTCTGTCAGCAAATCTTATGTTCTGTGAGTGAATACACATCCTGTCAAGTTCAGCGAAAGAACATGGCTTATTCAAAAAAACTAAACGTGATCTTTCTTCAGGAGAAATACCATCAAGGATATTGTTTACTATTTCTTGTTCAGTGACTTTAAGGCGAAAAATAGCTGCGGCTTCCTTAACATCATTAACATAAACCGAAAGAGTTTCACCAGGCTTCTGTAGACGACTGAAGTGTGTTTGTTGAAGTTGTGTGAGCAATCGTGATGGAATGAAGAATGTAAGAATGTCATCATGATAACTATCAAACGAAAGATTTTGAGAAATAGCCGCTCGAGTTCGTTCGGCCAAGGGACCCAATGTAAAAGGGTAAATTACCTCCAAAAGTTGTGTTTCGTGCACACAATGACTCTGTCGCAACCTGACAAGGTTCTTTAAAAAATTTAACAGGGGTGGAACATTAAGACCATCTGTGACTGGTAGTTCCTTCAACATATTTTCAAGAGGGTGAGTAATCATTCCAAAAACATTAGGAAGAGAAAAGCTACTTGTTGCCGTTACCGGCTGTGACGTTCCAGGTGCTGTACAAACTACTACACGAGAATTAGAGCTCGTGGGTGGTAATGATGTTGTGTTGGTTAGGTTCGTGAAATCTACAACTTGTTTAGTGGTACTTGGAACAGGATCCACATTCAACATGGAAGGCCCTGGGATGGGTTTGTAGGGAAGGTTTTCATTATTGGGCGTGGGCAATGCTAAACCCGCGAATTGGTCACAAACTTGTGCCATAGTGGCTGAAGGGGTAAGATCTCGCAATAGTGAAAATTCTGTTTCTGACTTGTTTACAATATCTAACAGTCTCTTAACCTCAATTATAACATTTTGTAAGGAGGCAACTTGGACCTCAGACAATACAGAGGCATGAACCTCTAAAAGCAATTGAACACGTCTGTGCAAATGAGATAAACGATTTCTGACTCTGGGCAAGGTTAGGGCAAAGTTTTCATCATCTGTCAAATTAGTGACTATCTCCTGTAAAACTAGAATTTTACTCGAGCACACATTGAATTCATGATTGGGGTCAATACTCTTTAAATTGTCTTGAACAATAGGTACATCATTATTGATTGCTGTGCGAAGTTTCTTACGCAAAACAGCTGCTGTGGCTTCTTGGTGCTGAACACCACGCAACTGACATTCAAATGTCAACTCATCCTTTAAAAGGAATTCTGGTACTACTGTCGAAGGCATGATTAAAAATACAAAATATAAACAAACAACAAAATAAAACAAATTAACCCAAAAGTGTTGTCACCTCCAGAATAGCACTGCTGTTGAGGTAGGGGCACATGCAAGACAAAATCTACACATGCACAAATGCACATCAAAACAACTTCAGAACCACAGGCTCTGCTACCATTACTGCACCACACCTTACCTCTATTCATAAAATATTTGAGGTTATGTACAAAGGCAGGCGGATGCTGAAAACCCGTGGACCAAGGCTCATGAAGTGTTTTGATGTGCAGAGGGGTTAGTTAGAGTATCAACAGGGCTGACTGGTCATGCACACTCACAATAAACTATAAGAGTATTATTCAATGATTAAATAAAAAGGACAATTTCAGATAAATAATTTATTTTTTTATGTAAATTATTTTTTAAATCTCAACACCCTGACCATATTATATTATCACTAGTATTTTAAATTATTTCTTACATGATACTGATTTTATTATGTTTAAGTTTTATTTTATCTGGGGCCCCTTACAAAAAAAACGAATAAATTTTTGTTTGTTTACTATTAAAACAAATTAATAATTACATGATGAATTCCTTACAAAACAAAATTTTTTGTTTATCAAAATATCTTTAGTCCATGTTACATTGTTTCGTTGCTTGTAAATTACATATTTTAAATAAGACTTTACATTGGTTCAAAAAAAAATTCTTTAAGATAGAAGAGAAGACAAAGTTTGACGAGAAGTCCGATGAGGTTAAGTTCACGAAATTTTCACATTATGTAGAGTTGATTAAAAAAAAAAAAATGTTAGTAGTTCATGCCAAAAATAATGAAATAGTCGTCGGCTTTCCTGAATTAGGTGCGGTCACATCATTTTGCTTCCGGGCTGCCGGGGACAGGCCCCCAACACCACAGCACAAGTTGGTTCAAGTGTACCGCATGACCGGTATCGTGGATTACCGCGTGGCCGGTATCGTGGAACCGCTAATTAACATAAAATAACAAAGAATATTAACATGCCCGGTGTTACAAATATTACCCTACGTTATTGAGACATAAAACAACAAAACTTACCACTTAGTGCGGTTGTAGATGCTTAATGCATCTTGAAAACTTTAAATCACACAAGAACGAATTTTTGAGTTACTACATCATGGCGTCAAAGTGCTGGAAAGGACCGTTTGTGGTCAGTAAGTGCAAGACGAAGAAGGACATTGAACATGGCACTCGTAGAGAGTACTTTTTAGAAAATCAAAAGATCGATAATACATTAATTCTATTACAAAAAGATTGACTTATAATTTGATAAATATACCTTCACATATTTACCATAATAATTAAATTGTAAACACATTATTCATAATAGATTCAAAAAAAATACATTGACACAATAAAAAAAACTTGATGTTCAAACATTTAAATTACACATAATTATAATTATTACAACTTCGTTCAAAATTAACCTTTAAATCTTTAAATGACATATTACCATTAACAAATACCAAAATAAAACACTGAAAACGTGTGGAAACCAGTTCGCCCAAAAATAAAAGAAAACAAAATTATAAATAAATAAGTTGAGCAAGTGCCACCAACATTACAACGGCACACAAGAAAGGCTATCTTGTAATCGCCTGTTAGCTGGCGAACAACGCCGTCATACGTAAGAGTCGGTCGCGCTATCTGAGTTATGCGTGTTGCGAAAAAAAAAATGGCATGCTGGGGGCGCGGCACCGTGAAAAATTGCTATTTATTTCTCATCGCCTCCACCCCCCTCGGCTAGAGTCCGCGGTCGTTGCCTTTATCGCGCGCACCTGGTTTCCCATATATGGACCAGAATTATCCTGGTCGCTGGCTCTGGGCCAGGTAGTCCCTCACGTGTATACACTGTAAAATATTTTGAGCTTTTCACAAGGAAAATACTTAGAAACCCAATCAATAGCCAAAGATACCACTTGTGAAACTGTAAGGCAGAGATTTGTAATATTGCAGGAACGGAAAAAAAGACACAAACGCACAGAAAACAAGACATATTCAGCCGACGTCAAAAGTTAAAATGTATAGAAACCATAGAGAATTCCGTGCAAGGAGTTAGCCAGAACCTTGGAAGGCGGCATCTGTGCTGGCTATGCATTTGTCTTTTGACATCGGATTTATTTTACTTTTTTTTCTGTGTGTTACGAGTAGAGACCGGAAAAATTCGCGGATTCATATCACGATATGATAGAATCGAAACAACTGTATCTTTATATTTTTTCTGTGATTGTCTCACAGTTTATCTGAAGGACTATGAGCCAATGGAAAACCTTCAACCAAAAAAGTATCGAATCGCAAGCGTCCCAGTTGACAGGTCTCACGAGTCAGTAGCCAATGGGCAGGTGGCATTTGCCTGAGTATGTAGGGGATTGTGGAGCCTATCCTAGAGGTCATCGAAAGCGCGAATTTTTCCAGTCTCTACATATAACATATTTGTAACTTTATCGCCAAGTGATTGAGCAATCAGGAAATCACTAATTCCAATTCCGGGCCCAAGCTGAAATGTTCCGCAAGGGGATACCGTGACGGACGTTGCCTTGAACTGGTGGGTTTTATCGGGGTACTCCCCCACCACAAATTTATATTCCCAAGTGCTACGTTATCCCCTTCTTCATCGCCTCTAACGACCCGGACGAAGACGAAATTAAACGCCAATCGTTCCAATTCCTTCTGAAGTGTACTTCAAACTCAAATAGTATTTAGTTACAGCAAATAAATACCCACAAAAAGTTTATTTTCATCACAGTTTTTTTTCCTTCATTTGACGGGAAACGTTTCCGCCATAACGCTGGCGAAAGCAGGAAACACAACCGTCGTGTGTTTTTGTTTACTCCGTGTAAACAGAAACAAATCCAATCTTGCGGAACAGGCTTCAGATTCCCGGCCTGTGTAAATTCTTCCGTAGCTCAAGAACAATTTTTTACAAGCTTTCGGGTGCGTCAGCGGCGACGCCACTCCAACGCATGCGCTAGCGGTCGAATGGGATGACGGCAAAAGGGGGGAATGATATGTATGTAGCGTAGCATGCCATATGCTAGTTGTAATGACGCAGCCGTGATGCTACGGTATTCTCGTAACGCTGCTTGTGTTCGTCTACTCCTCAGTTTTCGTAACGGTTAACATTTGACGCTAACATATTGATTTTATTTTATTTAATGAATCTGCAATTTATTCTTCGTGTGGAAAATAGTTATAGATTTGTGCAGTTGAGTTTATAATTATCATTCATTTTAATGTGAATAGTTTTGATCGGAAGTTAAAATAATTTATCTCTATCTATACATAAAAAAACAATAAATTTCATTTGTGTCGTGTGTGGACTCAACGCGCGCAATTTTTTTTTAAATTTAAGTTTGGAAAACTGGTTTGAGTCCACGGGATGCCAGAGTGGCTCTTTTTGGGGTTTCTTTTAAATATCGTCGTTAGTTTTCAGGGAGTTAGTTTTAATAGGCTTTTTTTTATCTCTCCTCCATTGGCGTGGTGATCCAGCCTGCCTCCGTGGACAACAGATGGCGAACTTCGTGAAGCTGGTAATTTTTTTTTCTTCGCGGGATGAACAAGTGGCGGGGAAGGTGTGTGCCTTTGGCAGCGGCGGTTACCTGGTTGCGGTGACCATCCTTCAAGTTTCTGCGCGGCCGTCGTAACTCACGAGGTCAGGGCTGCGCGGTGCACCGTCCGCGACCCGCGTGGCACGGCGGTCGAGCCGGTCACATAACTGGCAGGGGACCCAGAGCTTTCGTTAACCGTTGAAGGTCCCTGCGAATTTCGCGGTATTTATATACATTTGTTTCGGTGTCACGGTGAACTTCCAGCTTGCACTTTTTCTGTTCTTTTTTTTTTGTGTGTGTAACGTCTTTGCTCTCAGCATACGGTATTTAGTAGGCGTAATTTCGGTAATGCGACGGAAGTCAAGGAACGGAAATGTGTATCAACCACGATGCTGCCATCTGTGGCGGATGGCGCGAACCAAAGTTCACAAGGACAAAGGGAAACTTTAAAGTATCAACTGTTTTTTGTGAATTTTAACAAGCTGTCCAGTATTTTAATAAAATTCCTTGTGGGAATTCAGGTCCGAAACCGGGTTTAGTTTTTTTTTTTTTCCATGTTTTTTTAGCTTTTTGTCGGAGTCGTTTCATTCGAATAGTTTTAAAATTTCGTACTGCGAATCAAATGATTTGATTGTGGACGATGCTGATCCGGCAGCGAATTCTAGCGGCGGGTGCGGACACTACGTGTGATTCGCGTCCAGAAATTAAGTTGAGAACACAGTTTGTGTATTATTTATCACACTCGGCATTATTTTAAAGATTTTTTTACTTCAAATTTCGTGTCCGAGTATCGTTTTACAAGTGTATTTGCAACATGAGAGCACGCGAATTTGCTCGCTACCGAGGTAAGGTGTTACACATCTCTGGCAAGTATCTAAGACTCGCTCAAATATTACTTTATTATTCGACGGTAGCGCTCCGACACGAGGCACGACCGTGAGTCGATTATGAACGCGGAGTTACAGCGTTGCCAGTTATCATGCTGAAATTATTACAATAGCCCGTCACTTTTTCGTCCGTCAACGCCAAGCTATTTACCTCACACCAATAGTAACATTGCAAAATTCAAATGACTCTATCACGTCAATCCAGCTAGAAGGTGAAATGTGGCAGCAGCCGATGTAAAGTAGACTTATTTTTAGGGGTAGGAAAAATTCGCGGGTTCAATGACCTGCAGGATGAACTCCATAGTTCTACGTACACTCGGTCAAATGCCACCCACCCATTGGCTGCCGTCTTGTGAGACGTCCCAACGTAGCAGCCTGTGATTCGATAAAGCTTTGGTCGGGCGTTTCTAATTGGCCCAGAGTCATCCAGGTGAGTTGTGAGCCAATAGCAGAGGCAGCATTGAGGTGTAACTATTTGTATTTTAGCCTGTCGCGAATTGAACCCACGTATTTTTCCTATCCCTACTTATTTGTGTTCAAATTATATGCAGTTAATCCTGATACAAGAAAATGCAGTTAAGTGACAGATCTCTATTTATCAAACGTCTTCTAGCTTCATGTATGTTATGTCTTTCTTTCTTATTTTATTTTATTTTTTTCAAAAATCCTACGTTTGCTTTTCAACAAGTTTTATTTGTAACGTTGTGTTACTGACAAAGCGATTGACCACGTGCTGTATGGCTCTGTCGGTAGTTACGCAACAGTTTTCAAGGACGTTCCTATGTGTTGATTAAGCGCATAAATTCCCTCCTCGTTTTGTTTATTTCCGCCGACACGTTGCGTTTGGAAGGAGCTGCTCCTCCAACCATGACGCGTCCTGTCGACCTGCACTCAGACCGCGAAGTGGCCTTGAAAACACCTCGCATCGAGAGCGGGTGTGACTGGTTTTCTGTGCGCGACCACTTGCCTGGAGAGTTTTATCTGGTGATAATTGTCAATGGCTTTCACTTCTGTCTTCAAAAACCGGAATACAGGTTTTTAGCGAAATTTTCATTTATGTTTATCTTTTTTAAACGTCCTAAATTAAATAATGATAGTCTAATCGGTAAAGACCGGAAAGTTTTCGCGCTTTCGATGACCTCTAGGATAGACTCCACAATCCCCTACGCACTCAGGCAAATGCCACCTGCTCATTGGCTATTGACTCGTGACACCTATCAACTGGGACGCTTGCGATTCGATACTTTTTTGGTTGAAGGTTTTCCATTGGCTCGAAGTCCTTCAGATAAACTGTAAGCCAATCACAGGAGAAATATAAAGGTACAGTTGTTTGGATTCTAGCATATCGTGAAATGAATACGCGAATTTTTCTGGTGTCTACTAATCGGACGTGGTTTACATAGTAACTGTAAAAAAATTGTACACAAATGGGCTTTACTCAGTATCTTCAACTCTCTTTCAGACTGAAATAAGGTTTTTTGGAGAGTAAAGAATAAACATTATAATAAAAATATATATTTTTAAATAATTACAATTCATGTTCCTGCCAAGAGTTTAAACTTTAAAGAAGTTTTTTTTATTAAAGAGTGAATGCAATAAAATATGCATATTAACATTACACATAATTACCATAAATTATTTAATTTGATTAAATATATAATTAAATCAGTGTTATCTTCGGGGTACATGCTAGTTTATAGTATATGTATTAATAAGGATTATGAAATGAAATTTAACTTTGCGGAAATTTCGTATAACTCCTGCAGGATGATAAAGAAGTGCAATCAACTGAACATTTTGAAAATTTATAATGACTCAATGGCTAGAGCCACAAGCGATATTTAACTAGGCCTATACAACTCTGTTAATCGACAGTATTGTTATTTCTTTTTGTCTTTCTCTGGCAATATCTGACCTTCAAGCAGGTTTTGCTATTGGCTCAATGTTCATTTGGACGCCTCTTGGCCAACGAGAAAGTCTCAAATAAAGAAGTATCGAGTCACAGGCAAACAGGTTTTTAGACGACCGACAGGTCAGTAGACAATGAACTGGCATTTATTTACCCGAGTGTACGTACGGCTATGTAGGCTATCCTGAAGGTCATTGAAATCGCTAATTTTTTTCAGTCCCTATTTGATGGTAAATTTTGTGCCACAACATCGACTTCGGTTTGTTAACAGATTTGTATAATATAGGCTATGCATCAAGACATGCCGAAAACCCCGGGCACATAACCATTTCTCCGCACATAGCCTCAAACCAGAGGACAAGAAGCAGTTAGTTTTGCTTCGCAGGTTGGTTGTTGCGTGTAATTAATGAAATTTTGGTGACGAAACTCATAAGTGTACTGCACAGAAAAAATTTTTCTGTACTTTTGCAAAAGATTCCTTTGGAAACCAGTTGCCAAGAAAGAGCTTGTAAATCTACAAGAAATATATTGTAAATTTGAACAACACATGTCTATGTTACTTGTACATATATGAAATACTTTTTCGGGATAATACTGAGTATATTTCTTACAAATATTAATGAATAAATCCTTATTTTAATTTATATTTCATTCAAGCATAATGTTTTATACCACGGTAAAGATAATCTAATATTCAATAATTTGACTTTATTTTGTTTCAGTATTCTTTCCAGTAATTAATACTGAAAAGCAATTTAGGTTTACAAATAACTTTAGCTACTGGGGTAACAGAAAGAATTCGAATCCAGTATTACTGCGAACACTATTTTGTAGCGATACAGTTGTTTTCATGCAAATGTAAAAATTTACCACAAATATTAGTAATTTTTTACAAGATAATTTTTGTTCCATTTACTAAAAAAAATTGCTGTGGGGCTAAGGTGGAAAAACGTTTTGCATCCACACCGAGTATAACTCTGTTGCGCGCGTTTACCTTCGCGCCAAGATGGTCGCGCTCTTTGAAAGCTGTTCACTAAAGCTGGACTCACAATAATCCGTCGCTTATGTCAATCACCCGTCCATCCGTCCGTCAACAAGCCAAGCCATTCACAATCACCCGCACGTCCGTCAAATTCCTTTTTTTTGTCGTTTTAATACTGCCAACAGACCAAAAATCTTAACTACTGGAGAAAATATGTCTTTTATAGATATGTTATATTGACTATCATGTAAGTTGAGCACTTAATAAATAATTAAATTCATTTTATTTTCGCTTTGATATTTCTTAAAATATTTTCAGTTGTTAAAAATAAGTTCAAACGTATGTTAAATAACATTTAATGGAAGCAGCTAAACAAAATATATATACTTTAAAAAACACCTCAATAAGACAGTAAAGGTCACCGGCAGTAAGTATATTGCTGACATTTTGGAGGTTATGTCATCCGTACGTAAGGTTTTGACGGACGAACGTACGGATGGAATTTTTCGGGCCATCTGATTGGCTGCGGGTCACGTGAATTGGCGGGCGGGCGGACGAGACGGGTGATTGCGAGTCCGGCTTTAGTGTATTCGGGTTCGTCCGCTCCTGCCTCCCTCCCCCTCCATACCATTTCAGAGTTTGGGGAGTTCCGAGAATACGCCACTTAGCGTCGGGCGAGTGCGTCTAACTGTGACGTTAACAGACGTCACAGCCGCTAATGGCTTCCAAGATGGAGTGAGGTCCACCCAAGGGCAAGGTTGCACCTGGTGAGCAGCACCGGCTAACTGTTTACCTTTTAGTTTAGTTTAGTTCATTGTATACATTCGATCTGTTTGGTGTGTACTATATTGCATGAAGATATTGAATGAGCTGTGCTAACAAATGAACGCTGAAGATAAACTACAGTGAAAAAAAAACATTTATGTAAACGAGAAATATCAGATGCCCAAGAATTGAGTCTTGCTATATTCCAAAGTTGGGGAAAAACAAACAGCAGGGTTTTAAAGTATCTTACATTATTTTTAAAGTATCGTGTCCGAGTTTCTTGTTATAAGTGTATTTTCAACATGAGAACACATGAATTAGCTCGTTACCAAGGTTAGATGTTACACCTCTCTGGCGAGTACTGAAGGACTCGCTACCAACCCCCCCCCCCCCCTTCCATCACTTCTGCTGAAAAATATTTTATTATATAAGTATTTTGTGACTTTTTTTAAGTGAAACTTCTAATGCGACTTCCAACAAGGTTGCGTTAAACGTTTAACGCTACCATGGAGGCGGTATGAAAGCACTGTTGCGTTAAACGTTAAATTCTCCTGGGGAGGGGGAATAGAAAGAGACAGAGCGAGAGTGAATGCGTGGCACTCGAACGCATGCGCGTAGTATACCTGTTACAGGCCAGCGCGAGCGTTAGCAACGAGTAGGGTCCAATATTCCAAGCACACATGCGCGTGGTATTCTTGCTATGCAGCGAAGTAAACAGTGTGAGCGTCGTGAAACTAGCTGAAATACGTACTTGTTGTTCTATTTTATTGTTCTATTTTAATTTATTATATTCATTATTTCATTTACTTGTTTTTTTAGTTTTATTTGATACAATATGATTTCACTAAAAATCAATTTCTACCCCTTCCTATTTTCATTTCCACATTACGAAGTTTCACTTCTTCCGCGCGGAGGGACTCCACGCACTATTTTTTTTTACATTCGATTAATGTTCTAAATCTCTACCCTGGAGTACCAACTGTTGGGGACCATAATTCCAGCCGCAGGTTTCCTCGAGAGAAATATCGCCAAAATTTCTGCGTGGATCCAGACAAGTGTGTCGCACGAGGCTGAGGAAAGATATTTAAAAAAAAGGTGGAGAGGGGGGGGGGAAGAAGTGCAAACATTAGCACCTGCGTGTCGATAGCTCTTACTCGAAGGCAAACTTGCACTTGAAGATTGCGAAGGGGGGAAAAAAAACCGCGCCTTTATATTCTTCACCCCACTCCATTCCTTCCCCGAGCTGCGAAGCGCAAACACGCAGATAATGTGTTTTCTCGCTGGACCGCCATCGCGGTCGGGGATCTCGGTTCGAGCTTTGAATATATATATATATATACTGTATAGAAGTCGCCAGCCCAGGTTAAAATTTCTAATACGGTTTTGAGGTAGTTGGTTAATTCACCGCAAGCAATCGCCACCATCTCTAGGGCATCGACTTGTGGTGGTCCCTAGCGGACGAGTGTCGAACTCTTCAAACACCCCTTCCCCCTCCCGTTGAACGACCTTGAGCTGCAGTGAATGATTGGGGAGGGGGTGCGGGGAATGACAGCGGGTGACAGTGCTGCGCTCTAACGTGTAAATAACAACCTAAGACGATACAGGGCGTTACGGCAGCGCACTGCAGCGGTGAAGTTCCCAAGCTGCTCATCATACGCTCTTGAAAAACGTAGAGTAAATCCTATCCACTCGCGACTTCTATACAGTATATATATTCAAAGGTTCGAGGCACGTGACGGCACTGCTGACGGCGAGTTAGCTCCGAGACCGCGGCGAGGAAGGGACATACCAAGAGCTCGCCCGGACTGGCGTCTCCATTGTTCGCTTCGGAGAAGCCTAGTCGATTTTTTTTTGACGTGATAAATAGAGACACCTGTATTTCGCGAATACATTTCGTGTCAAGGGTGTTTCACAGAATACTGTAGCTTTTCTCCTGTGGTTATTGGCTGAGGTCGGTGAGAGGTGTCGTCCCGCTCTTGACGGGGGCCAATGAGAATGTGGTCACCGTACTGCTTCACCCTCACAATTTGCCACGACTCTTCATAAAAGCTACAGTGTTTTGTGAAATACCTTGAAATGAAATGAAATCGCGAAATACAGGTGTCCCTGGTGATAACGTCTTGTGAATCGATGAACGGCCGGCTGCACGCACGAAAAATTGTCACTTTCCCCCTGAGCCGAGCGTGCAAAGTACCGGCCAACCACCGTGCGAGAAAATCCTCTATAATATCAAACAGGTTAAAGTGGGCTTTTTAACTAATTGTTCGTGATCATATTTAAACAAAACATTTAAATTAAACTTTCAAAAACTGTAAATAATATCTGAAAATTAAAGAGTATGCAATTTTTCATCAATGTTTTCTTATGACGTTATCACGTAAAATTATCGTCCGTAAACTGACTTTACAGACTTTGAAGTGAAAAATTCTATGGGAAGGTTTGGATAGGGAGTAAATTCATGTAGGGCCTAAGTCGTCATCAACATGGTATTACGTGACGTGTTAACGATAACACTATATCTGTTCCTATTAGTATAACTTATTGCACCTTTAGGTCCTAAGTATACGATCACTGTGCATTAAAAAGTGAGTATAAAATATATTAATATTCTCATATAGATATATAGTTTGAATAACGAAGAAAACGGAGTCTTTGTAGCAATATAGCCTAAAAAATTAAGAACATCATTATTTATTTTTTAATACATACAATTACTGTGCAATGCGTATTTTATAGTAATTTAGGGGTTATTTTACGAACGTGATAAAACAAATTTGTTGTGTGATAATAGTTTTTTCGTAAAAATTGCGAAAACGTTTCCACTTCTGTCGGCAGTCCTCATGACTGCTTTGAAATTTGTTCTTTCCCCTAACCTAACTGAAAACTAAGGGCGGTATTCCAAGACATTCGTGTAAGGTAGCGAGTAAGCACACTACCTTGTTGGCATACAAATGTAAACTAACTCGCAGACCGTATTCCAGAACGTGTCCAAATCCAAATCCCTGTTACGTAACGAAAAAGCAACCGTTTTAATAAACTGCGCCCTGCGCGAGGCTATAGACTGATCTCAGTGCATTCTAGCGGGCGTTTGGCAACCATCGCTACAATTACTACACTAAATATCCTACAGGTAGCAGCACTGTCGTGCGAATTAAATAATTAGGTTATTTAAATTTTTACTTGTAATTTTAAACTTGTAATTATTTCTTGTTATGATTATTAGAGTGTACAAAATGTGTTACAGAAAAGTTGGGCTATCATTAAGTTTCATTCGGCACACCTACACGCTTGGTACGTCTCCCGATGGTCATAAAAATCACTGTAGATAGACGAGTTGATGGCGCCAGACTTAATTCAGCCATCTGGACGAAATCAACGGAAAAGTGATCTCTGCGCATGCGCGTAATTTTGTCAACAGAACGGCAACAGATGACACGTATGGTTTGTTCAGCATTCACGTTTAATTGCTTTAAGTTACGTCTGCAGTTGTTTTAGCTTAGTACCTAATTAGTATGGCCACGCATATTTCACGAAAAGATACCGAAGCCAGCTGAAAGTTAAAACACCGTAGAATCTTATATGTTCCGTGATTAGGCGAGTTTCTTTCAGGCACATGGCTACTGTTACAACACCAATCACAGTAAGTAAGTGCGGAAGCAAACGCGTCTTGAGTGGCTCGGTCAAATAGAGCATCGACTTCTCTTGCAGACGGCCGCCAATCACAAGGGAGAAACTGTTGGTGCGGATGTATCTTGTTGCAGTCTAATAGGCGTTCAGAATTTTTCGCGAAAAATACCTGCTCCTGATAATTAGTTCAATGTTTTCTTCGAAACATGTACTTTCATTTGGGTTTACGGCACTTGACAATCAATGCTCCTGGTTTTAGACAGCTTTTCAAAACTTATTGTTGTGAGTGTTGCATACATGCCAGGCGTCGAAGTAGTTCGTGCTAAACCTGTAGTAGATGTTTGTAGGTGTAATTTAGACTCATCCTTTGGGGCAGACATTTCTCGCGAAAAAAAATCTGAACGTTTACTAGACTGCAACAAAGTATACCCACACCAATCAGTGATTTCTTCCTTGTGGTTGGCGGCCGTCTGCGATAGAAGACGCTGCCCTATTTGACCGAGCAACCCCCCCCGGGGGGGGGGGGGTTTCCATCTACACTGAACTACTTGTGATTGGTGTACCGAAAGTAGACATGCACGTGAATGAAACTCGCCCAATCACGAAACACAGGCGATACTACAGTGCATTGGATTTCAGCTAGTGTCGGAATTTTTTTTCGCTAAATATGCACGCTACTACTTAACCTGTATATTATAAAATAATTTTAACGACAAGAACCACATGAGTATTAAAACTATCGTTTATTTAATTTTAAAAATATAGTAATTTGTCTGGATTTTTTTTTCTCATAAGGAACAAATTGTCACAGTGCACATTGACCTGTTTGAAGGCCAGGGGCTGTCAGGCACCTGGACTGGACTGCGCATGACTCGGCCACGGAGGTTTTTCCTGTTCATTTGTGGTCCAAGGTCGACCGGGGACGTGTCCAGCACAATCGTGCGCCAGTCGTCAGGATAAAACACACGAGCGTGAGAGGCTCGTTGTTCAAGAGTAGGGATAAGAAGAGACCGGAAAAATTCGCGAATTTTTTTCGCGATAGGCTAGAATACAAATAGTTATACCTCAGTGCTGCCTCTGCTATTGGCTCACAACTCACCTGGATGACTCTGGGCCAGTGAGTAACATCCGACCAAAGCTTTATCGAATCACAGGCTGCTACGTTGGGACGTCTCACAAGACAGCAGCCAATGAGTGGGTGACATTTGACCGAGTGTACGTAGAACTATGGAGTTCATCCTGCAGGTCAGTGAACCCGCGAATTTTTCCGGTCTCTACCTATACTTAGGGGCAGGCATTTTTCGCGAATAAATCTGAACGCCTATTAATATCGCTCTCACTCACTCTCACTCGCTCGCTTGCTCAATTGTTTTAAATAAATAAAAAGGCAATCGATCTTAGTTTAACTGACCCATACAACTAGATTTTGGATAAGGTCAAACTCATTTAATAAAAAATAAAATAAAAACTTTTATATCTAGAATTATCCGATACGGCGATACGATATCTACCAGAAAGAACTCAAATGGATTAAAGTAATGATTAAGTAGTATCTAGTGCAAAAATATCGGCATAGAAAGTAAATTGATCGATACTTAAATGTATCGACACTATGCTCATGGCACCTGTCAAGTGTTCACATTACTCATATCACACCATGGTGATCTGGGTTCGATTCCCATTGCGTTGGACCGGGATTTTTCCCGAATGGGAAACGTGACAGACGTTCTCCCCCCCCCCCTTCTTTTTCAGATGCATCTCGTAAATAATAAATTTTAAGGTATGTAAAGCATATATTCGTGTGCTGTAAAATAGATGTCTTATAGCAAGTTAGGGACACCTGTATTTCGCGATTTCAATTTATGTCAAGGTATTTCACAAAACACGGTAGCTTTTTCTAAGATTCATGGGTAGAGCAACGGAATTTTCGCGCATTCATTTAGTCGCACGCTAGAATGCAAACCTCCACACTGTCACACTGTGTTCATGATTGGACCGCAGTTATTTTGACACGCCCCTCTACTACCGTGAGCAAACGATGTCCAGCTAGGAGAGAAGTAAGCGAATCAGGTAGTGCCAAATAACAAGGATAAAAATGTTCAAGCTAAGAAATCAACCAATAGGAAAGTAAACATGGGTCGAGCACACCTATAACTTTGAATTCTATCCTGAGGCCAGAGGAATCCGCGAAATTTCCGGGTCTCTAGTCATGGCAAATTGTGAGGGTGCAGCAGTACGGTGACTACATTCTCATTGGCCCCGTCAAGAGCGGGACGACACCTCTCACCGACCTCAGCCAATAACCACAGGAGAAAAGCTAAAGTATTTTGTGTAATACCTTGACACGAAATGTATTCGCGAAATACAGGTGTCCTTAGATATAAAAAATTACTGGTAAATTTCGGAGTTTCGATGACATTCACGATAGACTTCGTCCTCTGTATAAGCGGGCAGTAACGAAATTCATTGGCTGCTGACTCCTGAGTCGTCCCAACTTGTTTGCTTGCGATTAAATACTTCTTTGGTTGAGGGTTTCTCATTGGCCCAGAGTAGTCGAGATAGAAGAACATTGAGCCAATCGCAAAAGTAGCTATTAGTTTTTTTTTTTTTTTTTTTTTTAGTTTATCGCTAAATATTTTCGGGTCTTTAGAAATAAAAGATTAACATCAAAGAAACGTGTTAAGTATTATAAGCAAAACTCTCATTATATAGGCTACACTGTGTTGATTTTGAAATAATTTTTTTTTTATACTTTTAAATAATTTAGTTTGTAACACAAATTTTATGGTTATGGTAATCACGTAAAGTCTGGAAATGATGTGCAATGTGGCCGCAGCCAATCGACATGTGACATCGACTTGTTGCGCACACGTTTGTGGAGTCTAGCCTGAAGAAACCGTGTTGGGGGGGGGATACCTAGGTATTTTTACCACGTATTTTTGTGACTTGTTACAAATTAATTCAATTAAATAATTTCACGGCAGTGATAAAATTCACTGTGATTTCAAAACTTAATTCGTATAAAACGTAAATCAGATGCTCAGTTTTCGTTATTAAATACTTTCTCCATTATTTGTTCTGCTCGCAACTTAAAAAACGAATAAGTACCAGTCTTGGGAAGTAGGTACTTTAAATCGTAAATATTTGTTCAATTTATATTTTCGTAATGAACCTACAGCCGAAGTTAGTCCGGCAGAATTCAGTCTCGTCGTTTATAAAAAGCATGTCCATAGACTAATATCGCAGTTATAAAATTTAATAGTAAAACCTGTAAGTGTTATAGAGTTTGGGTTCAAAGTCACAGTTAAAGAGTAACTCAAACAAATTTAGTCAACGCATGCTTGCAGCGCGAAAGAATGGCTCTTTCCCCAATTAGTTGAGGGTAAACTTGTAAACTTTATCTGACAGTTTGATCTCTTTGTACGAGAGTCCGTTGAACGCCGAAGTCCCTGACCGTTGGATTGGTCGTAATGGTCGAGACGACAGAGCTCTTTTTTTTTTTTTCCCGCTGGCCCTTAAGTTCACCTGACACAGCGCCATGCGTTTTTTTTTTCCTTTGGAGCTTTATAAAAGATCGTGTCTACGTTCCGTTGCTACCTGATAATATGCCAGAGTTGAGACACAGAATTGAAGAGGCTGTTGCTTCCATTACTCCGGACTTGTTAACCAAAGTGTGGGAAGAAGTGGATGTGTGCCGTATAACTAAAGGTGCACATGTTTAACATTTGTAAAAAAAACACTAGGTTAGTTTACCTTCAATTTGATGTATGATTTGAAGTAGCTTGGCTTCTGAGTTGTAGCCGTGTCCTTGGCAAATAGTTCACCGTCGTTTCGGTCGACATTGCAATCGCCATCATCAGGGAGCAGTTAGTTACCTACTGATGATAGGCGACTGCAATGTTGACCGAAACGTCGGTGAATTATTTGCCAAGGACACAGTTATAACCCAGAAGCCAAGCTACTTCAGACAATGGCCGTGAAAGCCTGCGAACATTATTTAAGTAGGATTTGTTGTAAATAGTCTATATGAAATTGTTATAATTAGAGATCGGAAAAATTCGCGGGTTCACTGACCTGCAGGATGAACTCCCTAGTTCTACGTACACTCGGTCAAATGCCACCCACTCATTTGCTGCTGTCTTGTGAGACGTCCCATCGTAGCAGCCTGTGATTCGATAAAGCTTTGGTCGGGTGTTTCTCATTGGCCCAGAGTCATCCAAGTGAGTTGTGACCCAATAGCAGAGGCAGCACTGAGGTTTAACTATTTGTATTCTAGCCTATCGCGAAATGAATTCGCGAATTTTTCCTGTCTCTGGTTATAATATAGCATTGAATCTGAGACATTGTTCTATGGACACCCCTACATTTATATATTTTTTTTCCTCTCACACTTGCGAAGTGCTGGCAGCTGGAAGGTTCCCCTCACGAGGCCTCGGGTGTGCGTGTCGGCTCCGGTGCTGCCACGATGACGCCCCAGCTGTCACGCGTGAGACCGCGGGAGGGTCGCCGATGACGCCTGCCTCCGCGTCCTCGTACGTGCCGCGGGACCCCGCGTGCTCCGAGCTCGGGAACCCCACCCCTCACCCCCTCCCGCCGTCAGTCACCACACGTGTCCGATCACGTGGAGCCAGGGACCGCCAGGACGTAGCTGGAGTCACTTTACAACCTCGCCCTAGCCATGTTGTTCAGCCCGGAACATTGCGGAAATGATGCCTGGTAACTAGGGACCGGAAAAATTCGCGGATTCATTTCACGATATGCTAGAATCCAAACAACTCTACCTTTATATTGCTTCTCTGATTGGCTCACAGTTTATTTGAAGGACTTTGAGCCAATGGAAAACCTTCAACCAGAAAATTATCGAATCGCAAGCGTCTCAGTTGACAGGTGTCACGAGTCAATAGCCAATGAGCATGTGGCATTTGCCCGATTGTGTAGGGGATTGTGGAGTCTATCCTAGAGGTCATCGAAAGCGCGAATTTTTCCAGTCTCTACTGGTAACGTCTGATGATGGTTAGTGAGTATGAGTTGGAATCTCCGTCGTTAAAAAACAGCCACTTCCATAAACAAAAACATTTGAAACTGTTTTCACAATGCGAAAACTACGTTTTCAGCCAATGTTTTGGGCGTCTAACGATTACGGCGCAACAATTAATCGAAGAAAAAAAAACTGCTTCACACACTTACCATGTACTAATACAGACGTAGCCACCCTGTATCCTAACGTAACCGAACAAATAATGCGAAGCTGACCGCTCCTTGTAATTAGAGACCAGATGCAAGAGAAGCCACTGCGAAATTTGACCAGGACTTTCAGGATGCGTTTGCTTCCACTCTACGTGGATGTGATTCAAGGATTAGCGTAACAACAATTAGCGTAGCCCAATTACTAAACACAGGCGATGCTACAGTGTTTTCACGGACAGCTAGCATCGAAACTTTTTCGCTTAACAATACATGCTTCTATCAGAGATAGTGGTTTTTAGTATCGCTTACCGCTTTTTTTTTCCATGTTATGTTTATCAGTCACCTTTGCTGAGCCCTTGGACATAAAAAAAGGTTCATTATTACGCTGCAAAATTACAACACGAGCTTTAAAGCTCGCCACGGGAAGAACCGTCGCAGTTTGAGTGGCAGTGAATGGATCATTTAGCGCCGCTATTAGAGAAGCTGTTGAAATGAATATAAAAAACAACTAAAAAGCTTCCCGAGGAAAACAAGACGCTTCTCAGAAATACAGACAAAAGTGACACTTGTTCACCTTCTCAAGCTTTACAGCTCTACCTCAAAGCATTGCGTAAGCATCATTCGGGGAAAAATCCGTTATGTGAGTGGTCGTGTGTATTCGCGTGAGTCCAGATTACACGGGGTCACAAAGCCCAAGGTTAAATAAAAATTAACCTATTAAATACAATGTGGTGCTATCTTATCAGCATTCTAACTACCATTTATAGAATCTTCTACTTCCAGGCCCCACACCACACAGCTCCACATATTCTCAAAAAACGGCGAATCAATCATATATGATAGGTAGGGACCTTCTCAGCTGGTTTTTCCGTGACTCGATACTTCTTTAGTTGAGAGTTTCTTATCGGCCTATAGTCCAGATGAACATTGGGCCAACAGCCAAAGCAGCTTAAAGGTAATATGTACATATTTGAATTGTGGCCTATCGCGAAATGAATCCGCGAATTTTTCCGGTCTTATCCTAAGTCAATTTTTTCATTGGCTTCTATTACCTCAGTACATGCCAGATAATAACTCGTGATCCAATGATAAGGGTCAAATTATTAGATACATACCTTTGCAATCCTTACTGTCTCACCAAATAATAACACGATTTCGGCAGGCCTCCTATAATTAATAATATATAGAGCTATCATTACCTAGTGGATTCTTTCCATTCCAATCTAGTCTTCAATATTTTATAAGTAATAGAGACAATTAAGCGTTTTCATTGGACGATACTGAGATCAGAGTTTATCATCCTTTAGACTAGGTTTCACATAATTGTGTCAACACTACTTCTGCCAGTTTATTACTGGTTCATGGTCATTCGAGTGTGAAGAGAATTTGAAGTCTAATGATTAGAACCAAGACTATTGTTTCGCGCATTCATTGGGTAGGAAAGTAGACATGAAACACATGCAGATCTGCTTCACGTTTATGATTGGACTGCAGTGCTCTAAAGCCTGTATCACACGATGGAATGTTTCAAACACGCTCCGCTAGAAGCATCCAGCCAAAACTTCTAGCCAAGCCTCCATGGCAAAGGGTACTGAAGTTTCTGTGGAAGAAATTATCCTGACTGGAGTAGGCCTAGCTTGAGCGAATGATTTTGTTGCTATGATAGTTAATACTTTTTCTGTATTGTATAAACGGATGTTTCTTATAATTTTCGTAGAATACTGTTACGAACACGAGAGACCAGTCCGCGATGCCAGGTTCGGAGCTGGCTGGCAGCCCTGCACGGCCACTGGCGTCACGCGCCATGTCACGTACCGTCCACTGACGTAAGGCATGCCACGCGCGCCTGGCTGGATTACAAGGGTCGTTGTTACCCCCTCCCCCTTCTTTTCCCCACGCATCGTCTCTCCTCGGCGCTGTTATCTATCGCTGAGCGGCCTTGGGAATTCCGCGGGTCGCCGCGCGGACTGGCGTGAATGGGCACCGATTTTCTGGACTTTTCGGGCGTCGGGTCGGCCTGAAATGACGCGACTTGCCACAGCCGCTCTCGTCGGTTCCTTAAAGACGACCTACTAGTATAAAAGGGCGACGCCGGCCTTCGAGCGAGCTCCGAGCGAATTCCGAGAGTTTGCACTGTTCCGGAGTGAAGGGAAGTGCGACATGGGCGAAGATGGTGAGAGGTCCCAGAGTGCGACTGAGTGGCGCGAGACTGTGTGTGCGGACAGGCGCGAGGTAAGGGGCAAACCACTGTCGCGCCCAGCTCCAGTGAGGAGTGCGAACTGCGGAACTTGACAGACATTGAGTGACTTGAGGATAAAAACTTTTAAGTGCTATTGATTGGGAATTTGACATTTTAGGTACAATTATTTATTAGTAATATGAACATAAGTAATTAATAAAATATTAATAAATCTTATTGGACTATCCTTCATGAACCCAGTTCTCCCCTTTAGGACGTAACAATATTGTAACTGCTTCAACAGACCACATGTTCACCGCGTTTCAAATCAATAAACAAGAAAACTTCAATCCCTCCAAAATAAATTACCGCTATTAACTATAGGGGCACACCATCAATTCGTTGAGATAGGGTAAAATTTCCCACCTTCTACGAAACCTCCACGGAAATTATTCTAACACGACCTATTACAAACACTTCCATGAAAACGGCCATCGCTTTGCTAATTCTTCCACAGAACCATCCATACCTGCTTACAAGGAAACTGCCATCGCCTACTTACAAGGAAACTGCCATCGTGTGATAGGGGCTTTAGCACGCAATTTGCTACCCTGAGCCCTTTATAAACAGGGATAAGTGGTTATCCAATCGCGTGTAACCTGATGTAACTTTGATATCGACCAATGAGCACTATAAAAAAGCTGAATGTGTATAGGCAAGTCGAGTCTAGCGAACTGTTTCGGTACCCCATTACCAGCCAATCCAGAACGATGGTAACGAGATGGCCAGATAAAATTTTCTAATACAATTTTAGTATTTTGAGAATTTAAATGTTTAGAACATTATATCTCTGGTTCAAGAACGTCCTGTTATCTACAGAACTGCAGTTAAATAATACTCAAGTAAGTTTGGCGAACGACGATAAGTAGAGACAGGAAAAATTCGCATTTTCAATTACCTTCAGGATACTCTCCACAGTTCTTCGCGTACTGGGGTAAATTTCGCCTGTTCATTGGCTGCCGACTGGTGAGACGTCTAATACTTGCAAGCCTGTGATTTGGTAATTATTTAGTTGAGTGTTTCTCATTGGCCAGGAGCATTCCCTATTTACTTTGCGCCAATAGCGGAAGCAGCGAAGAGTTATACACATTTGCATCTTATCTTATCGCGAAATGAAACAGCAAATTTTTTCCGTATCCCTGATGATAAGGAATTAGTAGAGGCAGGCTTTTTTTGCGGGAAAAAAATTATCTGAACGCCTATTAGACTGCAACAAAGTAAGTATACCCGCACCAGCTGTTTCTTTCTGGTGGTTGGTGGAATTCTGAGAGAGAAGTCGTTGCCAAACTTGACCGACCCACTCAGGACGCGAAATTACTGTGATTGGTTTTGTGTAACAACCGACATGCACCTGAATACAAACTCACCCAATCACGAAACAGAGACGATGCTACAGTGTTTCAACTTCCAGTTTGTCTCAGAATCGTTTCGCGAAATATGAATGCCTAGAAACCGGAAAATTTCGCGGATTAATTTCACGATTATGATAGAATCCAAACAACTGTACCTTTATATTGCTTCTCCGATTGGCTCACAGTTTATCTGAAGTACTTTGAGCTAATGAAAAACCTTCAACCAAAAGAGTATCGAATCGCAAGCGTACCAGTTGACAGGTGTCACAAGTCAGTATCCAATGAGTAGGGACCGGAAAAATTCGCGGGTTCAATGACCTGCAGGATGAACTCCATAGTTCTACGTACACTCGGTCAAATGTCACCCACTCATTGGCTGCTTTCTTGTGAGACGTCCCAACGTAGCAGCCTGTGATTCGATAAAGCTTTGGTTGGGTGTTTCTCATTGGCCCAGAGTCATCCAGGTGAGTTGTGAGCCAATAGCACTGAGGTATAACGATTTGTATTTTAGCCTATCAAGAAATGAATTCGCGAATTTTTCCGGTCTCTACCAATGAGCAGGTGGCATTTGCCCGAGTGTGTAATGGATTGTGGAGTCTATCCTAGAGGTCATCCAAAGAGCGAATTTTTCCAGTCTCTATGAATGCCCCTTGTAATTATGAAAATATTCATTACTTATTTATGGTTGATGGTGGGGAGGAGGGGTGAGTGCCGTTATGCCCCCCTCCGGAGGAGCTGGTGTCATCGGGGCCGCTACAGGCGCTGGACGTGGCTGTCTCTTGGAGGTCGAGAGCGCAGACCTCGCGTCGCCTGCACCCGTCAGGGCCGCGTCGCGCGCGCTGACCTTGACTCGCCAGGTATCCAGGTCGTCGGGTCTCTGTGGGTTCCACTTCTCGTCGGTCGCCGAGCAGGAGTAGAAGAAGTGCAAGCCTACACATTCGACCGCCGGGTGCACTCGCTCGCGAAAAAAAAATCTTAACGCCTATTAGTAGAGACGGGAAAAATTCGCGAATTAATTTCACTATAGGCTAAAATACAAATAGTTAGACCTCAGTGCTGCCTCTGCTGTTGGTTCACAAACTCGCCTGGATGACTCTGGGCCAATGAGAAACGCCCTTACCAAAGCTTTATCGAATCACGGGCTGCTACTATGGGACGTCTCACAAGACAGCAGCCAATCAGTGGGTGACATTTGACCGAGTGTACGTAGAACTGTGGATTTCATCCTACAGGTCATTGAACCCGCGAAATTTTCCGGTCTCTACCTATTAGTAGAGACCTGCAAAATTCGCGGATTCATTCGGTGCCAGGCTAGAATTCAAACACATATACTTCTTAGATAACTTTGCTATTGGCCTACTCTTCATCGGGACGAATCTCAACCAGTTATAAACCCTCAACCAAAGAAGGATCGAATCACATACAAACCAGTTGAGACGACTTACAAGTCGGCAGCCAATGAACTTGCGTTATTTGCCCGAGTGTACAGGGGTATGTGCAGTATATCCTGAAGGCCATCGAAACCACGAATTTTGCAGGTCTCTACCTATTAGACTACAACATGATACATCCACAACAACAATTTCTTCCTTGTGATTTGGCGGCCGTCTGCGAGAGAAGTCGATGCTTTATTTGACCGAGCCACTCAGGACGCGATTGCTTCCGCACTGACTTACTGTGATTGGTGTTGTAACAATCGACATGTACATGAAAGAAACAGACCCAATCACGTAATACAGACTATGCTACATTGTTTTAACTTTCAGCTGGCCTCAGTATCTTTGCGCGAAATATGTATGGTCCTAGTTATATATCTCGCAACAGAGACCGGAAAAAAAAATTCGAGGATACATTTCGCGTTATGCTATGATCCAAACGCTCGTGATTGGCTCACAGTTTGTCTGGAGGACTTTGAGCCAATGAATAGAGACCCGTGAATTTCGCGGATTCAATGACCTACAGGATAGACTCCAATATCCTCTACACACTCGGGCAAATGCCAACTGTTCATTGGCTGTTAACTTGTGAGTCGTCTCGTATGGGTGGCCTGTGATTCGACACTTCTATGAGTGAGGGTCTCTAATTGGCCCTCAGTCCTCCAGATTAACAGTGAACCAATGACAGAAGCAGCACTAAAGTATAATTATTTGAATTTTAGCATAACACGAAATGAATCCGCGAAATTCACGGGTCTCTACCAATGAATAACAACCTCCAACCAAAAAAGTATCGAATCGCAAGCGTCCCAGTTGACAGGTGTCACGAGTCAGTAGCCAATGAGCAGGTGGCATTTGCCCGAGTGTGTAGGGGTACTGTGGAGTCTATCATATAGGCCGCTGAAACAGTACCTATTCATTCATCACTACAGGCACGTATGGAATCATCCTGTTGTCAAACAAGACTTGAAGATAAGTAGAGCCACGACTATTTGTTTCGGATTCATCTCAAGGTAAACTCAACTCAAGGCTTTTCTTTATAATACTAGTTGGTTTATAACAAAGTTCACATCAGCATTTGTCGGTTTACGCGTAATTAGGTAACCGTTGTTCATAACTGGCTCACAGTCGTTGAGGACGCGTCAAGGACACTGTAGACCAATCTGTTTCAAGTCTACTTTGCTGCCCGATGTGGCTCTGACAGCATACTCTGACATATTTGTGTGCATTAGTGTGAAGTTCATCTTCTGAACAGAATAAGGTGAGATTATATCGAACACTGGGCAAGCCGGGATACCATCACGGGTACCGCCCCAACTATTCTACTACACTCACGCACCTGTCGAGTAAAATGCTTGTCGTAAAATTGTAGAACAATATTCATCATATTACGTAAAAATAATTTATTTGGATTTTAATAATGTTGAATTCACCTTTATTTTTATTCATTTTTTGTAGTTTTCAGGTACTTATAAGTAAATTAGTAGAGACTGGAAAAATTCGCGATTTCGATGACCTCTAGGATAGACTCCACAATCCCCTGCACACTCGGGCAAATGCCACCTGCTCATTGGCTACTGACTCGTGACACCTGTCAACTGGGACGCTTGCGATTCGATACTTTTTTGGTTGAAGGTTTTCCATTGGCTCAAAGTCCTTCAGATAAACTGTAAGCTAATCACAGAAGCAATATAAAGGTACAGTTGTTTGGATTCTATCATATCGTGAAAATAATCAGAAAATTTTTTCCGATCTCTATAAATTAGCAAAAAACCTTCGTCGAAAATTTAAGCTCTTAGTCGGTTTAAAAATGTTGATTTTAAAGAGGTTTTTTTTTTTTCGAATTTTTTTTTCGGGAGCAATATTCATGTTCTCTGGAAGTTATTCTAAATCCCTGGTGCCCCTCCCCCTCCCCCCGGGACGGGTAGAACCTCTCCAAAATAGTAGTGGCTTGCAGTAGTAAATGGTCGCCCCAGCGCCGCTGCGCAGTCGGCGCGCGCCGTCTACCCAGTGGTAACCTCAGGGAACGGTTCGGCAGGCGAGTGCAGAGCCCGGGGGCCGGCCGCCGCGTGCTAATGTGGCCATTGTGCGGCGAGGGGTCGACAGCCGCGGGTCGACCGTGGACGGAACATCGAGTAGAGCGCGCGCGGCGAACTGCGCAGTGACGAGCACGTGAGAAGCTTGTGGTCCCAATTTGTGTGCAACTGAAAATAATAACTAGAGACCTGCAAATTTCGCGGATTCATTGACCTCTAGGATAGACTCCACAGTCCTTTAAATACTCGCAGAAATGACACCTGTTCATTGGCTACTGACGCGTGAGACGTCTCAACTAGGCTGTCCGTAATTCGACACTTTCGTGGTTTAGTGTTTCCCATTGGCTCACAGTTCCCTGGATAAAATGTGGGCCAATCGCAGAAGCGGTACGAAGGTATAGTTGTTTTGATGCTAGCCTATCGCGAAATGAATCCGCGAATTTTGCATGTCTCTAATAATAACATTTTATTCACGAAGTTTTCAGTTTCTCGTAGCACACCAAACAAGAGACCGGAAAAATTAGCTTTTTGATTTCGTGATAGGCTGTAATTCAAATACTTATAACCTTTAATTTGCTTTTGCTATTGGCTCACAGTTTATTTGGACATTTTTTTAGGCTAGTGAGAAAACCTCGCCGAAAGAAGTATCGAATCACAGCAAACCAGCTGTAACGACTCACAAGTCAGTAGCCAATGAACTGTTGTATTTGACCGAGTATTATATACTGAGGACTGTCTAATCTATCACGAAGCTCTATTCTTGGTTCATAATCGAGTTTTTTTAAAGTTCGCGACAAACACGTCATATGTAATTTTCACTGCGTAAATTCACACCAACCGACCTTGGTATCAAACACTGAGCACACAAAATGGCATGAATAATTGAGGCACTAATGTTAAACACGTTGAGTGTATGATTCGTGCAATTTTTGATTAATACCACGAGCATACGCTATTATTAGAGACCGGAAAAATTCCCGGATTCATTCGGTGATAGGCTAGAAGTCAAATACATATACCTTTTAGATGATTTTGCTATTGGCTTACTGTTCATCTGGACGAATCTCAACCAATTATTAACCTCCCACCAAAGAAGGATCGAATCACAGACAAACCAGCTGAGACGACTTACAAGTCAGCAGCCAATGAACTGGCATTATTTGACACGAGTGTACAGGGGAATGTGCAGTCTATCCTGAAGGCCATCGAAACCGCGAATTTTGCACGTCTCTATTGATAACTAGAGACCGGAAAAATTCGCGGGTTCACTGGCCTGCAGGATGAACTCCATAGCTCTACGTACACTCGGTCAAAAATGTCACCCACTCATTGGCTGCTGTCTTGTGAGACGACCCATACGTAGCAGCCTGTAATTCGATAAAGCTTTGGTCGGGTGTTTCTCACTGGCCCAGAGTCATCCAGGTGAGTTGTGAGCCAATACCAGAGGCAGCCCTGAGGTATAACTATTTGTATTCTAGCCTATCGCGAAATGAATTCGCGAATTTTTCCGGTCTTTACAGCGATAACACGGACCCAGGAACAACGTTATTCACAGGGCCCAATAAAACTCCAAACGAGCAGGGAGTTTGGACGGTGTACGAGGAAGCTAAAATGTGGAAATTTTCCCGTCGGTAACAAAGCGCGTGTAATAGCCGCCGGTAATCGGCCGATGAGGGGGGAAGGGGAAGGGGAAGGGGTGGGGGTGATGGTGGAATGGTGGAGAGGAGTTCAAGAATGTGCGCTCATCACCGCCCACGGAGACCGTCAAAGAGAGTCGGTCTATTTCTCCTCGCAAGAGAAGCTCGAGGTCGCTCCTATTTCCCGCCCTTCTGACGTGCCACGTGACGTCACATGCTCGCGCCGTGCTGTCGAGTGATGTTGTGGCAGGGGGGTGGTGGGGGGGTTGGACTATTCTCGGCGCCCACTTCTTTGGCGTGTCTCCCGTCACTTAGCGGCTCTTCAAAGTCCCTCACCCCCCCGAAGTTACGCCCGCCTGAAATAAAACAAAAAGAACCTCGCGTTTGTGGTCGCGGCGGTAGCGCACCCGGTGGATTGTTTGGCGTGACTGGCTGACGTCACGTAATGGACACTTCGCGCTAAAGCGGCGAGGGTGTCTTACGCAATGAGTTCTTCGAAGAAAAGAAGTCGGAAAGGGGGAAGGGTGTGGCTAAATAACAACAAAGCCGTCTTCTTTTTGGCAAGGCTAGAGATGTTTCCCGCGCGTCGCTAACTTACTCGCAAGCGTGAAGAGCGCTATTATTTTCCTCTTTTCCTCTCGTGAGGGAAACATAACAACACAACGCCGAACCACACAACTTTAAAACGTCGTAACTTAGAAATTCGTGACCTAGAAATATCACAACTTGGTAACACACTACTCGGAACTGCCATAACTAGAGACCGGAAAAATTCGCGGATTCATTTCACGGTATGATAGAATCCAAACAACCGTACCTTTATATTGCTTCTCTGATTGGCTCACAGTTTATCTGAAGGACTTTCATCCAATGAAAAACCTTCAACCAAAAAAGTATCGAATCGCAAGCGTCCCAGTTGACAGGTTTGTCACGAGTCAGTAGCCAATGAGCAGGTGGCATTTACCCGAGTGTGTAGGGGATTGTGGAGTCTATCCTAGAGGTCATCGAAAGCGCGAATTTTTCCAGTCTCTAGTCATTACTCACAAATACATAACTTAAAACTATTACAACGTATAAACACATAACTTAGAAGTAACGTAGCTTAGAAACATGTAACTTAGAAACACGCAACGCCAAACCACATAACTCAAAACATCATAATTTAGAAACACGCAACGCTTGTGTGTTTCTATGTTACTAATGTGCTTCTAAGCTGCGTGTTTCTAACGTATAACAGCATCCCTCGTGCTGCTGGTTAAGTGTCGCCTAGGCACCATTTCTATGGTTTCGCATCTATATGTTGTATATAAGTAGAGACCGAAAACATGAGCTGGTTCATTTCAGTAACGGGAAAGACTGAAAAAATTGGAGATTTTGATGACCTTCAGAATAGACTACAAAGTCCTCCGTATACTCGGGCAGATAACACCAGTTCTTTGAATGCTGACTTGTGAGTCACCTCAATTGGTTTGCCTGTGATTCGATACTTTTTGGTAGGGACACCTGTATTTCGCGAATACATTTCGTGTCTAGGTACATTGCAAAACACTGTAGTTTTTTTCTTGTAGTTATTGGCTGTGGTCGGCGAGAGGTGTTTTCCCGCACATGACGGGGGCAATGGGAATGTGGATACCGTACTGCTGCACGCACACGATTCGCCATTACTCTAAGAAAAAGCTACAGTTTTTTGTGACATACCTTGACACGAAATGTATTCGCGAAATACAGGTGTCCCTATTCTTTGGTTATGGGTATCTCATTAGTGGGGACACCTGTATTTCGTGATTTCATTTTATGTCAAGCTATTTCACAAAATACTGTATCTTTTCTCCTGTGGTTATTGGCTGAGGTCAGTGAGAGGTGTCGTCCCGCTTTTGACGGGGCCAATGAGAATGTGGTCACCATATTGCTCCACCCTCACAATTTGCCATGACTAAAGACCGGAAAAATTCGCGAATTCATTTCACGACAGGCTAAAATACAAATAGTTATACCTCAGTGCTGCCTCTGCTATTGGCTCAGAACTCATTTGGATGACGATGGGCCAATTAGAAACGCCCGACCAAAGCTTTATCGAATCACAGGCTGCTATGTTAGGACGTCTCACAAGACAGCAGCCAATGAGTGGGTGACATTTGACCGAGTGTACGTAGAACTATGGAGTTCATCCTGAAGGTCATTGAACCCGCGAATTTTTCCGGTCCCTAGCCATGACTCTTAGAAAAAGCTACAGTGTTTTGTGAAATACCTTGACATGAAATTAAATCGCGAAATACAGGTGTCCCTACCAATAACTAGAGACCCGTGAATTTCGCGGATTCATTTCGTGTTATTCTAAAATTCAAATAATTATACCTTAGTGCTGCTTCTGTCATTGGTTCTCTATTAACCTGGAGGACTGAGGGCCAATTAGAGACGCTTACTCATAGAAATGTCGAATCACAGGCCACCCAGTCGAGACGACTCACAAGTCAGCAGCCAATGAACAGTTGGCATTTGCCCGAGTGTGTAGAGGATATTGGAGTCTATCCTGGAGGTCATTTAATCCGCGAAATTCACGGGTCGCTACCAATAACGAACACAAGAGCGCGAGTGTGAAGGTTTTTATTCTAGCTTGCGATTAAATTAATGCGCGAAGTTTCCGTATTCATAAAACAATGGCCAGGAACTGGAAAATCGAGCAGTTTCGATTACCTTCAGGGTAGACTACCCAGTGTTTTGTGTACTCGGGCAAAACTCAGGCAATTCACTGGCTGCTGACTTGTGAGTCGTCTCAAATGGTCAGCCCGTGGTTCGATACTTCTTTGGTTGAGGGGTTTCTCATCGGCCCAGAGTCGTGCAAATGAACAGTGAACTAAATGCGAACGTAGCTTAAAGTTACATGTGTTTGTGTTCTAGCCTATGGCGAGACGAATCCGCAGGGGCAAGCATTTTTCGCGAAAAGATTTCGAGACTAGCTGGGAATTAAAACAAAACTTTAGCATCGTCTGTGTTTCGTGATTGGTCGAGTTTCTTTCGGGTACATGTCTACTGTCAACAACACCAATCACAGCAATTCAGCGCGGAAGCAAACGTGTCCTGATGGTTCTGTCGAATAGGGCAATGGCTTCTCACGCAGACGACCGCCAATCACAAGAAGAAACCACTGGCGTTGGTACACCTTGTTGGGGTCTAATGTGCATTCAGATTTTTTCCCAAAAAATATATGCCCTATATACAGAGACCGGAAAAATTCGTGGATTCCTTTAGAGACAGGCTGGAACCCAAACTCGTTTAGCTTAATGCTGCGTCAGTGATTGGACCGCAATTTACCTGAAGGACTCTGAGCCAATGGCAAACACTCAACAAAAGAAGTATCGAATCATAAGAATCGCAGTAAACAGGTGTCCCGAGTCGGTAGCCAATGACCAGGTGATAGTTGCCCGAGTACATAGAGAATCGTGGAGTCTATCCTAGTGGTCATTGAAACCGCGAATTTTTCCAGTCCCTACCTATATGTAGAGACTGGAAAAATTCACGTTTTGGATGACCTCTAGGATAGACTCCACGATTCTCTGCACACCCGGGAAAATGCCACCTGCTCATTGGCTACTGACCCGTGACACCTGTCAACTGGGACGCTTGCGATTCGATACTTTTTTGGTTGAAGGTTTTTCTTTGGATGAAATTCCTTCAGATAAACTGTGAGCCAATCAGAGAAGGAATATAAAGGTACCGTTGTTTGGATTCTAGCGTATCGTGAAATGAACCCGCGAATTTTTCCGGTCCCTAGCCACGACTCTTAGAAAAAGCTACAGTGTTTTGTGAAATAACTTGACAAGAAATGAAATCGCGAAATACATGTGTCCCTAGCCATGACTCTTAGAAAAAGCTACAGTGTTTCGTGAAATACCTTGACATGAATTGAAATCGCGAAATACAGGTGTCCCTACCTATGTGAACCCGGTAACTAGCACGGTCTCTACAAATGGACAACGGACGCCGACTTGTGCTGTGTGCGCAGCTCCTCGTCCAGGGCCCGGGGAACGGCGAGGACGTCGCGGATCCCCGGGTGTCGGCGCAGCGGAGGTCGGGGTGACCTTGGGAGCCGGCGGCTCTGCGGTCCCGTGCCCCTCGTGGGAGCCTGCGGCGGCCCTGGCCTTGCCCGGACGCCGCGCGCTGCCCCGGCGAGAGCTACCTCGCGCGAGCAGCCGACGGTGAAAAACAAGAAACACCTCGTTCGCGCGCGGCGGTGTCCGGGAAAAAATCCCCGATAAGTAGAGGACCGGAAAAATTCGCGAATTCATTTCCCGACAGGCCTAAAATACAAATAGTTATACCTCGGCGCTGCCTCTGCCGTTGGCTCACAACTCAGCTGGATGACTCTGGGCCAATGAGAAACACCCGACCAAAGCTTTATCGAATCACAGACTGCTACGCTGGGACGTCTCACAAGACAGCAGTCCAATGAGTGGGTGACATTTGACCGAGTGTACGTGGAACTATGGAGTTCATCCTGCAGGTCGTTTAACCCGCGAATTTTTCCTGTCCCTAGCAATAACATATAATTCACATTAAGCTGCTTTTGCTATGGGCTCAGTGTTCATCTGGACGACTCTTGGCCAATGCCATGCGTATTTCGCGAAAAGAAACTGAGGCCAGCTGAAAGTTAAAACACTGTAGAGACGTGTGTATTCCGTGATTGGCTGTGTTTATTTCAGGCACGCGTCGATTGTTAAAACACCAATAACAGTAAGTCAGTGCGGAAGCAAACGCGTCCTGAGTGGCGCGGGTATACCTATCTAGTTGCAGTCTAATAGGCGTTCAGCTTTATTCGCGACAAATACCTGCCTCTACCCATGAGTAGAGACCCGGAAATTTCTCGGATTCTTCTGGCCTCAGGATAGAATTCAAAGTTATAGGTGGGCTCGACCCATGTTTACTTTCCCATTGGTTGATTTCCTAGCGAGAACATTATTATCCTTGTTATTTGGCACTACCTGATTCGCTTACTTCTCTCCTAGCTGGGCATCATTGGCTCACGGTCGTAGACGGGCGTGTCCAAACAACTGCGGTCCAATCATGAACACAGTGCGAGAGTGTGAAGGTTTGCAATCTAGCTTGCGACTAAATGAATCCGCGAAATTTCCGGGTATCTACCCATGAGAAATCCTCAAAAGCAGTATCGAATCACAGGCAAAACCATTTCAGACGACTCACGAGTCAGCAGCCAATGAACTGGCATCATTTTCCCGTGTATACATGCAAAGGATTGTGTGGACTTTCCTGGAGGTTATCGAAACAGCGAATTTTTTTTTTCCAGTCCCCCATCTACCGGTACAGCCCCGAAATTTTCTCTGGTTCATTTCTCTCCGGACCAGACTTATATGTTTATACATGATGAAGCCTTTTTTTTAGAGTGCTTATTGGTCGAATACAAGTACAGGATACCACACTTCATTTTTTAGGACTGGCCCAGGGTATCCAAGGGCGTGTCTAGATCTCTGCAGTCCAATCATCAACGTGAGGAAGATGTACATGTGCTTCCAGACTATTTTCGTTACCCAATGAATAGGGACAGGAAAAATTCGCGAATTCATTTCGCAATAGGCTAGAATACAAATAGTTATATCTCAGTGCTGCCTCAACTATTGGCTCACAACTCACCTAGATGACTCTGGGCCAATGACAAACACCCGACCAAAGCTTTATCGAATCACAGTCTGCTACGTTGGGACGTCTCACGAGACAGCAGCCAATGAGTGGGTGGCATTTGACCGAGTGTACGTGGAACTATGGAGTTCATCCTGCAGGTCGTTTAACCCGCGAATTTTTCCTGTCCCTAGCAATAACATATAATTCACATTAAGCTGCTTTTGCTATGGGCTCAGTGTTCATCTGGACGACTCTTGGCCAATGCCATGCGTATTTCGCGAAAAGAAACTGAGGCCAGCTGAAAGTTAAAACACTGTAGAGACGTGTGTATTCCGTGATTGGCTGTGTTTATTTCAGGCACGCGTCGATTGTTAAAACACCAATAACAGTAAGTCAGTGCGGAAGCAAACGCGTCCTGAGTGGCGCGGGTATACCTATCTAGTTGCAGTCTAATAGGCGTTCAGCTTTATTCGCGACAAATACCTGCCTCTACCCATGAGTAGAGACCCGGAAATTTCTCGGATTCTTCTGGCCTCAGGATAGAATTCAAAGTTATAGGTGGGCTCGACCCATGTTTACTTTCCCATTGGTTGATTTCCTAGCGAGAACATTATTATCCTTGTTATTTGGCACTACCTGATTCGCTTACTTCTCTCCTAGCTGGGCATCATTGGCTCACGGTCGTAGACGGGCGTGTCCAAACAACTGCGGTCCAATCATGAACACAGTGCGAGAGTGTGAAGGTTTGCAATCTAGCTTGCGACTAAATGAATCCGCGAAATTTCCGGGTATCTACCCATGAGAAATCCTCAAAAGCAGTATCGAATCACAGGCAAAACCATTTCAGACGACTCACGAGTCAGCAGCCAATGAACTGGCATCATTTTCCCGTGTATACATGCAAAGGATTGTGTGGACTTTCCTGGAGGTTATCGAAACAGCGAATTTTTTTTTTCCAGTCCCCCATCTACCGGTACAGCCCCGAAATTTTCTCTGGTTCATTTCTCTCCGGACCAGACTTATATGTTTATACATGATGAAGCCTTTTTTTTAGAGTGCTTATTGGTCGAATACAAGTACAGGATACCACACTTCATTTCCTTTTTTAGGACTGGCCCAGGGTATCCAAGGGCGTGTCTAGATCTCTGCAGTCCAATCATCAACGTGAGGAAGATGTACATGTGCTTCCAGACTATTTTCGTTACCCAATGAATAGGGACAGGAAAAATTCGCGAATTCATTTCGCAATAGGCTAGAATACAAATAGTTATATCTCAGTGCTGCCTCAACTATTGGCTCACAACTCACCTAGATGACTCTGGGCCAATGACAAACACCCGACCAAAGCTTTATCGAATCACAGGCTGCTACGTTGGGTCGTCTCACAAGACAGCAGCAAAAGAGTGGGTAACATTTGACCGAGTGTATGTACAACTATGGAGTTCATCGCATGTCAGTGAACCCGCGAATTTTTCCGGTCTCTACCAATAGTTAAAGTTATTTTTTAACCATTCCCTGTATAGCTCCTCAGTTTTTACTGTGCACATTAATAAGCTACGTTTGGTGTGCTGACAGATGACGTGTACCAAAAAAAAACAGCCAAAGACGAACACAGTCAATGAATGCTACAAAATTGTAGCAGAAGCTGGTCTGTCAATCCTTTAGTAAAAAAATACACAAGTCTACTGTATTAGCTTTTCGCTACAATGGATATTAGGTAAATATATCATGCAATCATTGCTTTACATATTATTCAGTTAGGGTCATTGAAATTTTTAAGTTTTTTTAGTGTGTTTTAATATTTGCGACAATGTTCACACCACGTAATGCTTATATACGGCATTTAAATCCGAACAAAACGACTTAATATTTACTTACATTGTGTCTATATTCATTTCATGAACTCGTAACTTCTTGTTCAGTCACCGTTTTGATTTTTTTTTTCTCTGTGTTTCTGGCCTGAATTAAGAGCTGACCCGCCAGTGTATTTACACGAGGCATCGAAAGCGGTCAGCCCTGACCTCCAGGTTACAACAGCGCTAGTAGCGGCGGCGCTTCTGTGCATTACAGCGACAATTACAGCGCGAATTACAGCCGCTGTAAGCCAGAGCGTCGCAGGCGGGTAAAGAGAATTAAAAATTGTTTCTTTTATTTCAGCAGACAAAAAAAAGTGTGTGACACAATTTTAACCAACAAAACAATCAAAGAATTTGAGGTTGATTGGCCTTGAAGATTCTAGCCGCGTTGAAGACGAAGGGTTCACCGACAATGCAGCTGCCATCTTCAGGGTAATGAGACTGCTACCCTGAAGATGGCGAATGCAATATCAACCGAAACGTCGGTGAACCCCCATTATTAAATGCCGTTAGGACACACAAGCCAAGAAACCTCAGGCAATGGCCACGAAAGGCTGAGAAATTTATTAACGTATTTATTTGAAAATTTCGCACACTAATCTTTACGAAAACGATCTAAAAGAACACTAGACACGAACAGTGCAAAAGTGGTTTATTGAGATTAAATGTTTCCTTATTTATGAATCTGACCTACGTTTGATGCATTTTCACGCATCTGCAGTTCAAACAAACTAGCCCTTACACAGGCGCCTAAAACCACTTAAATTATTATGCTCGCTGTGTTTACGTGGAGCTGGTTAACGCCCGCAGACAGTTTACACGTAACTGGTTATTTCCCCCGAACACTCCTGTGAAATGTAGCCGCAAAGTGGTTAGTGGAAATATACACGCGTAATATTTGCGAGTGCTGGGGAAAAAAAACTTTCTGCCTGTAAAAAAAATAAACTTGCGGATTGCGTAGTTGGTTGAGTCCGACCGCTCTGGCGGTGTTCGTGGAAGGCTCTTCCGAAACAGTTTGGACGGACGAGCGCTATTTTTCACACACACGTGATGAAGAATCGGTTTTCGCCGCAGGAGAGGGAGGGTGGTTTGGGGAATACAAACCCAAAGACGCCATATTGGTAGAGACCGGAAAAATTCACGAATTCATTTCGCGATAGGCTAAAATACAAATAGTTATACCTCAGTGCTGCTGCCTCTGCTATTGGTTCACAACTCACCTGGATGACTCTGAGCCAATGAGAAACACCCAACCAAAGCTTTATCGAATCACAGGCTGCTACGTTGGGACATCTCACAAGACAGCAGCCAATGAGTGGGTGACATTTGACCGAGTGTACGTAGAACTATGGAGTTCATCCTGCAGGTCATTGAACCCGCGAATTTTTCCGGTCCCTAGCCATAACGTTTTTTTTATAGTTTTATTTAAAATTAGCCTAGTTAGGGAAAAAGGTCACACACATAAAGATAAACGATACTATTTATTCCTTCCACAGAATTCTCTGTGGTCTATGCGTTTAACTTTTGACGTCGGCTTATTTTCACTTGTTCTCTGTGTGTTTGCATGTTCATATTTTTTTGTCCGTTATTGAAGTTTCGTACGTGACGCACAGTGCAAACAGTAATGACGTATGTCTAAAAAAATATTTTTAAATCAATCTTCCCCATTGCAAAAACCATTCCACGAAATTATAATTACTGTTTAATTCACTCCCGAAAAGGAATTGAATAGTACTACACGGTGAAGACTTCACAGGGTAGCCTACTTGTAGCAGTTAGGCACTTTTTAGCTTCAGGCATTCCATAAAATTATATCTCATGCTTTAACGAAGCCAAAATTTGTAACTAATACAACAGGAAATTGTTACGGCCGAAGAACTGTTGCATCCAAGATGGCGTAAGCATATACCGTTTCCTATCTCTATCTCTCTCTTAGACTTAGTCTCACACGCAATGATTTTTTTTTCGTCATTAATTTTTAAGGCCTATTTTTAACTTGGTACTACCTTGCATTGGTTGTTCTGATATAAATATTTTCAGCAGATATTCACTTAGTGTAATATAATGGGTGTAAAAAATTGTGCAAGTGATGATTTTACGAAGATTTGCGTGCTCTTTTACGCCCAATTATATCAAACTAAGTGAATATCTGTTGCAGATATTTTTGGCAGAACAGCAAATGCAAGGAAGGTTTCAAGTTAAAATTTTAGCAATAGCCCTTAACCTTTTCATTCCCATTAATACCATATGGCAACACAAATTTTAAACCTCTCTTGTGAATGCAAATATAAATATAAATGATATTCTGTTTTCCAATGGTTGCCATATGGCCACATCCTCAAAATGTATATAAATTTTATTAAATTTCTTTTTTTAATATAATTGTAATTCTAGATATATATTCATCCGTATTTTACCTAAGAATATTTTTTCTATTTTCAATAATTTGGGAATGAAAGGGTTAACTAAAAGTAACGATGAAAAAAAGATACAAACAACATGGAATTTAAGACCGAGCACTAAGTTTATGTGAAGATTATGTGGTTGTGCGATAAATACAACGGTCTCCGATCTAGGTTTCTATCACCGACGAGTTCACGCCGAAACTTGTACCTCTCCGATTATCCGGAAGGGTTAATTCGTGGTTCTCCCGTTTCCTAAATTCCACGCATTCCGTCTTCACTTCATTATGAGGCTTTGCAAAATGTGATTCACACATAAGTTAGAAACACACAAATAAGAACCTTTATAACAGAATTCTTGAAAAAATATATAACTTAAACTTTCATAAGTTAGAACGAAATAATTTAAATACACATAACGCCGAAACACACAACTTAGAAAAGATGAAACATAGAACTGACACAACTTAGAAACACATTTTAGAACTGTCATAACTTATAAACACGTAATACGTAACAATGCCGAACCTAATATCTTGGACTCTTCATAACTTAGAACTATCATAACTTAAAACTGTCACAACTTAGAACTGTCATAATTTAGAACTGCCATAACTTTTAAAACCGTTTCTTAAAACACATAATGCCGAACACGTGACTTAGAATCGCCATAACTTAGAAACGCGCAACTTATAACAGGCATAACTTAGAAAATGCTATCCCGTGTGTTTCTAATCTATGTGATCTTAAGTTATGAGTTTCTAAGTTATGACATGACCCCTTACAAAATCGTGTACTGCAGGATTGTGGCAGGGATTTTCACTCCCGAGTTTTTGTCCCTCCGAACGATTCTTCAAGAACATGTTAATTTTTCAGTAAAAAAAAAAAATTATGTGTGTATCTCTCTCCTCCCTACCGCGCTTGATTACATCCTGTAGAGGCGAGACTACAAGTTTAGGCTTTAGAATTGAGAAAACGGGAATTATTCGTTACGTAATCCAAGAGTGGAAAAGTACTCGTAACATCTGTTCTCCTGCGGTCTGGGCTCTTATGGGGCCCGCCTACCTGGTCACACAGACGGTGTGCAGAGCTTCAGGAAAAACAACGTGATTTCAAAACTACTCAAGATATCCGAGTGGGGCCTATTTACGAATAGCATTTAAGAGTTCGCTGAGGACCGAAAAGTACTTTTAATTTCGGATTTTGTTTTTAAACTGTATTTTTAGAAGCGTTAAAATGCCTAAAACGCGTGTTTTCAGAGTAATTTTTAGGCATAAAACAATCAGTACAGATTCTTGAAAGCACTTAAGGGGCTTGCATAACACCTTTATCTTCATTTCTCCGCCATATAATGTTACGGTCACCGCTCAAATTTCACAGTTATCCTGCGACGACGAGACAAATGCGCGCCAGTTCAGAGCCTTGCGCTTAGAGGCGATACCGCGCTGGAAGCACCAGCGAGCGTCGCGCTTATCATCCCGCTTCACTAACACACATACACCCCTGACGAGGCGGGCCCCTTAACAGCAACCGCCTGCGACTTTGGAAATACAGCTCAAGTAATACGACAACGGTGACCTTGTAGGCTGCGGTGGTAGTAGAAAAAAACCTGCTAACAAAACGACATCAAGTAGATTTATATTATTGTGATAGTGAGAGACATTGACATCTGAATTTTTTTTATTCGTAGATTCCTAGCGTGTTTTCAGCTCTCTGATACCATGGTCATTAACTATATTTATATTGAGCGGGTAATGACCACTCAGAATAGACAAAAATAATAAGCAAATAATTTTTTTATGTATATAATTATTTAAACATTTATCAAAAACTGAAATAATTCAAAAAAATTATATAGTTATAAAGCTATTGGACAATTGAATAGCAGCAGTAATGCAAACAGACTGCAAAGACTATTATTTCAACTTTAATTCATATAGTATGACTAAGACATTTAATTTTATTTTCTCATTGTTCATGTTACCTAATCGATTATTTCTGTCCTCAGTTCGATTCCCGGCGAGAGAAACAATAATTTATTAAAAAATACTAAAAAAAAAAATAGAAATTGTTACGTCACACACACCAACTTGTGAGAGCAAAAATAAAAAAATGGCAACGGATCTTATTAAATTACACTTATTCAATTAATAGATTCCTGTCTTTGGTTCGAAACTTGACAAACAAAATAAATATTTTAGAAAAAAATACGTATTTAATAAATTAGGTTAAAAATCCTAAAAGAGGCTTAGTTTCCTAGCCAACCAGCCTCTTGTAAGCCGATATGACCTCAATCTTAGAAACTTGTATTTATTGACCTTGAATTTCGAAAAAATTCCAAAAAACTATCAAAAAATTGTCCATCAATTTACCGATAGAAATGATGCATTCCTGTCCTTGCTTCGATTCTTGGTCAATGCAAAAAATGAATTTTAATTTAAATTATAAAAAAAAAATGTTCAAAAATTAAACAAATTTACAAACATAAATTTTATTACATAGATCCTATCTCCCAGAGGAACACATACTAAAGTAGGCAAGTCAATAAACATTTACTTCTAAATTGGATTGAACTGACGAATTCTTAGCTCTAATCGGTTTACTGAAGACAGACCAACCAAAACCTTTGCACACTTAGTCTTTTTCTTCCCGACAGAGTTTATCAATACTGTGTTAAACAGTCTGATTGAATTCGCCGGAATTGTAAATGTGAGTATTCTCTGTCTTGAACGTACACTTCTTCACTTTGTACTCGAACGTATATAGTTTGCCATTTACACAGTCCAACCAAATGTTATATTTTAAAGATCCGTATGTGGCTACTTCATCAGTCAGCTGAATGATAAAGTTCTGCCTGATATCGCCAAGGAAGAGTACAAATATATTTCGACACATTAAACGTATTTAGATAATAGTCATTCAATGTTCCACGAACTGCACCGAGCACAGTCTGAGGCCCAGATTTAAGTCCATACGTCATCACATTCGGTTGCTGAACATCTGTATTTGTGCCTGTAACCATACGAGGCTCCAACAGTCACTTGATCCATTTGTCTCTTTGTAGAACTGTCACTTGATAGATCTGTCTCTTGGTGCGTCTGTCTCTTGGTCCGTCTGTCTTTTGGACCGTATGTTTCTTGGTCCGTCTGTTTCTTTGTCCGTCTTTCTCTTGGTCCGTCTGTCTATTGGTCCGTCTGTCTCTTGGTCCGTCTGTCTTATGGTCCGTCTGTCTTTTGATCCAGCCGTCTCTTGATCCAGTCGTCCCTTGGAACAGCCGTCTCTTGATCCAGCCGTCTCTTGACCCAGCCGTCTCTTGATCCAACCGTCTCTTGATCCAGCCGTCTCTAATTACAGCCGTCTCTTGATCCAGCCGTCTCTTGATCCAGCAGTCTCTTGATCTAGCAGTCTCTTGATCCAGCTTTCCATTGGTCCGGCCGTCTCGTAGTCCGTCTGTCTCTTGGTCCAGCCGTATCTTGAACCAGCCGTACCTTGGTCCAGCCGTCTCTTGATCCAGCCGTCTCTTGACCCAGCCGTCTCTTGATCCAGCAGTCTCTTGATCCAGCCGTCTCTTGATCCAGCCGTATCTAAATACAGCCGTCTCTTGATCCAGCCGTCTCTTGATCCAGCAGTCACTTGATCCAGCCGTCTCTTGATCCAACCGTCTCATGATCCGGCCGTCCATTGGTCCGGCATTCCTAAGGTCCGGCATTCCCTTGGTCCTGCCGTCTCATGGTCCGTCTGTCTCTTGGTCCGTCTGTCTCTTGGTCCAGCCGTATCTTGGTCCAGCCGTATCTTGGTCCAGCCGTCTCTTGACCCAGCCGTCTCTTGATCCAGCCGTCTCTTGACCCAGCCGTCTCTTGATCCAGCCGTATCTAATTACAGCCGTCTCTTGATCCAGCCGTCTCTTGATCCAGCCGTCTCTTGATCCAGCCGTCTCTTGATCCAGCTGTCCCTTGATCCAGCCGTCCCTTGATACAGCCGTCCCTTGATCCAGCCGTCCATTGGTCCGGCATTACCTTGGTCCGTCTGTCTGTAGGTTCGTCTGTCTCTTGGTCCAGCCATATCTTGGTCCAGCCGTCTCTTGATCCAGCCGTCTCTTGACCCAGCCGTCTCTTGATCCAGCCGTCTCTTGATCCGGCTGTCTTTAATTACAGCCGTCTCTTGATCCAGCCGTCTCTTGATCCAGCCGTCTCTTTATCCAGCCGTCCCTTGATCCAGCCGTCCCTTGATACAGCCGTCCCTTGATCCAGCCGTCCATTGGTCCGGCTTTCCCTTGGTCCGTCTGTCTCTAGGTCCGTCTGTCTCGTGGTCCAGCCGTATCTTGGTCCAGCTGTCTCTTGATCCAGCCGTCTCTTGATCCAGCCGTCTCTTGATCCAGCCGTCTCTTGATCCAGCCGTCTCTTGATCCGGCTGTATGTAATTACAGCCGTCTCTTGATCCAGCCGTCTCTTGATCCAGCCGTCTCTTTATCCAGCCGTCCCTTGATCCAGCCGTCCCTTGATCCAGCCGTCCCTTGATCCAGCCGTCCCTTGATCCAGCCGTCCTTTGGTCCGGCATTCCCTTGGTCCGTCTGTCTCTTGGTCCGTCTGTCTCTTGGTCCAGCCGTATCTTGGTCCAGCCGTCTCTTGACCCAGCCGTCTCTTGATCCAGCCGTCTCTTGACCCAGCCGTCTCTTGACCCAGCCGTCTCTTGATCCGGCTGTATGTAATTACAGCCGTCTCTTGATCCAGCCGTCTCTTGATCCAGCCGTCTCTTTATCCAGCCGTCCCTTGATCCAGCCGTCCATTGGTCCGGCATTCCCTTGGTCCGTCTATCTCTTGGTCCGTCTGTCTCTTGGTCTGTCTGTCTCTTGGTCCGTCTGTTTCTTGGTTCGTCTGTCCTTTGGTCCGTTTGTCTCTTGGTCTGTCTGTCTTTTGGTCCGTCGGTTTCTTGGTCCTTCTGTCCCCTGATTCGGCTATCTCCTGATCCGGCTGTTAGTCTTCTGCTCCAGCTGTCTGTATCATGCTCCAGCTTTATTTCTCCCGCTCCAGCTTTATGACTCTCGCACCAGCTGCATAACTCTCCTTGAGCTTTCTCACTCTCTTGCTTGAACTGTCTCTTTTAATTGATTCAGCTGTCTCTCTCTCTTGTTAGAGCTGTATCTCTCAATTGCTCCAGATGTCTCTCTTAATTGCTGTATCTGTCTGTCTCCACCTCTAGCTGTCTGTCTTTGCTCCAGCTGTCTGTCACCTGTTTTTGCTTTCTGTCTTCTGCTTCAGCTATCTGTCTCCTGATCCAGCTGTCTGTCTCCTGCTCCAGCTGTCTGCCTCTTGCTCCAGTTTTCTGTCTCTCGCTCCAGCTATATGACTATTCATGCTGTCCCTAAATTGCTCTAGCTGTCTTTCTCAATCGCTCTAGCTGTCTCTCTCAATCGCTCTAGCTGGTTATTTCTCTTGCTCCAGCTGTCTCTCTCTTATTTCACATGTCTCTCTCTCTGCTTTACCACATGTCTCTCTCTCTCTTTATTCACCTATCTCTCTCACTCTTTCTGCAGCTGTCAATCTCACTCTTTCTGCAGCTGTCTCTCTCACTCTTGCTACAGCTCTCTCTCTGTCTCTTGCTACAGATGTTCTGCATCTTGCTCCAGCTCTTCTTTCTAGATCCAGCTCTTCTGCCTCTTGCTCTAACTGGTCTACCTCATGCTCCAGCTGGTCTGCCTCTTGCTCCAGCTGTCTGCCTCTTGCTCCATCTGTTCTGCCTAATGCTTCAGCTGTTCTGCCTCTTACTCCAAGGTTCTGCCTCTTTCTCCAAAGGTTCTGCCTCTTGTTTCAACGCTTCTGCCGCTTGCTCCAGCTGTATTCCTCTCGCTCCAGCTGTTCTGCCTCTTGCTCCAGCTGTTTTGCCTCTTGCTACAGTTTTCTGCCTCATGCACCAGCTGTTATACCTCTTGCCCCAGCTGTTCTGCCTCATGCTCCAGCTGTTCTGCCTCTTGCTCCAGCAGTTCTGCTTCTTGCTCCAGCTGTTCTGCCTCTTGATCCAGCTGTTCTGCCTCTTACTCCAGCTGTCTGCCTCATGCTCCAGCTGTTCTGCCTCTTGCTCCAGGTGTCTGCCTTTTGCTCCAGACGTCTGCAACTTTCTCCAGCTGTTTCCTCTTGCTTCAGCTGTCTGCCTCCTACTCCATATTTCTCCAACTGGGCTGCACAAATAGCATACAGGCATTACCATCAACACAATATATAATGTTGGGAAGAAAATATTTCTGCGACTGAGGTGCACCAATATAATACAGTTCTATCCCCACAATTTACAATGCTGGACGAAAATATTTTTTTCTAACTTGGCTGCACCAATAGCATACAGACAGTTCCATCGGCACAAATTACAATGCTGTGCCGAAACTATATCTCCGACTGAGCTGCACCAATATAATACATTTCCATCACGACAATTAGGAATGCAGGACGAAAACAATTTCTCCTACAGGGCTCCACCAGTATAATACAGTTCCATCTCTACAATTTTAAAGTCTCGTCCAGAAAAAATAAATCTTCCTCCATCTAGTCCGCACTTAAAAATAACAAAGCAGCTCTCTCAGATTTTGAACAAATCCGCCAATCATGACCATCAAAGGCTTTCTCTTCTGTTTGTCTTCACTTTATCTTCGTAATTGCCATCGTCCTGAAATCATAATTCTGCTTCAGAAGACCTAACAAGGCTGTCATGGGCTATCTCTCTGGCTCTCGACGGCGTCGACACCAGACTGGACGAGGACTGCTGGTGGTTTGACGGAGCGAGGTTGAACCCCGGCAGGTATCGCTTCAGCTCAGCAACCCCGCCGTCCTCTACGCCACCCTCCTGCTCTGAGCTGTCTGCAGCACACTCCGGTGCAGATTGCTCCAGTCAAGGCCCCGGAAGAAAAAGTGTGCCATTACCTCTGCCAGGTGTGCTGTCGGCCCTGACTCCTGAGCAAGACCGCCGCCTCGGGCGACAGGCACGGCGGGGAGTGCGGCTCCTGGTGGATGATGTTCAGGTCGCCCTCGTCCCCCGGGTCGAAGGGCAGGCTGCCCGTCAGCAGCTCGAACCCCAGCACGCCCGCGCCCCAGCAGTCCCCGGCGGCGGTGCAGCCGGGCGGAGTCCTCAGGAGCGCCTCGAGCGCCAAGTACTCAGTCGTGCCTTCCTCCGCCGGCTCCGAGCACTGCACCACGTTACCCTCGCCGTCAACCAGCACGCTGTCAGTCTCTACGAGACTGAAGGCAGAGATCGAGAACACCTAGAATGGCTGTGGGATCAGTGCCCCGGGTACAGGCAACCGTCCCGGAGCAATGGCATGCAAGAGATCCCACAAGGAATAACCGTAGTGTTTTAACATCAGCCGTCGTGTATTTTACGTATGGATGCAAATTGGACAAGGAAATCTTATAATCTGACAAAGCTATATTCTGGCTGCAGGCACGGCGGCTAAAACAGAATGGATAAGTTGTTTCTGGTTGAGGCAAAAGAATGGTACACACCATTCTAAATATTGGCATATGGTACAACTGAGGCCAATCGTCCAAATGCCAGCAAACCATCGGTTGACATCTAGACGAACAAACAAAGTAGTGCTCCTGGTATACTTACCCAAACGGGTTCAGTTCCAGGAGGAGGTGGTGGTGAGGCTTGGCCGGGCTTCGGCCCGAAACATCTTGTCAGTCTCTACGTCGCGGTGACTCACGCCCAGCGAGTGGGGGGTGTCCAGGGCCGCGAACAGCTGGGCCGGCACCAGACGGGCAGGAACCCCAGGTCCTCCAGCACTAGGTGAGGGGGCCTCCCGCCGCGTGGTCGACCACGAAGAAGGCCGCCTCCTCCGCCCGGCCGGCCTAGTGCAGGTGCAGGAGGAAGCCTCCAGGACTCGCCGATCCTTCAGGAAGGACCTGGACGGCGCTTCCTAAGTCTGGCGATGCGGTCCCTTCCGCAGCTCCTTCAGGGCGTAGCTGCACCCGTCGTCCTCGCCGCCGACCTTGCGCACCAGGTGCACCGCTCTGAAGCAACACCACCGAGACTCAAGGCCTTACAACATATCCGTGACGTCACAGGCAGGAGGCGGTCGGCTCGTGGCGCGCGGACTTTGCTCTGATGCGCTTCTCCCGCCCTTGCGTTCCGCCGCTACTCTTATGTCACTCTTAACGAAATTTTATTAAGCACGACTATTATGATCATTGCTAACGAAATTTAACTACATTCACTTAAATCAGCAGAGGATATTATAGATTATACACATTGCAGTAGTTGTCTTGGTATACTCAGTACAAAGTTGTATTTATAAACATTTAAAAATTATTTTATATGAATAATAAAATAGTTTTCTTGACACACACACCGGAGCAAAAATTTTAGTGCTGTATTCATTACAAGCATTTATTTGTTTTTAAACATATTACAATATCTTCGGGTGTTACCGAAGGTTAAAAATTACACAGCGTGAGTTTTGAGATGACTTAAATTTATTTACATCTCTAGATGCAAAATATGTAATAAGAAACCTTAAAAAGCATCTTCAAATAATTTTATTGAAAATTGGGTCACATGACGTTTTATACTAAATATGCAGTTTCGGACATGGCATAATATTATTTATTATTACTTATTAAGTGCGTTTTAATTAATAATTGTACTGTGCGGAAGATAACGGCACAAAATCATGCTTATTGCTGAATACTATTTTAATGTAATTCCATTTGTCTACACATGTTGTATGTTTTATAAATTTAAAACCAGATTGATTAAAACACTTACGGATTAACAAACGGCAAAATCCCTAACTGAATGTTAGCACTATTGGCAAATAAATACTGTAAAGAGTTAATGCACAACTTACCCTGGCATATTTTGTGGGTATGAAGTGTTCCCGTGGAATTGCGAACAACCACGCAATTTTACTATTTTCACTGTCGGGAAATTTGAAGATGTGAAAACTTTCGGACCAGATTCATAATTTCCGCGACATTGTGGAACACAACACTTGTATACCATGACACGTTTATTATGCTCACTCGCGACGGGTGTATTTAAAAGTAACGTACAACGCGCTGCGTAAATACTCCTCTACGGTCAAGGCAAGTAGCTGCACTGACCGTTACACATTCCTGAGCCTGCCCAACCAACCCTCTCCTGGCCTCTTACCCGTGACGTCACAGGCTCCAGGCGACAGGGTGGGAAGGCCTTGAGTCTCGGTGGTGACCGACTCAGCTCTTCAAGCACCTCGACTCTCTCCGCTGCCATCCGCCACGGGAACTCCCGCACCGGGATCCATCGGGCAGATCTCGACCGTGTATGTCGCAGGAACTGTCCAATATCGCAGAATATCTCCGTGTTAACACGACAGACTCTCGACTCACGAACTTTCAGCGAAATGTTCTAAAAGTTAGTTGCCTCGTAACTCCAACAATAACCGACATGAGCGAGAGAGAGATACATTGTTTATAGCAACGCAGCTCTTGGAGCTTGTAAAGAAACAATTGACTACACGTTCCTGGAAATATATTTACGTCAATTTTAAATGTTTTTGGGTACATCATACCTCACATTATAGTTTTAACCTGACTTGTACTAGAACTTTATCTTCGCTCAACAAAGGAGAAGATTACAAGCTGACAAAAGCAGCTTGAGGCCACTTCCTGGGCCTCAGTCTTCCTGCACCCTTTTTTATCATTTCCTTAATATTTTAACGTTTTTTTAACATTGTTTATTTTGTAACTTAAATGAAAATATATCTTTTGCATTGACCAAGGATCTAAGCAAGGACAGGAATCCATCAATTCTATCCGTATATTGATGAGTAATTTTTTGATGGTTTTTGGAATTATTTTCGATATTCAAGGTCAATATATACAATTTTCTAAGATGGCGCTAAAATCGGCTTACAAGATGCTGGTTGGCTCGGAAACTAAGCCTCTTTTAGGATTTTGAACCTGATTTATTAAATACGTTTTTTTTCTAAAATATTTTTTTTTTGTGTTGATCAATAACCGATCCAAAGACAGGAATCCATTGATTGAATGAGTGTAATTTTGTTTTGTAGATTTTTTTGATGAATATTAGAATTTTCCCTAAATTTCTATCTAAATAATAACGAATTTTCAAGATGGTATCCTATATACTAGATGGTGGGCGCCACAGTAATAAATAATTACAGTACTCTAGCAGGTAAAAATTTAACGTGATGGTAGCACACTTTAGAAGACGAAAACAAGATGGCGAATGTGATGTCATACTAACTGGCTATATATATATACATATATATATCTGTACTTTTACTAAAGATTCTTTTGGAAACCAGTTGCCAAGAAGTAGATTCTAATACTCTCAACAGTCGTGAACTTGCCTTTATTTGTACAATGGGGCCTACATAGGACAGTAAAAGTCTAACCTGAAGATAATAAAAAACGCGAATTTTTCTTGTTCTTATGTACGACACTATTGAAACTTTTTTTGGTCAAACTACTTCAGACAATGGCAGTGAAAGCCTGCGAACATTATTTTATAAATATTATACTAACATTAGGATCTTTATTGTGGATAAAAGTTTTCTCTGTGTGTGGGTGTGCATATATAATAGTCTGTGTTATAATTACAAAATTAAAAATTAAAAAAATTACTTATAAGCTAATCCTCAATACTGGTATACAGATTATACACAATAAAAAAAGCTCGAACAATATGGCTAACTTGAATACTTGATGGTATATGACTAGAGCCACGGAATTTTCGCGCATTCATTTAGTCGCACGCTAGAATGCAAACCTCCACACTGTCGCAATGTGTTCATGATTGGACCGCAGTTATTTGGACACGCCCCTCTACGATCGTGAGCCAACGATGTCCAGCTAGGAGAGAAGTAAGCGAATCAGGTAGTGGCAAATAACAAGGATAAAAATGTTCAAGCTAAGAAATCAACCAATGGGAAAGTAAACATGGGTCGAGCACACCTATAACTTTGAATTCTATCCCGAGGCCAGAGGAATCCGCGAAATTTCCGGGACTATATATGACAAATTATAATTAAGAATGTAAAATTATGAACAAATAAACCATTTGTGTCAGCTCAAATGTTTGTTAAACGACTGGAAGTTAGGTTGGGCACATCATTTAAAAAGACAAAAGTTATTGTCAATATTATAATTTGATCCAACATTAATGCACACCACGATATAGTTTATATTATAATGTTTTAATTATAAATCCCAGCCAACTGATGTCAATAGAACGAAATTCCTACCTTAGGACTTCTGAAATTCCGACGAGTACTCGGTATTAGTCAACAGACTCGATTGTATTTAATTAGTTTTCTTCACTCATCAAATATAAACTCATACGATTAACACTTCAAAAAGAAAAACAAAGCCTTCTATTTCTTTTTATTTACTTCTCGGGATCTCAATTCTTCCATTCATTTTTAAACTCCTCCCCAAGCATAGAGTAATGTACATACAATATGACCATTCCAATACCACAGCACAGACTTCAATATAGCAAACAAAACATGGCACTAAAAACTAAATATATATCTGATTCACAAAACCAATGCAAAAAGTTCATCTGTAACAATGTTTCGTTACTATATATATACATATATATATATATATATATATATATATATATAAATCCCCTGTGTGTACCATTGATGGGACGTAGCAGCCGGGCACAGTTCTGTCTTCCCCTCGAGATCCGCGGGCACTTGGCTCGCGCCAGACGGGCGTGGGCAGAAGGTGAAGGGTGGACGCGACTATTCCTGACCGTCTGGGCGCCGTTATTCGTGCTCAGGGTGGTGAGGAGGAAGGGGGTGCCACTCGCTCTTGACCCTTGCCGACTGCCCAAGGCACTCGCCCAAACATAGCCGTCCAACTGTCAGCGAGTCCACGATCTCGCGATGTGTACCAATCACCCGACTGTCCCACAGGACACCTGGTGCGTCGCAACGTCTAGTGTTTATCGGCAACATCGACGCCCGTGAAAGATTCCTTTTGGGAACCACTTGCCCGGAATAGTTTGTAATACCTCGAGACAGGAAAAATTCGCGGGTTCATTTCGCGATATGCTATAATTAAAAACAACTTTATCTTTATATTGCTTCTCGGATCGGCTCACAGTTTATCGGAAGGACTTTGAGCCAATGAAAAACCTACAACCAAAAATGTATCGAATCGCAAGCGTCCCAGTTGACAGGTGTCACGAGTCAATAGACAATGAGCAGGTGGCATTTGCCTGAGTGTGTAGGGGATTGTAGATTCTATCCTAGAGGTCATCGAAATCGCCAATTTTTCCAGTCTCTACCTAGGACCATTAATATTTCGCGAAAAGATACCGAGGCCAGCTGAAAGTTAAAACAATGTAGCATCGTCTGTATTCCGTGATTGGTTCTGTTTCACAAGGAATAACTGTAGTGTTTTAACATCAGCCATCGTGTATTTTACGTATGGATGCAAATTGGACAAGGAAATCTTATAATCTGACAAAGCTATATTCTGGCTGCAGGCACGGCGGCTAAAACAGAATGGATAAGTTGTTTCTGGTTGAGGCAAAAGAATGGTACACACCATTCTAAATATTGGCATATGGTACAACTGATGCCAATCGTCCAGATGCCAGCAAACCATGGGTTGACATCTGGACGAACAAACAAAGTAGTGCTCCTGGTATACTTACCCAAACGGGTTCAGTTCCAGGAGGAGGTGGTGGTGAGGCTCGGCCGGGCTTCGGCCCGAAACAACTTGTCAGTCTGTACGTCTCGGTGACTCACGCCGAGCGAGTGGAGGGTGTCCAGGGCCGCGAACAGCTGGGCCGGCACCAGATGGGCAGGAACCCCAGGTCCTCCAGCATACTGGTGAGGGGGCCTCCCGCCGCGTGGTCGACCACGAAGAAGGCCGCCTCCTCCGCCCGGCCGGCCTAGTGCAGGTGCAGGAGGAAGCCTCCAGGACTCGCCGATCCTTCAGGAAGGACCTGGACGGCGCTTCCTGGGTCTGGCGATGCGGTCCCTTCCGCAGCTCCTTCAGGGCGTAGCTGCACCCGTCGTCCTCGCCGCCGACCTTGCGCACCAGGTGCACCGCTCTGAAGCAACACCACCGAGACTCAAGGCCTTACAACATATCCGTGACGTCACAGGCAGGAGGCGGTCGGCTCGTGGCGCGCGGACGTTGCTCTGATGCGTTTCTCCCGCCCTTGCGTTCCGCCGCTACTCTTATGTCACTCTTAACGAAATTTTATTAAGCACGACTATTATGATCATTGCTAACGAATTTTAACTACATTCACATAAATCAGCAGAGGATATTATAGATTATACACATTGCAGTAGTTTTCTTGGTATACTCAGTACAAAATTGTATTTATAAACATTTAAAAATTATTTTATATGAATAATAAAATAGTTTTCTTGACACACACACCGGAGCAAAAATTTTAGTGCTGTATTCATTACAAGCACTTATTTGTTTTTGAACATAGTACAATATCTTCGGGTGTTACCGAAGGTTAAAAATTACACAGCGTGAGTTTTGAGATGACTTAAATTTATTTACATCTCTAGATGCAAAATATGTAATAAGAAACCCTAAAAAGCATCTTCAAATAATTTTATTGAAAATTGGGTCACATGACGTTTTATACTAAATATGCAGTTTCGGACATGGCATAATATTATTTATTATTACTTATTAAGTGCGTTTTAATTAATAATTGTACTGTGCGGAAGATAACGGCACAAAATCATGCTTGTTGCTGAATACTATTTTAATGTAATTCCATTTGTCTACACATGTTGTATGTTTTATAAATTTAAAACCAGATTGATTAAAACACTTACGGATTAACAAACGGCAAAATCCCTAACTGAATGTTAGCACTATTGGCAAATAAATACTGTAAAGAGTTAATGCACAACTTACCCTGGAATATTTTGTGGGTATGAAGTGTTCCCGTGGAATTGCGAACAACCACGCAATTTTACTATTTTCACTGTCGGGAAATTTGAAGATGTGAAAACTTTCGGACCAGATTCATAATTTCCGCGACATTGTGGAACACAACACTTGTATACCATGACAGGTTTATTATGCTCACTCGCGACGGGTGTATTTAAAAGTAACGTACAACGCGCTGCGTAAATACTCCTCTACGGTCAAGGCAAGTAGCTGCACTGACCGTTACACATTCCTGAGCCTGCCCAACCAACCCTCTCCTGGCCTCTTACCCGTGACGTCACAGGCTCCAGGCGACAGGGTGGGAAGGCCTTGAGTCTCGGTGGTGACCGACTCAGCTCTTCAAGCACCTCGACTCTCTCCGCTGCCATCCGCGACGGGAACTCCAGCACCGGGATCCATCGGGCAGATCTCGACCGTGTATGTCGCAGGAACTGTCCAATATCGCAGAATATCTCCGTGTTAACACGACAGACTCTCGACTCACGAACTTTCAGCGAAATGTTCTAAAAGTTAGTTGCCTCGTAACTCCAACAATAACCGACATGAGCGAGAGAGAGATACATTGTTTATAGCAACGCAGCCCTTGGAGCTTGTAAAGAAACAATTGACTACACGTTCCTGAAACCATATTTACGTCAATTTTAAATGTTTTTGGGTACATCATCACCTCACATTATAGTTTTAACCTGACTTGTACTAGAACTTTATCTTCGCTAAGTAAAGGAGAAGATTACAAGCTGACAAAAGCAGCTTGAGGCCACTTCCTGGGCCTCAGTCTTCCTGCACCCTTTTTTATCATTTCTTTAATATTTTAACGTTTTTTTAACATTTTTTTATTTTGTAATTTAAATGAAAATATATTTTTTGCATTGACCAAGGATCTAAGCAAGGACAGGAATCCATCAATTCTATCCGTATATTGATGAGTAATTTTTTGATGGTTTTTGGAATTGTTTTCGATATTCAAGGTCAATAAATACAATTTTCTAAGATTGCGCTCAAATCGGCTTACAAGATGCTGGTTGGCTCGGAAACTAAGCCTCTTTTAGGATTTTGAACCTGATTTATTAAATACGTTTTTTTTCTAAAATATTTTTTTTTGTGTTGATCAATAACCGATCCAAAGACAGGAATCCATTGATTGAATGAGTGTAATTTTGTTTTGTAGATTTTTTTGATGAATATTAGAATTTTCCCTAAATTTCTATCTAAATAATAACGAATTTTCAAGATGGTATCCTATATACTAGATTGTGGCCGCCACAGTAATAAATAAATACAGTACTCTAGCAGGTAAAAATTTAACGTGATGGTAGCACACTTTAGAAGACGAAAACAAGATGGCGTATGTGATGTCATACTAACTGGCTATATATACCTATATATATATATATATATACATATATATATATATATCTGTACTTTTACTAAAGATTCTTTTGGAAACTTGTTGCCAAGAAGTAGATTGTAATACTCTCAACAGTTGTGAACTTGCCTTTATTTGTACAATGGGGCCTACATAGGACACTAAAAGTCTAACCTGAAGATAATAAAAAACGCGAATTTTTCTTGTTCTTATGTACGACACTATTGAAACTTTTTTTTTGGTCAAACTACTTCAGACAATGGCAGTGAAAGCCTGCGAACATTATTTTATAAATATTATACTAACATTAGGATCTTTATTGTGGATAAAAGTTTTCTCTGTGTGTGGGTGTGCATATATAATAGTCTGTGTTATAATTACAAAATTAAAAATTAAAAAAATTACTTATAGGCTAATCCTTAATACTGGTATACAGATTATACACAATAAATAAAGCTCGAACAATATGGCTTACTTGAATACTTGATGGTATATGACAAATTATAATTAAGAATGTAAAATTATGAACAAATAAACCATTTGTGTCAGCTCAAATGTTTGTTAAACGACTGGAAGTTAGGTTGGGCACATCATTTAAAAAGACAAAAGTTATTGTCAATATTATAATTTGATCCAACATTAATGCAAACCACGATATAGTTTATATTATAATGTTTTAATTATAAATCCCAGCCAACTGATGTCAATAGAGCGAAATTCCTACCTTAGGACTTCTGAAATTCCGACGAGTACTCGGTATTAGTCAACAGACTCGATTGTATTTAATTAGTTTTCTTCACTCATCAAATATAACCTCATACGATTAACACTTCAAAAAGAAAAACAAAGCCTTCTATTTCTTTTTAATTATTTCCTTCTCGGGATCTCAATAATTCTCCCATTCATTTTTAAACTCCTCCCCAAGCATAGAGTAATGTACATACAATATGACCATTCCAATACCACAGCACAGACTTCAATATAGCAAACAAAACATGGCACTGAAAACTAAATATATATCTGATTCACAAAACCAATGCAAAAAGTTCATCTGTAACAATGTTTCGTTACTATATATATATATATATATATATATATATATATATATATATATAAATCCCCTGTGTGTACCATTGACGGGACGTAGCAGCCGGGCACAGTTCTGTCTCCCCCTCGAGATCCGCGGGCACTTGGCTCGCGCCAGACGGGCGTGGGCAGAAGGTGAAGGGTGGACGCGACTATTCCTGACCGTCTGGGCGCCGTTATTCGCGCTCAGGGGGGATGAGGAAGAGGGTGCCACTCGCTCTTGACTCTTGCCGACTGCCCAAGGCACTCGCCCAAACATAGCCGGCCAACGGTCAGCGAGTCCACGATCTCGCGATGTGTACCAACCACCCGACTGTCCCACAGGACACCTGGTGCGTCGCAACGTCTTGTGTTTATCGGCAACATCGACGCCCGTGAAAGATTCCATTTGGGAACCACTTGCCCAGAAATAGTTTGCATTACCTCGAGACCGGAAAAATTTGCGAATTCATTTCGCGAGAGACTGGAATACAAATTGTTATACCTCAGTGCTGCCTCTGCTATTGGCTCACAACTCACCCGGATGACTCTGGGCCAATGAGAAACGCCTGACCAAAGTTTTATCGAATCACAGGCTGCTACGCTGGGACGTCTCACAAGACAGCAGCCAATGAGTGGGTGACATTTGACCGAGTGTACGCAGAACTATGGAGTTCATCCTGCAGGTCATTCAACCCGCGAATATTTCCGGTCCCTAGTAATACCACAGGAAAGATACTGTAACTTTGTACTTCACGTGGCTATGGTTTTTGTTTTTTTTTTCCACTTATGAGAATTGTTTTTTTTTTTTTTTTCCCGAGATAATACTGAGTATGTTCATTCAAGCATAATTATTTAACCCATGGTAAAGATAATCTAATATCTAATAATTAGACTTCATTTTGTTTCATTATGCTTATTAATTTGCGCAATTAATATAGCAAAGCTATTCAGGGAACGGTTTGAAAATAACTTTATCTATTGAAGTTACTGTGACTAACACAAAGCATAAATGCCCGGGTAAGAATCCGAACCCGGTAATACTGTGAACAGTATTTTGTAGTGATACAGTTGTTTATATATAGATGTACAAAAATACAAATATCTGTAATTTTACAAAAAAAAAATATTTTGTAACCTGACAAACGCTGCAAGTCCACGAGTCAGTGGCTGTCATTCCACCAGCCATACGAGTGCTTGGTGAGTAAAACCATGTTTATTTAGCTGCTTCATTGGGTATCGATGGGGATTGGAAAAACTCGCAGTTTCAATGAGCTCTATTATGGACTCCAAAGTCCTCTGCAAGCTCCGGAAATTGCTACCCACCTGTTCATTGGCTGTTCACTTGATAGTTGCCTGATCCGAGTTTCCCGTAATTCGACAGTTCTTTGCATAAGTGTTGTCCATTGGCTCAGAGTCCTTCGCATAAACTGTGCGCCAATCGAAGACGCAGTCTGAAATTTATAAGTATATGAATTTTAGCTTGCCGCTTTATAAAGCACAGAATTTTTTCCGGTCCCCGGGTATAAGTAGAGACCGGGAAAATCTGCCGATTCATTTCGTGGTAGTTAATATGTTTTAAAACATATACCTGTAAGCTGCTTTTGCTATTCGTTCACTGTTCGTCTGGACGACTCTAGGCGAATGAGAAACTCTCAACCAAAGAAACATCGAATCACAGGAAAACTCGCAAGTCAGCAGCCAACTAAAACTGGCGTTATTTGCCCGAGTACACAGAGGAATGTGTAGTCCAGTCTGAAGGCCATCGAAAACCGCGAATTTTCACAGTTCCAAGCAATATCTAGGACCATCCATATTTCGCGAAAAGATATCGAGGCCAGCTGAAAGTTAAAACACTGTAGCATCGTCTGTATTCCGCCATTGGTTCTGTTTCTTTCAGGTACTTGTCGATTGTTACAACACCAGTCACAGTAAGTTAGAGCGGAAGCAACCGCATACCGAGTGGCTCGATCAAATAAGGCATCGACGTCTCTCATAGACGGCCGCCAATCACAAGGAATAAACTGTAAGTGCGGGTATATCTTGTTGCGGTCTAATAGGCGTTCAGGTTTATTCGCGAGAAATAGCTGCCGCAAACTACCATCAACTGAGTGCAGGCGGGGCGGCTCGCCAGCAGCAGAGTTGTGCTGAGAATTGCCGAAGACGCGCTCGGCCGCTAACGGGAAGCCGAGGCCGGGGCTCGGCTCCGGATGACGGCGACGTGACGTGAGGGCCCTGTTGTTGAGAGGGGGGGGTGGGGTGTCTGGCAGCGATGACGTCACGTGGAGGACTGCCAGGGGCTCGCCCCGGGCGTCTGCCAAGCGGGGCCCGAGACACGCCTAGAGGCGCGCGCCCCAGGGTAGACAACACTCCAGACGAGCATTAAACACAATAACTAGAGACCGGAAAAATTCGCGAATTCATTTCGCGACAGGCTAAAATACAAATAGTTATACCTCAGTGCTGCCTCTGCTATTGGCTCACAATTCACCTGGATGACTCTGGGCCAATGAGAAACACCCGACCAAAGCTTTATCGAATCACACGCTGCTACGATGGGACGTCTCACAAGACAGCAGCCAATGAGTGGGGTGGCATTTGACCGAGTGTACGTAGAGCTATGGAGTTCATCCTACAGGTCAATGAACCCGCGAATTTTTCCGTTCTCTATCTATTGGTACTGATACTGTTATTTTTATCAATTGTGCACCCAACTTAAAATTGTTTACGTCGTTTGCTCGCTGCGTGTGGACAGATCTCGGGTCGTTACGTCATCGGGGCTTAACGCTGTTATGTGTCAAGTTGTCCATCCGCCGATCCATCACATTGCCATCCGGGGCAGTTGGTGTGAGCTTACACTGTAAAAAAAAATTTTCTTTACTTAGACAAGGATAATCATTGGAAACCAAGTTGCCAAGGACATCACTTGTAAAAACCACAAGGCAGAGCTTAGTAACATGTGCAATTTTACAAAGCTCTGCCGTGGCAGTTTTACAAGTGGTATCGTTGGCATCTTGGTACCCAAAAAAAAACGTTCACAGTGCAGTGCATTGTAATTCAGGTGCACCTCACACTTTGTTACAATCTCAAGGATGAACGGGCGTGGGTTCGTGTCTTGTGGGATAGGTTAGGCGCACGGGCCTGCGTGTGCGCTGGTCTCTAGTGTAAAGGTGTCGTCAGCAGGGGAGGGAAGCTCCTCACCAGTTAGATCGGCCAACTGTCGTGATGTGTCGTGACGTCTATGCTGTTACAGGCTTGCAATAGTGCTGAAATGTGCAAGTGACCTAGTTAATCTCGGTTGTGGCGTGCAGTGTAAGTTGTCCCTCCCCTCCAATGACAAGTGACTTGTTCTTCGATAGACGCCTGACTCACTGTGACGATCCTTAAAGACATTTCTGTGACACATCCTGTCTTTATCTCACTCTATCTCCCATGCGCATAGTCTTCGCCGAAAGTTGTTATACTCACGTCATCGCTAGAGTAGATGATTAGATCGCGGCAAATTTGGACTTGTTGACACGCGTTAATACTTTCTGTCCGCATGTGTGACGTGTCTCTCTTTTTATTGGCACTTAATCGTTCCGCAGTTAACTCAGCCAATGAGGAAGCACATCACAAAACAGAATGTCCTTGATTCGCCGTTTAATAACTATTTTATATAAAAAATATTTCTTCCACTCATAATAATTGTAAAAGGAAGTTACATTGGACTGCAATGGTGCAAAAAAAGTTCGTGATATCTCTGTATTTATATTCATTGATAAATCTAGTTTTATTAACATACATATAGCCAATTTAGTTTGTAAATATGACTCACTATAGTTTCTCCTAAAAACATCTACAGGATCTTTTTTATTGCCTTTGTTCTCGCGCTAATCAGAACCGCTATCAGTTTTTTTTTTTTTTTTTAGAAATATAACTTTCAGGGCAATCGAATTGGATAGTAATATTTTTTTTATGTGTAAACAGTTTAGCATTCGATGAATGTAAATGAGACGCAAAAATGACGGACCAAAGTGTAGCAACATAAACCTGCACATATTCATTTTCGTAGACATTAGGGGGCATACAAAACGTTTTGGTGTGCCAAATGAAACTTTATGTTTGTGAAACTAACGCGGAATATATTTTGTAAACTACAATAGCCACAGTAAAAAATTATCTCAGGTTTTAAAATAAGTAAGAAAAGTGGCATTACTCTGATGATAATACATATCTTCCTACTAAATTCCAAGTCGGCTTAGTAGCACAGTGATGTAACGCGCACTTGATAACCTCAAATGATGTGGCTCAAATCTCGTCACAGAATTTTTTTAATACTTTTTTAACATAATAATTTTATATTAATGTAACACCAGCTGAATAAGCTTAAGGTTTGTTTCAGTCGTTTAAGAAAACCAAATATAAAAACATATATTTAGTGTTATAATATATTTCTTAAAAATGTTCAGGTAAATATTTTAGAAATCCATAGAAGTGTAACTTCTAACATATTGAGGAACCTTAAAGTATTAACTGTTTAGTGAACTTTAACAAGATGAACAGTATTTCAATAAAATTCCTTGTCGAAAATCAGATCCAAAGCTGGGGTTTGGAAAATTTTCAAACATGTTTCTCTTTAATTGGTGCCGGGTGATGGTGGGAAGCAACGTTTGCGATTCAGTCAGCGAATTCTAGCGACGGGCGCAGAAAGTTAGTTATTCGCGTCTAGAACTTTGGATATGTACCTACTTGAAAAGCGAATATTTTATTGATCAGTATATTTATCACGCTCGGAATTATTTTAAGGAATTCTACTTTAAAATTCGTGTCCGAATTACCTATTATGAGTTTATTTTCAACATGAACAACATGAGAACAAGTGAGTTTCCTCATTACCGAGGCGAGATGTCTACACATTACTGGCGAGTACTGAAAGACTAACTAAAAGCCGCCAGAATGTATTGTTCTTAGTTTTATGTATAATTGCTGTTGCTCTAACTTATCTTTATTTTCTATGTCGAAATATTTTTAATCAGTTAGTGCACGTACTTATAACTCTAATTATTTCGACTATCACTTAGACACTTAGACACAAAAATAATTATTGTCTGTAGGTACTCCAGATATGCGTCTCTTTACAAGAACAATGCATTCCACTTTAATGTTGCGATTTCCCACCAAGATATCAAAGCGTTCAACTTTTGTTTAAAATTGTTTTCGATACCAAATTCAGTATTATGAGTTTCAGTGATTTCTGATGCCACAAACCCTCAATGATCTCACGTTTCATTACAAAATTCAGGTCTGTTTGAATTTTTAGTGATTTATGATTAGTCAAAATTCTTCAGTGACTTCTGTGTTGCCTACACTATAGACATCAAACTGTTAAAACTAATGAAAACCAGTAGAATTTCATTGGAAATCAAAACAGACTCAAAACGGAGCAGGTTTCAACATTTTATCTTAATAGTGTAAGTTGTCACCTGCGAATTACGAGTTCCCACACTTTGAATAAAAAAGATTTTAACCAAAGACACCAATATCATGTTTGTTCCTTCTAATACTGTTAGTACATCGACCTGATTAAGCTGGGCTGTCGGTACTAGATGAATATTCTTATAACACACAGAGCTGTTACAAATAACAATTCATAATTACGTCCATGCGTATTTCGCGAAAAGAAACCAAGGCTAGCTGAAAATTAAAACACTGTAGCATCGTCTGTATTCCGTGATTGGGTCAGTTTCTTTCAAGGCGCATGTCGACTGTTACAACACCAATCACAGTGAGTCAGTGCGGAAGCAAAAGCATACTTGGTGGCTTGATCAAATAAGGCAACGACCTCTCTCGCAGACAGCCGCCAATCACAAGGAAGACACTGTTGGTGCGGATATATCTTGTTGCAATCTAATAGGCCGCCGACGCCGATTCATCATATTGCCATCCGGGGCAGTAAGCGTGGGCGAGGCCAGAAACCGAAGTTTCTATAACTCGCTAAGTGCATAGTAATTCAGGTGCACCCCACACTGGTGAAGAATTATTTGAATCGACGGCGGGGGCGCGTGTCTTGTGGGGTAGGTTTGGCACACGGGCCTGTGTGTGCGCTGGTAGGTTGTGTAAATCTAATAGGCGCGCAGGCGTTCAGATTTATTCGCCGAAAATGCCTGCCCCTAACAATGGTCTTTTCAAGTGTGCGATCATTTGCATTCTAGACTGTAGTCCGAACAACGACGCGAGCTTCGCAGATCCCAGCTGGCCACGCGGGTGGGTGGCTGCCATGACCGCACACCGACCTCCAGAGACTCCAGCACTGGAGGGTACATCACCCCCAAACCAGCTGCGCGCCCTCCCGAGTAGATTGTTATCTGGATTCGAGGTAGTCCTCGTCTGGGAAGGCCGAAATTCCTTCCACCAATCAAGACGGCGGGCGACCGGAAGTCTTATTCACCTCGGCGCCATGCAGCTGATGGATATAACAATTATTATTAGAGACCGGAAAAATTCGCGGGTTCAATGACCTGTAGGATGAAAACTCCATAGTAGAGACCTGTAAAATTCGCGGATTCATTTCACGGTAGGATAGAGTCCAAATACTTTAAACATTATTTTGCTTCAGTGATTGGCCCACAGTTTATCTGAAGGACTCTGGGCCAATGAAATATCTTTAACAGAAGAATTAGCGAACCACGATCATTCCATTCAACAGGTGTTACGAGTCGGTAACCAATCAGCAGATGTAATATGCACTAGTGCATAGAGGATCATGGAGTCTATCCTTTAGGGATTTGAAATCGCGAATTTTACAGGTCTCTACTCCATAGTTCTACGTGCACTCGGTCAAATGTCACCCATTCATTGGCTGCTGTCTTGTGAGCTTTGGTTGGGTGTTTCTCATTGGCCCAGAGTCATTCAGGTGAGTTGTGAACCAATAGCAGAGGCAGCACTGGGGTATAACTATTTGTATTTTCGCCTATCGCGAAATGAATTCGCGAATTTTTCCTATCTCTAATTATTATTGTGCATAGACCCACACAATCGGTAGTGGTAGGCATTTTTCACGGAAATATATTAACGCCTATTAGACTGCAACAAGATATACCAGCACTAACTGTTTCTTCTTTGTGATTGGCGGCCGTCTGCGAGAGAAAGTCGATGTCTTATTTGACCGAGCCACTCAGGACGCGTTTGCTTCCGCACTGAATTACTGTGATTGTTGTAACAGTAGACATGTGCCTAAAAGAAACTCACCCAATCACGGAATTAACACGATGCTACAGTGTTTTAACTTTCAGCTAGCCTCGGTTCTTTTTCGCGAAATATGCATTGCTCTACTAATAGGTAGAGACCTGAAAAATTCGAGGGTTCATTTCGTGTTATGCTAAAATTCAAATAATTATACCTTAGTGCTGCTTCTGTATTGGTACACTGTTAATCTGGAGTACTGAGGGCCAATTAGAGACTCTCACTCATTGAAGTGTCGAATCACAGGCCACCCAGTCGAGACGACTCACAAGTCAGCAGCCAATGAACAGTTGGCATTTGCCCGAGTGTGTAGTGGATATTGGAGTCATCCTGGAGGTCATTGAACCCGCGAATTTTTCCGATCTCTACTAATAGGTGAGCGAGAGATCCGGGAAATCGACAGGTTCAGTGGCCTTTAGGTTCGGATTCACAGTAGTATTCAATTTACAACAGGTAAAAGCCTAGATTATTATTTCGCGGATTCATCGGTTAGCAAAGTAGACTTGAACAGCATATACATCCGCTTCACGTTGATGATGACTGCAGTGCTCTTGACGACCCTGAAACCCCGCCAAGGTATTGACCAATGTACAATCTAAAATACTCGGTTATATAGGTATAGGCAAGTCGATTCTAGCCTGAAGTGAAGTGAATTTCGTGAAATAATAGCGGCTGTAACAGTCGGTCCTGTTCGCTTTATTAGTCGGCAATGATCAGCTCATTATTAAGTAAATACGTACACCATTATATACTTGCCGACTTATCATCGTTTTAACCTTAAGATTTTCAGTTCTATGATCTATTTAGACCATATAATGTTAAGGTCGCCGCTGCCCTACGCACGACGAGAAGACTGCGCGCCAGTTCAGAGCCATGCACTTAAGATGAACTCACAATGACCCCTCTCATTCGTCCGTCACCCTCGCGACCCGCAGCCAACCAGATGGCCCGGAAAATTCCATCCGTCCGACCGTCAAATCCTTGCCGAGCTCTACATTCGACAGATGAACGGATGAAATAACCTACAAAATGTTAGCAAGATACCTCCTGCCGGCAAACTTTACTGTCTTAAAATTTGTATTAGTTTAGCTGCTTTTATAAAAAAAATTTAACTTGCGTTCAAACGCATTTTTAACAAAAGATAATATTTTAATAAATATCAAAGCGAAAAACAATTGAGTTTTATGATTTATAGAGACCCGTGAATTTCGCGGATTCAATGACCTCCAAGATAGACTCCAATATCCTCTACACACTCGGGCAAATGCCAACTGTTCATTGGCTGTTGACTTGTGAGTCGTCTCGACTGGGTGGCCTGTGATTCGACACTTCTATGAGTGAGGGTCTCTAATTGGCCCTCAGTCCTCCAGATTAACAGAGAAACAATGACAGAAGCAGCACTAAGGTATAATTATTTGAATTTTAGCATAACACAAATTGAATCCGTGAAATTCACGGGTCTCTAATGATTTATAACGTGCTTAATTTTTTATTATCAATCTAATATAACTATAAAAGATGAATTTCCACCACTATTCAAGCCTAACTAGTCTGGTGGCAGCATCAAAATTGGAAAGTATTCGACGGACTTGCGGATCATTGAGAATTTCTCGGTCTTTTGACGGGCGGACGGGTCGGATCGTAGAGGCGATACCGCGCTAGAAGCAGCAGCGATGTCTCCGCGCCAGCCAGGGTCGCCCAGGGAAGGGGAAGGCGCGCATCTGCGCCCGTCACGGCTGGTCGCGTGACGCCAGAGCGGTGCTAGCCACGTGCGGACCAGAGCGCGAGGGAGCCGTGTCTGGGGCGCATCTGCGTGAACTAGGGCCTGCCGGTGCCTGGCGAGAAGTGTCGGTCATCCATTTCAGGATAGGAGGGGGGACCTAAGTAGTAGGGACACCTGTATTTCGCGATTTCATTTCATGTCAAGGTATTTCACAAAACACTGTAGCTTTTTCTAAGAGTCATGGCTAGAGACCTGCAAAATTCGCGGATTCATTCGGTGATAGGCTAGAATTCAAACCCATATTCCTCTTAGATAATTTTGCTATTTGCTTACTGTTCATCTGGACGAATCTCAACCAGTTATAAACCCTCAACCAAAGAAGGACCGAATCACAGACAAACCAGCTGAGATGACTTACAAGTCGGCAGCCAATGAACTTGCGCTATTTGCCCGAGTGTACAGGGGTATGTGCAGTCTATCCTGAAGGCCATCTAAACCGCGAAATTTGCAGGTCTCTAGTCATGGCGAATTGTGAGGGTGCAGCAGTACGGTGACCACATTCTCATTGGCCCCGTAAAGAGCGGGACGACACCTCTCACCGACCTCAGCCAATAACAACAGGAGAAAAGCTACACTATTTTGTGAAATACCTTGACACGAAATGTATTCGCGAAATACAGGTGTCCCTACCTAAGTAGGTGTCACATACTTAGGGGCAGGCAATTTTCGCGAATAAATCTGAAATCCAGTTAGACTGCAGCTAAGATATATCCGCATCAACAGTTTCTTCCTTGTGATTGGCGGGCGTTAGCGAAATACGTCGATGCCTTTTTGATCGAGCCACTCAGTATGCGTTTGCTTCCGCACGGACTTACTGTGATTGGTGTTTTAACAATCGACATGTACCTGGAAGAAACTCACCCGATCACGGAACACATACGATGCTACAGTGTTTTAACTTTCAGCTGACCTCGGTTTCTTTTAGAGAAATATGCATGGCCCTTCACATACTGTTTCATTTGATTCTTGTGCAGATTTTTTAAACATTTTTTCTACGTTCACTAGCATTTTTTTTAAATTTTTCCTAACCTAACTGAAAACTAAGTGTGTTTAGGAGGGGTCCGGGTTAGGGAGGGAGACTAAGCGAATCTCAGGCCGCTCTATCATGCAGGGTGTTAGCCATGCAGGAGGGGTAGCATGCATCATGTGCTAGGAGGGGGATTGGCCAGCCATGGCAGCAATTGGCGCTACGACTAACTCCCCTCACTGATTATTCTAGACTAAAACTAGATAAGTTGGGCCCAGGTAAAACCTGCATAGACACAGGGAAAACTCTGGACTCTTTCATGCGGGGTCCACAAGTCATGCACTAAGCAAGCAGATCGGTTACAGGAAACAGAAGAATGGTCCAGGAAGAAGAGTTGGACGAGGTAGAAATAACTACTAAGCAAGCGGCTGTACGCTTTTTTTTTTTTATTGTCGGGGCTGATTTTTCTCGAGGGCGACTTTCTTCGTTTCTCACCGGGCTGCCAGCCAACCTAGTCTTAAAACTACGAAGCGTAAATATATGTGGCGCCTAATTAAACATGACATAATGAAAAAAAATTAAGGCCTTTATTACCGTAAAACCACATCTCCTATCTTTAAAAAAAAAAATTGGTTGTCTGTAAAGTCGGTTTACGGACGATAGTTTAACGTGACAACGTCATAACAAAACATTGATGAAATGATTGCATACTTTTATGAATAAAATTAAATCATTTTTATTTTAATAATAAAAGAATACATACTTGAAATTATACTAGTAATCAGATTTTTAAAATGCAAGAATAATTAACCTTTATTGCCGAATTGTTGTTGTAATAAGCAATTTAAACCACATTAACTTTTCACTTCACTTTATAAACAGTCGAGTGGAAGAGAGATAGATGCGGCGCAAGCGTACAATGAGCGTAACGGGACACAGCGTAACGGAACAATGTGCGTAACGGGACACTTTTTTTCGTGCGTGCAGCCGGCGTTCATCGATTTATTAACTGTTGTCACGTCAAAAAAACGGTCCGAACCTTTAGAGCGAACTTCACTGACCTCTACGACGGCCCAGAGGCACCTGATACTCAGCTGGCAGGGGCTGCGCTAGGCTCAGGTCGACTAAAACAGTCCTCGGCGGTCCTGCCGTCCGACAATAGACCCCGCACATTCCTAGGAGCTGCCAGGGTTCGGGCGCCAGAACCCACAACACGCCGCCGCGTGCACTTTCACACTTGCACTTGCACACTTGCCAAGTCCTGTAAGGGGCTTCTTCATCGCCGTTGTGGGAAAACAAAAGAGAAGCTTAAGATGCACATAAAGTTCTGCCATTCCCGATTACACCCGAACAATTCACCTTCGGCCAACCTCGGGTTTATTTATATATATATATATATATATTTATTTATATTTCTCTCGTTATTTTAATGTAGCTATACTAACCTAACTAACCGTCCATAGTGTTTTAAAGTTTTTTTAATGTAGCTAACCTAACCGACCACTTTTAATATTTGAATTCATCTTTCCTGCACAAAAAATAAAACAAATCCCGAGGTTGGCCGAAGGTGAATTGTTCGGGCGTAATCGGGAATGGTAGAAATTTATGTGCATCTTAGGTCTCCCAAAAACGAAATGGGGGGGGGGGGGGGTTGTCTGTAAAGTCGGTTTACGGACGATATTTTTACGTGATAACGTCATAAGAAAACATTAATGAAAAATTGCATACTTTTTTTAATTTTAATATATTATTTACAGTTTTTGCAAATTTAATAAAATATTTTTTTTAATATAATCACGAACAATTAGTTAAAAAGTCCGCCTTAACCTGTTTGATATTATAGAAGATTTTCTCGCACGGTGGTTGGCCGGCTCTTGCACGCTCGGCTCAGGCGGAACGTGACAATGAGTCATGCTTTTCCGTGCGTGCAGCCGGCGTTCATCGATTTATAAGACGTTATCACGTCAAAAAAAAATGATGAAAGTGAATTTTTACGATGCGCGCGCACAATGCAACGAAATTTTCACAGGATGAAAAAAAAGCTACATAAAAAATAAAAATTATATATATATGCTTCTAAATCATATTCTGGTCAATGTCATTCAAATATTCATCTGTTATGAATATTAGTTAGATAAATTTTTATTTAAATGATTAATGCAATGGGGAACTTTGATTTAATGCAGTTTATTTGGACACTTGTAAGCTTAAGAACATTGTCATCAATCTATGTCTCAGAATTTTATTTATTTTTCTGTGAGAGAAGCTTAAAATGGGAGTTTTCACAACAAGTTTCGATGCAGAAATTCTACCAGGTGATGCCTAAAGCACGGGCAGCCTTGCGCGGTGAAAAGCTCTTCACTGTATTATCTTTTCGTCTGCCTGAGTGTTTGATGGACTAGTGCTAAGCTCAAGCACAAACCACCGACATTGTCCCAGTACAGTTGACTTTTTATTTTAGAGGCTTCGTCTTACTCGGCTCGTAGGTGCGAGTGTGCCGCCGCAGTTAAACTTCGATCCGTGTGCCAATTGGCGTTGGGCGCCCGTCCAGAAAGCGAGCGGTGCAAAACAAAACAAAATTGGTATGGCTTGTGTCTTTGTCCCCGTGTACCCTTTTAATCCCTCGATGTGCACCATGCGGCGTGAATGTTTGTTCCGTTTGCTTACCCAGGCGCACCTGTGTTCATGGTACGTCACACGGCTATGCACGGCAGCACATGACCTCCGATACATTAGTGAGCCCTTCGACTCTTGAGTCATCCCCGTGGTGAGGGGGAGGGGGGGTTGATTGATACCACGACCTAGAGTCCTGCAAAATACGCGGATTCATTTGGTGATAGGCTAGAATTCAAACACATATACCTCTTAGATAATTTTGCTATTGGCTTACTGTTCATCTGGACGAATCTCAACCAGTTATAAACCCTCAACCAAAGAAGGATCGAATCACAGACAAACCAGCTGAGACGACTTACAAGTCGACAGCCAATGAACTTGCGTTATTTTCCCGAGTGTACAGGGGTATGTGCAGTCTATCCTGAAGGCCGTCGAAACCGCGAATTTTGCAGGTATCTACCACGACCATACTTACATGAGACTACTTATAAACGATCATGAGGCCATAAAGGTTCCCTTGTTAAAAGTGTTAATTACCTAATTATTGTCGTTTTACGTAAACAAATTCGTTACACTTTTTAGCTGAAATGGTGTGGATATTCTCAACCGGCAAACCAAACTAAAGTGGAGTCGGTGGAAGAAATATTTACTCGTGGCTCGAAGGGACCTTGTTTCTAATCCCGGCTCGGGAACCTTGATGTAGTTTATCCGGTGGCTTCCCAAAGCCCACTCCGCAGGCAAATGCTGAGCTGCTTCCTCGCCATTGGTAGAGACCGAAAAAATTCGCGGATTCATTTCACGATATCCTATAATCCAAACAACTGTACCTTTATGTTGCTTCTCTGATTGGCTCACAGTTTATCTGAAGGACTTTGAGCCAATGAAAAACCCTTCAACCAAAAAAAGTATTGAATCGCAAGCGTCCCAGTTGACAGGTGTGTCGAGTCAATAGCCAATGATCAGGTGGCATTTGCCTGAGAGTGTATAGGGGATTGTGGAGTCTATCCTATAGGTCATCCAAAGCGCGAATTTTTCCAGTCTCTAGCCATTGGCCACGATCGAAATCCCTTGAAGCATGTTGGCCATCCGTTTCTGTCGCAGTCGACCTCGCTGTCCCAGAGACACGGGACCGCGTGGCCGAGACATTCTCTGGGGGAGTGCCCGCCAGCACGTCGTGTCCACGTGTCGACGAGATCCAACTACGAACCCAACCCCTTGTCTCTGCGCTGATCGGGAAACCGAGGTTCAAAATCGCTATGAAAGCAACGGGTGGCAGTCATTACCCCAAAATTCATTTGTCCCATAAAATGTCGGAGGAAACGACTGTCGGTAAAATGACTTTTCGGTTAAATGACTTCCGTCGAAACTTAATCCGATATAGCCTACTGCCTGTCGGTCGAACGACTTTCCTTTTTCTTCCTGATGGCCGAACGATTTTCAGGTCCACTACTAGTCGATCAAACGTCTTTCGGTCTACTGCTTGGCAGTGAAACGCGTTTCTGTGTCTACTTCCTTTCGGTCAAACGATTTTATGTCTACTGAAAGGCTGTCGAAAGACTTTCCGTCGAGCCTTTCGATGTGCCTCCTGTTGGTCAAACCATCATTGGTCTTCTACCTGTCCATCAAACGATCTTCGGTCTATGGCCATGGCACCGGAAGACTTAACAATGGTTGCTGAGCCGAGTAAGGTGACGCATGCGCCACTGCCCAAGCTACTTGCGGACCTCGAGGTCCCAGCTCCCGACCCCGGCATAGCTGGAACTGTCTGCCCCTGACCAACTCTTCTTCCTGGACCATCCTTCTTGTCCAGTACTGAACCTGCCTGCAATAGTTTAACCCCGCACGAACGAACCCAGGGTTTTCCCTGTGTCTATGCGGTTTCTACCTGGGCCCGACTACCTAGTTATAGAGTAGCTTGGCTTCTGGGTTGTAGCCGCGTAGGTAACTGCTCCCTGATGATGGCGACTGCATGCGTCGGTGAATTATTCGCCAAGGACGCGGCTACAACCCAGAAGCCAAGATACTTCAGACAATGGCCGTGAAATCCTGTGAACATCATTACCTAGCTATACGTAAGTCTGGATATAAGATAGGCCATGTCTGGCCAATCCCCGAACAAAGCACATGATTCATGGCAAATCTTTTCTGCTTGGCTGAAACCTAGCGCGTTTAGGGCGTATAGGCTTGGGCCTGGGACGCACACCAGTTTCGGTTAGGTTTTGTGAAACGTATTAGTGCTGGGGGGGGGGGAAGGAGGGAGGGTGTAGTCATGGGCGGAGGAGAGAAGCAGCGTCGCGGCGCCTGGCTCTAGTGGTGGGGGCGGCGCGAACAATACCAGCCTGTCCTCGGCGGGGCGCCCCTCGGCGGCCAAACTAGGCCCGCCCCGAGCCTGCGCCCCCCTACCTGGCGATCCCTCCTTGGCAACCGGCTCCTCTCACCCGCATGTGCTCTTCCTCTTCCGTCAGTTCTTTTGAAAACCAGTTGCCAACAAACAGTCTGTAATACTACAAGAAAACAGGCATTGCGACTTTGTACAATACATTCCTATGGTTATTTCTGCGTATACGAAAATTGCCGTATGATTTTCTATTTTATTTTATGTTTCATTCAAGCATATTTTTTTTGAACCTATGAAAAGATAATCGACTAATCAACCATTTAACTTTATTTTTTGGTATCGTGCTCATTAATGTGCGCACTTAATACTGCAAAGCTACTCTGGGAACTGTTTATAAATAACTATTGGACTATTGGGGTGTAGCCCACTGGGAACAACACAAAGCACAAATGACCGAAATCTTTTGTAGTGATACAGTTGTTTTTCATGTAAACGTATTTATAAATAGTTTTACAAATATCTGTAAATTTTACATGAATGATTCTGTTCCGTTTACAAAAAAAAATTTCCAGTGTGCGAATACTTCGCGACTTTTTACAGTGAATATCTGCTGAAAATATTGGTGACAACAACATATGTGAGGGAGGTATCTCGATAAAATTCAGGAATAACTTTTAAATAATATCTAGTAATTACGAGAAATTAAAAAAAAATCTTGGGTTGTGTGGTTGCTAACAGTTCAGTATTTAAAATGTGCTATAAGTTTTAAGGACACTGCTAAAAGCGCAAAACGAACAGAATAACGCTTCAGCTGTGATGGCTAGAGACCAGCAAAATTCGCGGATTCAATGACCTCCAGGATAGACTCTACTACACTCCACACACTCGGGCAAATGCCACCTGTTCATTGGCTGCTGACTTGTGAGTCGTCTCGACCGAGTGTCTGTGATTCGACACTTCTTTGAGCGAGGGTCTCTAATTAGCCCTCATTACTCCAGATTAAGGGGCCCGCCTCGTCAGGGGTGTATGTGTGTTAGTGAGGCGGGATGATAAGCGTGACGCTCGCTGGTGCTTCTAGAGCGGTATCGCCTCTAAGCGCAAGTCTCTGAACTGGCGCGCATTCTTCTCGTCGTCACAGGATAACTGTGAAATTTGAGCGGTGACCGTAACATTATATGACGGAGAAATGAAGATAAAGGTGTTATGCAAGCCCCTTAAGTGCTTTAAAGAATCTGTACTGATTGTTTTATGCCTAAAAATTACTCTGAAAACACGCGTTTTAGCCATTTTAACGCTTCTAAAAATACATTTTATAAACTTAATCCGAAATTAAAAGTACTTTTCGGCCCTCAGCGAACTCTTAAATGCTATTCGTAAATAGGCCCCACTCGGATATCTCGAGTAGTTTTGAAATCGCGTTGTTTTTTCCTGAAGCTCTGCGCACCGTGTGTGTGCCCGGATAGGCGGGGCCCTTAACAGTGAACCAATTGCAGAAGGAGCGCTAAGGTATAATTATTTGAATTGTAGCATATCACGAAATGAATCCGCGAATTTTGCAGGTGTCTATGTATGAGAATCGCGATGTTTCCCCCTTCCCCTCCCCCCCTCCCCCCCCCCCCTCCCCCCCGCCAGCCCGATGCGCGAGCTAGCTGCCGTCAACGAGATAAGAAGCGACACGTTGAAGTATATACAGGGTGTTGTCGAGGCGGGCCGGTTGTAAATACAGTTGCGTGGCCGTGGAGAGTCTCCCCGGGGTGGGGGGGAGGGGGGTCGCCTTGTCTGACGTCACCTCTCCGCAGCGATACACACAGAAAAATGTGCTCTATACTTCAACAAACCAGTTGCCACGAAATAGTTTGTAATACCACACGAAAGTAATTGTAAATTTTTAAAACACACAGATATGGTAATTTTTCCGTACACGAAATAAGTATTTTTTTTTTTTTTTTTTAGAAATAATACTGTGTGTTCCTTAAGAAATTGGTGCTTCATTATATATTTTAATTGATGTTCCATTCAAACATATTTTATTTTTTAAACCACAGAATAGATAATCGAATATTCAACAATTTGATTTTATTTTGCTTTGTAGTGACATCTGAACCTCCAGGCATTGCCCGTGAATTTTTTTTTTTTTTTTTTTTTGAAATATCACATTTGTTTAAATGACTCGTATGCCACACATTAATAGGTTAAGACGAGAAAATATAACTTATATCCGCAGTAAAATCACCATATGCGAAAAAATTTAATATATTAGATCTATTTCTTTAACTGTAAAATTTAAACTAAAAAATAATTCGAACGAAGTGTTATTCAAACTTTTAACCTAGTCAGTAGGTTGATTCCTGACGCTACTGCTTCTGCAATCCCTTTCGCTGTGCGCTTTAAAGACATGAAAATACAGTTCGTTACGTATGTATTGCGGCATATACAACTTAGATAAGATATCACACTCATATGTTGTTTTTTCTCGGGTTTATGTCTACTTTTTTTTTTAAAAGAAACATAGCCTAGGTCAATTTGGAATAATAAAGCTTTATAAAAACGAATTATTTTATGACATTGGTCCAGCAAACGCTATTTATAATATTTGTATAGATGCACAAGCTCATCATTCAAGCATTTTCCCCCACCGGGGCACACATACGGTGCGAAGAGGTTCAGAAAAAAATCACATGATTCGAAAACTTCTCAACATTTCCGTTGTGGCCGTTTAGGAAAAACAAATGAGAATACGCTGAGAACGGATGAGTAGGTCCGTATTTCGTATATAAACTGTATTTTTAGGAGAGTTAAAATGGGTAAAACATGTGTTTCCAGAAAAAAAATTTTTCCTCTTCGCCTTATAATGTTATGGTCACTACTCAAATGTTTTGGTTTCCCCGTGCACGACGTGAAGACGCGTAGAGGCGATACCGCGCTGGGAGCGCCAGCTGGCGTCGCACTTATCACCCCTGACTAGGCGGGGCCCTTGTTCCAAGAGGGGCCTTGCAACCAGCGTGGTGTTTCCCCTGCATCGGACAGCACTTGTTGCTGGGTGGCGCTCGCATTGTGCCCTTCGTTAGCAGTTTGTTGTGCCGGCAACATCGTGTTCGGTATCCACCATTTTCATCTGCGTGACACTGGCTGACACCAGCACCGAGGACGTCCTTGGAAGTGACTGACTCCTTCGTTCAGGGGTGGGTAAACGTCTCTGCCGTAAACCAAACACAAACAAGAAGATGGCGGGTCGCGCAGTCCGGGAGGCATCGCGTCTTGCCTGATTCCTAGGGCCATGAACATTAAAGCGAAAAGATCCCGAGAGTAGCTGGAAGTTAAAACACTGTAGCATCGTCTGTGTTTCGTGATTGGGTGAGTTACTTTGAGGTGTATGTCGATTGTTACAACAACCAATCACACTAATTCAGTGGGGAAGCAAACTCGTCCTTAGTGGCTCGTGCAAAAAAGGCAACGACTTCTCTCGCAGACGGCCGCCAATCACAAGGAAGAAACCGCTGGTGTGGGTATACCTTGTTGCAGTCTAGTAGGCGTTCAGATTTTGTCGCGAAAATTTCCTGCCCCTACAGTGATTCCGTGTGCGCCCAGCCTTAGCATACCAACACCTAGGTATATAGTGATTACGCTAAGATAAATAAAATTTTAAAAAAAAATGCTTCTGGTTTTTTAAGTAGCCATTTGCAACGTTACTCTAAGCTTTAGTAAGTTCGAGAAAACAATCTAAGATCTCTTGGCTGAAAGTGACGGTTGAATAACAGATGCTCGTGTCTATCTCAGGTGATTTATCTATCTCCGTGACAGAAAGATGTATCTGAGGACCCTTCTGTTGCGATAATGTCGCTTATTCGATTGCCGTATTGTCAGAATGACTCGATATGAGTGTGTTCTGGATTAAAGTTACTAATACTTCTACATGCTATTACGTAAGTTTGAGTCTATCGTTCATAAGACGTACAGAAAGTGCTTTTTTTAAGACTTTCATGTACTGCGTTTGATAGCAGTTTAAAAACAGATCGAGGCCTTGCATATAAGTTTCACGGATCCTGAGATGCCTCACGAGCGGCAGTTGTATGTAGACTTGAAGCACATATACATCTGTTTCACGTTGCTGATTGGACCGCATTGCTTCTGACAAGCCCTTGATGAACTGCAGCCGGTTATAAACAAGAAGTTTTAATCCGCCAAAGAACGTGACCTTGTTATTAGGTATGGACCAATAAAATCCTCAAATACCATTAAATCCTTATTGTGCGAATGATTCGATATTGTAGGTAAAAGATTCAAAGAAAAATATAAGAGGAAATCAAGTAAATTAAAAAAAAATTAACTCTGATAACCTCTGAAGTTTCCCAGGTCAATTTGTTTTTCTTCATACCTTTCCTGTTACCAATCCCAAAGATATTGTAATTTTAACGTGTAATTAAATAAATAATATCACAATGTATATTGAAGCTAAATATTTAGTTAATAAATAAAATATTTAAAGTGCTAAATGTTTCAACACCATTTATTTGTACATTATTTTCTTTTGAGACCCTTGAGACCTAGATTCTGGTTCGAGGGGTACATTCCAAGCACTCTTTGGGATTCGGATTTACGAAGATTGGGATTCGACCCATCAGTACTTGTTATCGATCCGTAATCATTACAAAAAAAACTTGTTTGTAATTCACAGTCTAGCTAGCCTAAATGGGGACGCACCACAACGCCGAAATACCACAACGCCGAAATGCCAAATTGACCACAACGCCGAAATGCCAAAAGGACCACAACGCCGACAGCTAGAAAACTGCTGTGTACCACAACGCCAAATTACCACAACGACGAAATACACTAACGCCGAAAAATGTCATTGCAGGACTGTCACAAAGGTTAGGTTAGGTAAGACTAGATTAGGTTAGACTAGGTTAGGTTATACTAGGTTAGGTTATACTACGTTAGGTTAGACTAGGTTAGGTTAGACTAGGTTAGGTTATACTAGGTTAGGTTGGACTAGGTTAGGTTAGGTTAGACTAGGTTAGGTTATACTAGGTTAGGTTAGGCTAGGCTAGGTTAAGTTAGGTTATGTTAGGTTATGTTAGGTTATATTACGCTAGGTTAGGTTAGGTTAGGTAAGGTTAGGTTTGATTGTGGTATTTCGGCGTTAAGGTACATTTAAGAAACACACACAAATTCATTCAGTTGTTATTTCGGCGTTGTGGTACACAGTAGTTTTCTAGCTGTTGGCGTTGTGGTCAATTTTGGCATTCGGCGTTATGGTATTTCAGCGTTGTGGTCAATTTTGACATTCGGCGTTATGGTATTTCGGAGTTGTGGTCAATTTTGACATTCGGCGTTATGGTATTTCGGAGTTGTGGTCAATTTTGACATTCGGCGTTATGGTATTTCGGAGTTGTGGTCAATTTTGACATTCGGCGTTATGTTATTTCGGAGTTGTGGTCAATTTTGACATTCGGCGTTATGGTATTTCGGAGTTGTGGTCAATTTTGACATTCGGCGTTATGGTATTTCGGAGTTGTGGTCAATTTTGACATTCGGCGTTATGTTATTTCTGCGTTGTGGTAACGACCCGAGTGAAATGACTCAAGGAAATACTCGTGGCTCCACGTGTGGCTGCAGAGACTGTCGCCGCGGGCGGAGTGCGCGTGTCTCACTGCCAAGGGGAGGGGAAGGTCGCCTCGCCGTACACGGGCCGCACATAACCTCACTCGCAGCGCGCGGTGCTCCCAAACGAGCGCCCGGACAATGGCGCACGTCCCGACCGCCGCACCGCGCATGCGCAGTCCGACCCTCGCCGCGAGGACAGGAGGTCTCTCACGTCGCGTCGCCTGGGCGGCACAAGCCCCGCCATCTGCCACGCGTTCCAGGAGCGGTCATGCGCACGACGAGACGACTGCGTGCCAGTCCACGCGGAAACCCTTCTTTTCACAGACGAGAGAGCCAAAACCCGGCGTTCCCCGAAGTTTATGTTTTTTTACGTATCTTTAATGTAGCTAACCTAACCAAATCAACCGTCCACAATGTTTTAAAGTAATATATAATGTAGCTAACCTAACCTAATTGACCATTTGGATCATTTTATCAACACCGCCATATTTATTTACAATGAACCAAAAAAAAAACGAAGATGCATGATCGGGCGTTTGGCTCTCTCGTCTGTGAAAAGAAGGATTCCCACACGTCACTGCGCTTAGAGGCGATACCGCGCTAGAAGCACCAGAGACAGCCGACCTTATCTCTCCGTCTCGCCGACGCGAATACACCCCTGACGCGGTCTCTCACGCCATGATTTTTTTTCTCGTCATTACTATTAGCTAAGGCCACATAAATTATACAACACTAATATTTGTGATAGAACAATAAATTCAAAAGAAGTGAGGTGTCGAATTTACAGAAATAGGTCTTAACTAAAAGTAATGAAGATAATATGAAAATATCAGCACGGTAGGTGATATCACGCCTTAAGTCATGGTCACACACACCTTGTTGATAATATAATTTTATTTGTATTATTTTTCTATAAGACTATTTTTATAGATTTAAACACGATACCTGGCTTGCGTTTTTTTTTTTTCTGTAATAAATTGGGTGTCAAAATTCGAGCAAGTGATAAATAATTACAATTAGTGAATATCCTTTGGAAATATTTACGGCAGAATACATGAGAGATATAGGCCTAGTGTTAAATTTGCATAAATCGTATTTTAGTAATAGTAATGAAAAGAAAATTTAAAAACAAAATCAAACGAGTCAGACTAAACCAGCGGCGTATTAAATACACAAATTTCGTGTTGGCGAGGCGAAATGATAAGGTCGAAGCATGAGATTTGAGTGTTGACCATAACATTATATGTAGGGGCAGGCATTTTTCGCGAAAAGATCTGAACACTTATTAGACTGCAACAAGGTATACCCGCACCTGTGGTTTCTTCCTTGTGATTGGCGGCCGTCTGCGAGAGAAGTCGTTGCCTTGTTCGACCGGGCCACTCAGGATCCTTTTACTTCCGCACTGAATCACTGTGATTGGAGTTGTAACAATCGATATGTACCTGGGAGAAACTCACCCGATCACTAAACACAGACGATGCTATAGTTTTTTAACTTTCATCTAGTCTCAAAATCTTTTCGCGAAATCTGCATGCCCCTAATTATATGGCGGAGAAAAATAAAATAAAGGTGTCATGCAAGTACCTTGAGTGCTTTCTAGACTCTGTACTGGGACTTTCGTGCACAAAATTAGCCCTTCTAAAAATATAGTTAAACCCTCAGCTTGTTCTTAAATGCTTTTCGTAAACAAACCCCACTCTTGTATCTTGAGCTCAGCAGAACGACAAAGCAGTAAACGCGGGCATCTTGTACGTGTTACGAAGACTGCAGGTCGCCGCTCTACCACTCTGGCTCTGGGGTAGAGCGCCTGCCTTGTAACTTGTAGGACCCGGGTTCGCGCCCCGGCTCCTCCAAGGCGGATTGCCTCAGGCAGATGGTGGCATCTGTCTGAAGGAATACAATACCTTGCAACAAGCCAGGCTACCAAAGAGACGGTGGGTGGTAACAAAAAAAACTTCCAGGGTGGCTTCCAAATGAGGAGCCCGTTTCTTTTCTAGGACTCCCATGCGGGGGTCATCCGGGGGTTTCTCCGGGGTCGAGGAGTTTCGAAAAAAAAAAAAATAATTTTTAAGTCGCGTTTTACCATATACTGTGTTGCTGCCAGTTATTATCAAATTCAAGTATTACTAGTCAACAATGCAATTTTTTAATACATAAACAAACGAAATTTTGCCTTAATTAGATAATAAAAAAAACTCTCTGTTTCAATGACCTTCAGGATGGACAATACTCTAATTTGAGTGTTGCCAGATCAGAGTTTATCGAGATACGTTAGTTCATTTTTTTTTTTTTTTAAGGTTTCCCATTGGCTCCGAGCCATTCACATAAACTGAACGCCTATGGCGAAAAGAGTCCGCGAGATTTTCCAGGTTCTAGTCATGGAAAAAATGCTTGACAACTTACTTAAATCCAAGATTCCTCCGAAAAAAAGTTACAAGAAATAGAACAAGAAATATATTACAAATTTGTACAGTGCGTGGCTATGATTAATTTTGCATATATTTTATTGAATAATTTTTTTTTAATTTCCTTTAATACCTATATGTTTCATTCGAGCGTAATTGTTTTTAAAACATGCAATAACTGGACTATTGTTATGATTGTTGATGCCCGGGTAACTATTTTGTAGTGACACAGTTGTTTTCATGTAAATGTACAAATATCTGTAATCTTATGTGAATATTTCTGTTCCATTTATAAAATAAAAAAGATAAAAATGACGGTGTACTCGCGGCGGGAGGTGTGACCTCGAGCTGCGATAACAGACGGAGCGCCAAGGACGGCACCTGGTTCGCGCGCTTCTCGAAGCGTTCGCCAGGAATTGTAGAAGGAGGGGGGGGGGGGCACTATTCTGCCCGCAACTGTAGGAAGGACCATTCTTCCACGGGGGAGTTTTGGACCCACCCACCAGATAGCTATATCGATTGTGAGAATTATCGTGCAAAATAAACCAGTGAACATTTATTCATAGGGCTGTGCATATTTCGTGAAAAGAAACCAAGGCCAGCTGAAAGTTAAAACACTGTAGCATCGTCTGCATTCCGTCATTGGGCGAGTTTCTTTCAGGCACGCGTCGATTGTTACAACACCAATCACAGTAAGTCAGTGCGGAAGCAAACGCATACTGAGTGGCTCGATCAAATAAGGCATCGACGTCTTTCGCTGACGGCCGCCAATCACAAGGAATAAACTGTTGGTGCGGATTTATCTGGTTGCAGTATAATAGGAGTTCAGATTTATTCGCGAAAAATGCCTGCCCCTATTTATTCACTTTATTTACTAGCTGTATATTTTGTGGTGTGGCACACCAGAAATTTTGCATCTCATACTCATTTATATAGTTTTCCTCACAGTTTTAATTACCTTTATCAAGAAATTAACATTATAAACCTAACCCTTTGGATTTGAATCTCCGGCCCGAGGTTTTTTTTTTCTATTAGTTATGCGCCCACCAACAGATAGCACTACGTGTCGCTTCAGTTTCCACTGTAAGAGTCGAACTTCTACATCTCCCTCATTGTTCCGTGCATTATTAGAGGGAGTCACATTAATCTGTCTCCTAACAAATGTAATTAATTTAGTATTACTTTAAGTTATAATCCAGATTATAGGCCTACCTAGTATGAAATAATCCTATGGACTGAGTTATGTATTTAATAATATTGTAGCAATTCGATAAACAAATAAAAGTTATTCATTTATTTATTTGCTTAAAGACAATTTGTATAATCCAGTAATCTTTAATTTAAAAGAAAAGTAAAAGAAAATTCTTAAGCAGAGTGTTGAAACACGTTACTTTAGCTTATTAACTAAACACTCTGACCACTGCACTACAAGGCCTACCAGAAGAGCTTTTGGAGAATATGTATTACATCTTTGGTGATACCTATAAATTAGGTTTTTTAAAACTTGAAATTTTTTTTATTATGACCATTTTAGTTTATTAAATACAGTCCAGGATGGTTTTACTATTTTAAAGTTTCATTTGGCACACCTATACGTTTGGTATGGCTAGAGACCGGAAAAATTCGCGGATTAAATGACCTCCATGATGAACTCCATAGTTCTACGTACACTCGGTCAAATGCCACCCACTCATTGGCTGCTGTCTTGTGAGACGTCTCAACGTAGCAGCCTGTGATTCGATAAAGCTTTGGTCGGGTGTTTCTCATTGGCCCAGAGTCATCCAGGTGAGTTGTGAGCCAATGGCAGAGGCAGCACTGAGGTATAACTATTTGTATTTTAGCCTACCGCGAAATGAATTCGCGAAATTTTCCGGTCTCTAGGTATGGCCTCTAATTTTTATGAAAGAGGCTGTCTAAGGGTTTATGTCCACACACGTGGATCAGCCATCGTCCTGTGCGTGCGCATCGTAAAAGTTCACTCATCATTAGTAGAGACCGGAAAAATTCGCGGGTTCATTTCACGATATGCTATAATCCGAACACCTGTATCTTTATATTGTTTCTGTGATTGACTCACAGTTTATCTTAAGGACTTTGAGCCAATGAAAAACCTTCAACCAAAAAAGCATCGAATCGCAAGCGTCCCAGTTGACAGGTGTCACGAGTCAATAGCCAATGAGCAGGTGGCATTTGCCTGAATGTGTTGGGGATTGTGGAGTCTATCCTAGAGGTCATCCAAAGCGCGAATTTTTCCAGTTTCTAATTATTACTTCAAATAATGGATATGATTTTTGGTCGGACGTTACATTGGAAAACAGTTTGTATGAAAAAATATTTAACTGGAAAGAAGGTTTTGATTGCTGGAAAGCGACTTCTGGACATGGCCTCCACATTCGATCACGGGCCCTGGACCCATGATTAGAGAACTCCCCCTCCCCCCCCAAACCAAATTTTACAGTCACGTGCTACATTATAATTAATTGCATATTTTTTTATTTCTTACCTACACTCTTTTTTAGAATTTTATTTAACCTGAAAATACAGGGTAAAATTATGGTTAGTATTTTATAAGTCCAAATTAAGCTTTATTTACAAAATTATTTTACTTTAAATAAGCGCAGCGAAAATGTATATTTATTCCACACACTGAGATAGGACCTAGGGGTACCTAGGGGTGCACCCAGCCCCACCCTTGTGGGGGCCATGCTTCTGTAACAGGGTCCCGCGCGGTGATTGGCGGGCGTCAGGCAGGTACACGACGGCGGCGTCGCTGTTATCAGCTGCCCGCGGCCGGGTGACTAGGGAGGTGGTGGAGGAGGGGAGGGGAGGGGGGGCAGAAGGCCGCGCGACGCTCCAGTTGTCACCTGCGTGTCGCGCGGGCCGGTCGCGATATAGTTGTCCGAGTGTGCTGCTGCCTCGGAGTGCCACTGAAGCTGTGCCTCGCGCGGCGTCGGGCGGGGAGCGGGTGGAGGCGGGGGACACGGGGTGAGTGCCTCTGTCGGGAGACACGTGCTCCTCCACGCTCTGCCTACTCTCGCGCGTCGTCTCGGCTTTCTTTGTCTGTGACTCGATACGTCTTTGGTCGAGGGTTTTTTTTTTTTTGTCATTGGTAGGGACACCTGTATTTCGCGAATACATTTCGTGTCAAGGTATTTCACAAAATACTGTAGCTTTTCTCGTGTGGTTATTGGCTGAGGTCGGTGAGAGGTGTCGTCCCGCTCTTGACGGGGCCAATGAGAATGTGGTCACCGTACTGCTGCACCCTCACAATTTGCCATGACCCCTAGAAAAAGCTACAGTGTTTTGTGAAATACCTTGACATGAAATGAAATCGCGAAATACAGGTGTCCCTAGTCATTGGCCCAGAGTAGGGCCAGCTGAAAGTTAAAACACTGTGGCACGTTCTGTATTCCGTGATTGGACGAGTTTCTTTCAGGAACATGACGATTGTTAAAACGCTAATCACAATATGTCAGTGCGTAAGCAAACGCGTCCTGAGTGGCTCGATCAAATAAGGCATAGACTTCTCTCGCAGACGGCCGCCAATCACAAGGAATATACTGTTGGTGCTGGTATACGTTGTTGCAGTCTAATAGGCGTTGAGATTTTTTTTTTCGCGAATAATGCCTGCCCATAGCTCAAGAGTCGTCCAGGTAAACTGTGAGACAATAGCAAGAGCAACTAGAAAGTTACATGTAGGCCTATTTGAATTTCAGCCAATCGCGATATGATACCGCGAATTCTTTCCGGTCTCTACCTACGGAATAAACTTCATGATCCTCTAAGCACTCTGATCAATTACATCCGTCCATTGGCTACTGACTCGAGAAACCTGCTAACTGGGATGCTTGTGATTCGATACTTCTTTTGTAGAATGTTTTTCACTGGCCCAATCACTGAAAGAAACATCGTGAAATAAATAAATGCGCGAATTTTTCAGGTCTCTACTGATGGGCTAGAGCCACAATTATTTCGCGGATCCACTGGGTGACAAAATAGTCTTGAGGCACATGTACATCTCCCTCACGTTGGTGACTGTACCGCAGTGCTCTTGATGACTACCCTGGACAAGTCATGAACAAGGAAAGTAAGTGGGTACCCAATCACGCGCCAAATGATGTGAACTTGTTATCGACCAATGAGCACTCTAAAAAAAGTTTTATTATACATGATAAATTTGCATCTAGCCCGGGATAAATTAGTCCGTGAAATCATCACTGCATTATTAGAGACCGGAAAAATTCGCGGATTCCTTTCGTTTAGCTTAATGCTGCGTCAGTGATTGGACCGCAATTTACCTGAAGGACTCTGAGCCAATGGCAAACACTCAACAAAAGAAGTATCGAATCATAAGAATCGCAGTAAACAGGTGTCCCGAGTCGGTAGCCAATGACCAGGTGATAGTTGCCTGAGTACATAGAGAATCGTGGAGTCTATCCTAGTGGTCATTGAAACCGCGAATTTTTCCAGTCCCTATGCATTATTTGTGAGTAGGGACCTGCATAGGGACCGGAAAAATTCACGGTTTTGATGACCTTCAGGATAAACTACACAGTCCTCTGTATACTCGGGCAAACACCGTCAGTCCATTGGCTGCTGACTTGTGAGCCGTCTCAACGAGCTTGCCTGTGACTCGATACTTGTTTGGTTGAGAGTTTTTCATTGGCCCGAAGTCGTCGAGATGAACAGAGAGCCAACAGCAAAAGCAGCTTAAAAGTACATGTATTTGAAATTTAGCCTATCGCGAAATGAATCCACAAAGTTTTTCCGGTCTCTATGCATAGATCGCGTTATCATTTAGCGACAGGCTGAATCGTATAGTATTGTTCATTTGAGTGGCATTATCTTTTAATCATGAGCACGCCATCGACACGAAACCAATAGCAAAATTGCTAAGTTTATGCCACGCAATCGTGTGCAATCCTGATAGAATGTAAAACGGTGTGGAAGACAATCAACAGAACACGCCGTGTTGTGTATATTTATGTGCAGCATAGCTCGAGAATGGAAAATTACGCGGTTTCATTTCACGATGGGCTAAAATTAAAACTGTTTCACCTATTATACTTATGTGATTGGTAGGGACCGGAAAAATTCGCGGGTTCAATGTCCTGTAGGATGAACTCCATAGTTACACGTACACTCGGTCAAATGTCACCCACTCATTTGCTGCTGTCTTGTGAGGCGTCCCAACGTAACAGCCTGTGATTCGATAAAGCTTTGGTTTAGTGTTTCTCATTGGCCCAGAGTCCTCCAGATGAGTTATGAGCCAATAGCAGAGGCAGCACTGAGGTATAACTATTTGTATTTTAGCCTATCGCGAAATGAATTCGCGAATTTTTCAGGTCTCTAGTGATTGGCCTCACATTTTGTACGGGAAATGCTGAGCCGATGAGAAACCCTCACCAATGAAATTCCCAAACCTCCGAACAAATAGATGCTTTAATCTTACAACCTATCATCATCAAAGAAAGCTAGAACACCGAGCATTTCCGCTTTTAGCAAGCACCCAGTGCTAAGTTCGTAATTTTTATGTTTAGTTACGAGAAAACGAATCATTTCATTCTTTGGATATTAACTTAATTAATTAGTAGAGACCGGAAAAATTCGCGAATTCATTTCGTGATAGGCTAAAATACAAATAGTTATACCTCAGTGCTGACTCTGCTATTGGTTCACAACTCACCTGGATGACTCTGGGCCAATGAGAAACACCCAACCAAAGCTTTATCGAATCACAGGTTGCTACGTTGGGACGTCTAACAAGACAGCAGCCAATGAGTGGGTGACATTTGACCGAGTGTATGTAGAACTATGGAGTTCATCCTACAGGTCATTGAACCCGCGAATTTTTCCGGTCTCTATTAATTAGTCATATGTCCTATAAACAAATTTGTACCTCCGAAAAATAAAATAAATGACGCCAACGAAATAGCGATGTTCCCACACGAAGTTCGTTTCCAGAAAAATTTTACGGAAAAGATGATTCCCCTTTTATTTTAGTTATATAATTTTTTCCAGTAGGTATACGTGTGGTTTGAAGAGACATTAATTAAGTGGCCTAGCTTAACCACTCTGTGAATTCCATTTCAACAACTATATTAGTGGTTTGTAACGACGAAAAATGTTTACTCTTATAATACAAAATCATGTACTAATAGAATTGTTTACCGACAGTTATTTTAAAAGTGATTTTTCGCAAAAAAAAAAAAAAAAAAGCAAAAGCACCGAGTGACGCCTAATATTTACCTAACTGAACAATTTTTGTGAGCTGAATATGCGTGTGTGCCATACTTTGACAAAAATATATTTTATCCAACCGCCAGCACGTGATGTTTGTTTGCTAACACTGGCCACCACTAGAAGTTGTTTACGAACAAAGTTGACAGGAAAACAGTGGCAGAAGGATACGGGCACAGTATTTTTTTTTTTAATTGAACGGAAATATTCATGTAAAATTACAGATATTTTTACATTTACATGAAAAACAACTGTATCAGTGTTCGCAGTAATACTGGGTTCGGATTTTTACCCGGACATTAATGCTGTGTGTTGTCCCAGTACATCCAATAGTTAAGAGATATTTTTGTAAACCGTCCCCCGAATACCTTTTCAGTATTAACTGCGCACATAAATAAGCATAATAAAATTAAATAAAGTACAATTATTGAATGTTCGATTATCTTTTTCATTGTTAAAAAAATATGCTTGAATGAAACATCAATTAAAATATAAAATTATGTGCCAATATTATATCGAAAAACGTATTTCATGTATCCAAAAATAACCATACTTACCCATGTGTTGTACAAAGTTACGGTATGTTTCTTGTAGTGTTACAAACAATCTCTTGGCAACTGGTTTCTAAAGGAATCTTCTTGTGAAAGTACGGAAAATGTTTTCCTATTTTTTTGTTTGTTTCTGTTTGTTCTGTTTTTTTTTCTGTGTAGACGATTGGTACTACTATTGTGAACTTTTAAAATTAATACAAGTTACTTGGCACAGACCTGAAATTCCTGTGCACGACATTAAGGGTAAAGGGGTGTTTGTTATCATGCAGACAGCAATCATATATGCGCTTACAAATTTGTTTTCCAATACACGTGTGTTGCGTGGTAAGTGTCCACACGATCAAGGAAAACCTGAAAAATTTTCCGCAATCGGCGATGAACAAACAAAGCGACGAGGTTTCTTAACGAAAAGCAACAGCATGTCGTAACACGAAACATCTCACAACAGAAATACTGAATTTTGTCGGTGAACTTCATGATTTAAATATTTTATTTATTTTAACCTTCGAATTCAGTTCAAGGCTGTTGTACGTGGAAAAATTGCACTATAATACTTCAATACATCGAAAAAGTTACTAAAATATTAAATATTACAACAAAAAAAAGTTATGTAAAAACACTGGTTAGAACATAACTGTAACGCTGCCTTCAATGAAACTGGGTTTTCAGTAGGAAGGACTTATAAATTTTCTCTGTAAGAGACAGATGGCAGTTTTTTTTTTAAGAACCTACTACTGGGTGGTCCCAAAATAGGTGTGTGCAGTTAGTTACTTAATGGAGTGCGACAACTCTGTGAAGATACTAGCGCCGTGGAAGCGATGACGAGTATGAGCGAACAATACCAACGTGACAAAACAAGGAGCCGCGCGTCTTTGTTGTACAAGCGTGTCGTAGGTTCTGCAGCCAGGTGTGTCACAGCGTAAACAGTCTAACTATAGTGCGTTACGCAACGTCCTGGAGAGGAGGAAATTTTTTTAAAACGTAATGAGTTGCACCCAGTTGTTTACGGGTCCAAATGCACGGTGCGATGTTCGAGAATACTCTGAAGCTTTCTAAATATACTGCTAATGGATTTCTTGTTATGTGTAACGTGTTAGCTCTCGTTATACGCCGTTTAGTAGGAGTAATTTCGTGAGTGTGATGGAATTCAATGAACGGAAATGTGTAACAATCACGGTGCTGCCATCTGCGGTGGTTAGTTCACGAAGACAAAAGGAAACGTTATTGTATTAGTTTTTTGATGAGTTTTAATAAGATGGGCAGTATGTTAATAAAATTCCTTGTTGAAAATCAGGTCCAAAACTGTGGTAGGTTTTTTTTAAGCATTTATCTTTTTTTTATCGATGTCTTTTCATTATATGGTTTTTAATTTCTGTCTGCTAATCAAATGATTTAATAGTTGACGTAACTGCTCCGGCAGCGAATTCTAGCGGATGGGTGCGGAAACTACGTGTGATTCGCGTACAGAAATGTAGTTGAAAACACAATTTGCCTATATTTATCACGCTCGGCATTAGAATTCTATGTCATATTCCTAGAGACTGGAATGATTCGCGTTTTGGATGACCTCTAGGATAGACTGCACAATCCTCTACACACTCGGGCAAATGCCACCTGCTCATTGGCTACTGACTCGTGACACCTGTCAACTGGGACGCTTGCGATTCGATACTCTTTTGGTTGAAGATTTTTCATTAGCTCAAAGTACTTCAGATAAACTGTGAGCCAATCAGAGAAGCAATATAAAGGTACAGTTGTTTGGATTCTATCATAACGTGAAATGAATCTGCGAATTTTTCCGGTCTCTACAAATTCCGTGTCAGGGTTCCGTATTTTAAGTGTATTTGCAACGTGAGAACACATGAATTTTCTCATTACCGAAGTTTGATGTTACACATTTCTGGTAAGTACTGAAAGACTCGCTCACGTTGGTATTTCATTTAGCTAAACATTCATAGTCACGAAAGAGACTTATTACTAGAGACCGAAAAAATTCGCGAATTCATTTCGCGGCAGGTTAAAATACAAATAGTTATACCTCAGTGCTGTCTCTGCAATTGGCTCGCTGCTCGCCTGGATGACTCTGGGCCAATGAGAAACACCCAACCAAGGCTTTATCGAATCACAGGCTGCTACGTTGGGTCGTCTCACAAGACAACAGCCAATGAGTGGGTGACATTTGACCGAGTTTACGTAGAACTATGGAATTCATCCTGGAGGTCATTGAACCCGCGAATTTTTTCGGTCCCTACTTATTACATACGTTTTGTTTGTCTGTGTTTTCACGCGTGTTTTTTAGTAAGTTTAATCATCTTTATTTTGTAGAAAATTTTGACTAAACGATTCCCTACACTCCGCATTTGACTTTTCACATTGCGTATCTTTCAAACCGCAGAGTAAACATGGGGTGGAAAGCGTGCGCAAGATGACTGAACACAAATCTGTGATTCCAACATTGAATTGCGTCAGAGTGATGGCGTCACCAATTACCACATTTAATGGCGGACGTAGGGAGAGGGGGGGTATAGGGGAATAGATCCCTTCGACCCCCCGGAAAAAATCTTGTTTGCGCCATTGGCCACATTCCTGAAGGTATTAAATATTACACGTACTTCAAGTGTGAAAGTTTAAATACAAAATTTGTCAAATGGTTGGTGAGTACTTAACGATTCGCCTGATAATACCTACGTTTTGATTTGTTATGTTTGCATGTTGCTTCGAATGTTCTGTTGCACAATTGTACGCTATTGTTGGTAACATGCTCCGACGACGATAATCATGTATTTATCTTCTTCACTCTATGCTTCAGGCACTGACATTGAGCGTGCAAACTTACACGTATCCCAAAATATTGGCGAAAGAACGTTAGAAAATTAAATAACATTAATCTTCCCCCTTTTTTTTCTGCGTTTTTTTTATAAAGCAAAAGCTTGTAAAAATCACAAAGATGATTCCGCAGCAAAAATAAAGTCCGTAAGCACATATAGTCTAAACTTGATAAACAATAGAACGAGTACGCAAAAGGACCAACCTCGAAAGACAGTTCATAAATTACATATTGAAAACAGCAAATCTTTTTTTTTTTCAGTATTTTTTGCAAAATATTTGTTGTATTTTTCACTACATTTATTAACATTTTATATCACTTATGTATTTTTTAATTTAGATACAGTATATTCGTTAAACATTCTTAGCAGGAGAAACTTAGTGACTGTCTTACCAATGACTGATAAAAACTCAAAACTTTGCACTTCCAATTTTTTTTCTTTTTACTTCATGAAAGAGGCATAGACTATGTGTTAGAACTCTAATTAGAACTATTATGCTGTATTATATTTCAAAATAAAAAGTTACAAACGTTTGATCCTATTCACCCCACTGATCCTATTACCCCCTGTCTTATGGCTTCTAAAATAACCTAATGTTGGCGATATCACCCTTTGTTGTTGCACTCTTGGCTATTTACATGGCAAGTGTCGTCGGCGACCTTGAAGTCCCTGTGCGTAGATCGTCATATGTAGAGCGGCGTGTCCCATAAAGTGACGACGGTTGGGCCATGCTGAGGCCAAGTGCAGCTTAATGGGCCTAATTAGTGCTAATTGCCGGCCCAGTTGGAGCTGTTGTGTTCGGCGCGCAAGTCGGTTACAAATAAATGCCCGCGCAGAATTATTCGAGTAATTCCAAGTCCGTTGCCATCGTAAAGCATTCTAAAATAAGAACTTCGAGGTACAAACCTCTATAGATATTTACCTGTATTAAGAGACCGGAAAAATTCACGTGTTCATTTCGCAACAGTCTAAAATTTGAATACGTATAACTTTATGAGCTTTTTCTATTGGGTCACTGTTCATCCGGACGGTCCTGGGCCGTTGAGAAACTCTAAGCCAAAGAAGTATCGAACCGAAGGCAAACCAGTTAAAACGACTCACAAGTCAGCAGCAAGTGTACTTGCCCGCGTGTGCTGAGGACTGTGCAGTCTATCCTGAAGGTCATAGAAACCGCGAATGTTTCCAGTTCCTACCCATAGTCCCTCGCCTCGTCAGGGGTGTATGTGTGTTAGTGAGGCGGGATGATAAGCGTGACGCTCGCTGGTGCTTCCAGCGCGGTATCGCCTCTAAGCGCAAGTCTCTGAACTGACGCGCAGTCTTCTCGTCCTCACAAGATAACTGTGAAATTTGAGCGGTAACCGTAACATTATATGGAGGAGAAATGAAGATAAAGGTGTAATGCAAGTCCCTTAAGGGGCCCGCCTACCTGGTCACACAGACGGTGTGCAGAGCTTCAGGAAAAACAACGCGATTTCAAAACTACTCAAGATATCCGAGTGGGGTATGGCTACGAAAAGCATTTAAGAGTTCGCTGAGGCCCGAAAAGTACTTTTAATTTTGGATCATGTTTTTAAACCGTATTTCTAGAAGAGTTAAAATGGCTAAAACGCATGTTTTGAGAGTAATTTTTAGGCGTAAAACAACCAGTATAGATTATTAAAAGCACTTAAGGGACTTGCATTGCACCTTTATCTTCATTTATCGGCCATATAATGTTGCGGTCACCGTTCAAATTTCACAGTTATCCTGTGACGACGAGAAGACTACGCGTCAATTCAGAGCCTTGCGCTTAGAAGCGATACCGCGCTAGAAATACCATCGAGCGTCGCACTTATCATCCCGCCTCACTAACACACATACACCCCTGACGAGGCGGGCCCCTTAAGTGCTTTCAAAAATCTGTACTGGTTGTTTTACATCTAAAAATTACTCTCAAAACATGCGTTTTAGCCATTTTAACTCTTCTAAAAATACAGTTTAAAATCATAATCCGAAATTATAAGTACTTTTCGGCCCTAAGTGAACTCTTAAAATCTTTTCGTTAACAGACCCCACTCGGATATCTTGAGTAGTTTTGAAATCGGGTTGTTTTTCCTGAAGCTCTGCGCACCGAGTGTGTGCCCGGATAGGCGGAGCATGTATCAGCTGAGACTGTTTTCATGACAACACAAGTGTATCACTACGCCTCAGACCTTTATAGTTTCAGCTTGAAACGTAGAGATTATTTGTTTTAGCAATGTTTATGTAACACGTTGAATCATTACAAATTATAGTTAGCCAAACATAGCTGTTAAATATATAACACGGTCAATTATTGTTAACAAATGCTGACTAGAAAAATCGTAAATGATTTAAAAAAAACTGTGCGAAATGGAAGCCTTTGCATGCCTATAGTTTTTTTTTAACGAATGCTGTACTATGATAGGGTCTTCTAACCAGGTATTAATTTACCCTCTGTAAGTTTTTGTGTTCAGAATTACTTAAAGTTTTGACTAGTTTGGGTTCTGTTGATATTGCATTTTTACATAATTATAGTTTAGCATCTTTCATGAAGCATTAATTGCGGTTCTTATTCTGTAGCATAGACTGCCGGCTAGAATAAATTGAAGTGAATAATTAAAAAATTTCCTCATGAATCAACATTTAAATCTGTATGTTAGAATTATATACATTTAAATATTTACAAACAGGATTACTCAGTCTTTGCACAATTTCGAGAAATCATTTAGACTAATATTGAAAACTGTCTTTCTTTACCACTCAGTGTGTGCTGAATAATTTTACATGATATCACTAAAAACATCTTAGTAAATTTTTATTAACAATTTTAAAAAACCTTCATCGTCGACTTCTGTGAGTTTTGCATTTCAGTAATGCCAACGGTTCAGTGTCTAAAGATCTTTACTTGACATAACATTTCGTAACACTACGTAAGAACTTTAAGACTTGTGTAAATCTTTAATAAAAAACATAATGCATTTCAGATATTGATAACCAAAGGTAAAATTATTTAGTTAGGTGTATTTTTTTCCTGATATATTAAGTAATGAGACAAAGTAGTGTTAGTGAGACAAAGTGCTGTTAAAACCGAAGATCTTTTGTAATCTGTGGCAGAATTGAAAAAAAAAAAGTATATACGTAATCTCTATGGAAAAGGAACTTTAAGATATAACTCAACGTTCAAACAACAGCGATTAGTGAGAACCGAAAAATTCTCAGTTTCAATGAGCCTTAGGATACACGCCAAAGTCTAGAATCTCCACTTGAGAGTTGCCTTATCTGAGTTTCCCGTAATTCCACATTTCTTTGTTTAAGGGTTTTCCATTGGCTCAGAGTCCTTCACATTAAGTGTGTACCAATCGAATACGCAGTCTAAAGTTACCTATATGTATTTGAATTTTAGCTCTTTGCGAAATGAAACAGCGAATTTTTCCGGTACATAGCTACAAGCTATATGATGGCTAGTTTCTAGCGAAAGTACACAGCGAAAACCTAGGTATGCGTATCGCTTCTTGACTGCTTCTGTAAGTCAGACCTGACAGCAGAATGTTCAGTAGTCCCGGTAGTAGCAACAGTTCCACTTGTGAGCCCGAACTGTCGGCTCGTCAGTAGTTATAACTCCTAGCTTGTGGAGCCAGAAGGGACCCTTTCCAGGTCAGGGATTTCCCACTTTAATGTTGTGCTGTTCCGACAACCTCACATTGCAGAAGGCAATGACAAGCCACTACAGCTTCGCCTTGTCATAAAATCACCAGGTGCGTCACGGCTTCCACCAAAGCGTCGTTATCTGCAATCACCGTGCTCGAATACCACCATTAAGACAAGACTAATCATCACCACCATCATCACCATCACCATCATTTACAAGTAAGCAGGCTTCCAAGAATCAGCATCTCCTTGATATTTTCTTTGATATTATATATTTTTTTTTGTTTTCGGATGATTCGTATGAATATTTCTCTAATAGCCATTCCTAGGGGCTGAAAAAAAAAATCACGATTTAGATGACTTTCAGGACAGACTACACAGTGTTTTTGCATTCTCGGGAAAATAACGTCAGTTCATTGTCTGTTGACTTGTGAGTCGTTTCAGCTGGTTTTCCTGTGATTCAACACTTCTTTGTTTGAGGGTATCTCCATTGGCCCAAATTCGTCCAGATGAACAGTAAGCCAATATCAAAAGCAGCTTCAAGGTCAATGTATTTGAATTTTAGCTTATCACGAAATAAATCCGCTACTTTTACACGGTCTATAGCCATTGCGAATTGTGTTTCCTTGCAAATGCTTTTTTTTTTTGCCAGGTAAATGCTACAAAAGGTCAGCTATTTTTTTTAAAAAATAAAGTTGGGTATATATTTACAATCTAGAGTTTTTGCTGGAACAATTTTCCTTTAGGTCACGCACTATGTTTTACAGCTGTGCTAACAGCATCTGTGGCGTCACTTCAAAAATGTTGTCTCACTAAAACCTGAATCCAGTGAAAACAACCAAAACTGCAAGCCGCTACTCGAGAAGACAATCTGTGCTGAGCAGCACGCGACGTGCTAATACTACTGCGGCAGACACGTCGTAGCACGCAACACGGTTAGTACGTCAATCCATCACACGGGTGTCACCGGCGCAAGAGGTCTCCTCTGCCTGCCGTTATCGGAGAACCCAGATTGCCAGCAGACGCGTCAAGTCGTTAGATAACCTCCCAGGCGTTATACGATGCATCAACATTTTTTTAAAACCTTGACCCGTAAAAGCATATTGGGTTCAGATATCTGGGAGCTGCCCTCAATCGTTCTTAAAGAGCAGCACTCAACCTCAATTAGTCAGCCCTCTTATTCGCACCTGATGCCGGGAACAGAAGTCAGTTCCCGAAACGTTGTAACTGCTTTGTCTTAAGAAGCCTTGCTGTGTTCTTCTGTGCCATCGTCGTTGTGTTGTCCCGGAATATCTGTTTAGTTTCGTTGCTGTGTTTCCGTTTTGTCCAAGTTATCAGTCTTTGTATCATCGTTGGGTCCGTCTGTTAGCCAAGGTTGTTGTTTGTCTCTATGCTATGTTCTTATTACAACTGTCTCGTCGTTGTTAATTCTTTTTGTGCTGTGATGTTTTTTTTCTGACTAATAGCCGTCCACGAAATTCTCTGTACTGTCTGTGCATTAACACATTTGACATCGACTGATTTCTGCTTGTTTTCTGTGTGTGAACATGGCTAAAACGCGTGTTTTCAGAATAATTTTTTGGGCTAAAACATCCGTTAGATGTTGAATGAACTCAAGGATGTTTCATTACACCTTTATCTTCATTTCTCCGCCATCTAATGTTATGGTTACCGCTCGAATCTCAGTTGCCCTATGTGCGGCGTGAAGATTGTGCTTAGCGGTGATACGGCTCTTCACTATAAAACACTTGTGTAAATGAAACTTAAATAATTATGAAATATTACAGATATTTGTAAGCTAGCAAATTAACATACAATTAACTTTATTACTGCAAAAAAATGTTGACATTAATAATTGGTTCGGATTCTTGTCCTGGCATTTATGCTGTGTGTTTTCCCAGTGCCTACATTAGTTGAAGTTATTTTTAACCGTTCCCTGAATATCTCTTCAGAATCAACTGCACACATTAATAAGCACAATGAAACAAAATAACGTCCAGTTGTTCAATCTTAGTATATATATTTGTTGTAGTTTTATTTTAAAAAATATGCTTGTACGTACAATATCAAACAAAATTTTAAATAATGCGCCAGTTATAATAGCGAGGCAATAAATGTACAATTATGATCCCAAGAACGTAATTTCTGTATGCAAAAATAACCGTAGTAGTGAGTTTTAAAATTAAAAAAAAAAAATTACTTGTAGTATTACAAACTATTTCCATCAGGCAACTGGTTTCCTTAGAAGCACCCGTGAGCGTCACACTATCATCCCGCTTCACTGACACAGATACGACCATTGAGAAACGCGCCTCGTCAGGGGTGTATGTGTGTTAGTGAGGCGGGATGATAAGCGCGACGCTGGCTGGTGCTTCTAGCGCGGTATCGCCTCTAAGCGCAAGGCTCTGAAATGGCGCGCAGTCTTCTTGTTCTCACAGGATAACTGTGAAATCTGAGCGGTTACCGTAACATCATATGGTACAGAAATGAAGATAAAGGTGTGATGCAAGTCCCTCAAGTGCTTTCAAGAATCTGTACCGGTTGTTTTACGCCTAAAAATTATTCTGAAAACATAAGTTTTAATCATTTTAACTATTCTGAAAATACAGTTTAAAAACTTAATCCGAAATCAAAAGTACTTTTCGGTCCTCAGCGAACTCTTTAATGCTTTTCGTGAGCAGACTCCACTCGGATATCTTGAGTAGTTTTGAAATCGGGTTGTTATTCCTGAAGCTCTGCGCACCGTGTGTGTGACCGGATAGGCGGAGCCCTTAAGCTCCACGTCATATTATTCTCAGTTGTAGCTTTGAATATATATACTGTATAGAAGTTGCGAGTGGATAGGATTTACTCTACGTTTTTTAGAAGCGTATGATGAGCAGCTTGGGAACTACACCGCTGCAGTGCGCTGCCGTAACGCCCTGTATCGTCTTAGTTGTTATTTACACGTTAGAGCGCAGCGCTGTCGCCCGCTGTCATTCCCCACACCCCCCCCCCCCAACCCATCATTCACTGCAGCTCAACGTCGTTCCACAGGAGGGGGAAGGGGTGTTTGAAGAGTTCGACACTTGTCCGCTAGGGACCACCACAAGTCGATGCCCTAGAGATGGTGGCGATTGCGGATGTGAATTAACCAACTACCTCAAAACCGTATTAGAAATTTTAACCTGGGCTGGCGACTTCTATACAGTATATATATTCAAAGGTTGTAGCGAGTGTGCGTCCCTAGGTAGGTTTCGGTGATACTTGACGCGGCCGTGACTCTCAGAAATCGGTTCAAAGTTCTTGGAGCAGCTGGGACGCACCAGCAACAAGCGGCGCCCTCATTTGTCTGATGGAAAATTAATTCCGGGAGGAAGCGCCTTAAGTCCCTAGGTCGTGACCAGAAGCTTTAACCGGTTGTGATCGGACTCATCTCCAGAATGACTCACAATTTACTTGCCGCCCCCGGAACCAACTACGATCCTGGATCCATAGCCCTAATTATTTATTCCTTTCTTTACCTTCTGCTGCGGCGGTTAACGACCTTCCCGTTCTTTTCGTACGCACCTTCATCGCGCGCGCGCACGCACCCAGCCCAGGCTTACGCGTTTATTACTGATAACCACCCGTTACGTCTGGCCGGAGGCCCTTTATGTTAATATCATTTAAGGACCTGTCCTGTGATTAGCCCTGCATACCGGATTCAAATAACACGATAATAGTTCATTGATAGCATTTTATTCGTAGTTTTTTTCCATCGCGTGTATTCACTGCAGAGGCATCAGTATCAAAAAATATAGCTGAGAATATGATGATTCTTTCCCATCAATATGAAAACCGCCATTTTAAATTCCAAATTTAAAAATTCTATTACTAAACTGTTAAGAAATTACAGTGAAATGAGGGGCCGCCCATCGAAGAATCCACCTCACATGAACGAACAGCTTTTCGTAGTGACACAAACCGTATTATCGTACACTGACAAACATTCATGTTGCCAAGAAATGCTTTGTAATGTTGCAAGAAAGATATTGTAACTTTGTACAAAATCTAGCTAAGGTTATTTTTGCTTATCTCAAATACGTTTTTTCGAGATAATACTGAGTATTTCTTACGAAAATTGGTGCATTATTTTACGTTTCAATTGATGTTTCAGTCAAGACTATTTTTTTCAAACCATGGAAAAGATAATCGAATGTTCAATAATTGGACTTTATTAATGTGTGCAGTTAAAACTGGAAAGATAGTCAGGAAACGGTTTACAAATAACTTTTAACTATTGGATGCACTGGCACAACACAAGGCATAAATTCCCGGATAAGAATCCAGACCCAGTATTACTGCGATCACTATTTTGTAGTGATACAGTTGTTTTCATGTAAATGTACACATTTATAAATATCTCTAATTTTAACACGAATATTTCTGTACCATTTTAAAAAAAATTCAGTTTAGATATTAAGCTGGATTCCAACATTTGACTACTTTTTTGTGCTGGTAACAATATTGACATACACGTGGATGGAAGAAGAGAGTTTTTTTGTAGATTCAACATGTATTTAAAGATTTTGTTCATACTCCAAAATAATTTCGTGAGTTCGGGCTAAAACTAAATAAACTGGGCCACTGTAAATTTACGAACATAGGATCCACGAATCCACGAAAATTCCCTGGATGGTTTGTCACCAGCGTATTTCGTACATTGAAGGTGAACATTTTAAAGGGTACCGTATCGTTTCTGCGTCATTGATTCACAGGGCTTAATGTGTTTCGGCGAAAGCCGAACTCATCAGCTCACTTCTCACAAATATGTTTCTTACCCTCCAAATAAGTGTGGTAAAAAAAACTAGCGTGATTCCCAAGAACTATGATGAATTTCTTTATTATCGAAGATCAATAAGTAGCCAGTTTTACATCGTTTGACGTACGACCTGTCACTATAAAATAAATAAGCGATAATTTATAAGTAGGTATGTGTCTCTTTAGATTAGATGGTTTTAGCTTAATACTAAGGACGCTTATAAGATTCATGGTTTGTGTGTCAGTTAGTGATTACTATCTTGTTTACTACAAAGGGAACAATCAAGAGATATTAAATACTACATCAGATTTTGTAAGCAACATCATTTACGTGAGGCCTCGTAGTAAAATATTTAAGAAATTAAATAAGTTTCTTAAACACTATCCCGAACACTGTAGAAACTGCTATAAGTCAGAGCACATGACTGAAAATATAGCTGAATGCCGTCTCCAGTGACCCCCGATGTCAAAGAGAAGTTAAACCATGATTCATTCAATCATTCATTCATTCTGTACGTCTGAATAACTTGAAATCCATACTAAACATTTCAGTAATTAAAATACATGGATTCTTCGTTAATTTCTAATTATTTTTCCCGTTTATTCCACTGATTTAATTCCAGTTTCACTACTCCTGGCATCGCCAGTTTGACAGTTAGTAGAATATTATCAACGGTAGTTTTAGTGAAAATATTTTCGCTTGTTGAAAAAAAAACTCACATTTTGAGTGTACAATCTGCTTCTTGGTAGTAGTAGAATTCTTACAAAGAAATTTATTAAACTTTACTTGACTAACGAAATTTACACAAACAGAATACAATTTTTTTTTACATTTAAGTAAAATGAATACACTTTATCTGAAGATAATTCCAACTGTATTACGAAATAACCAATTGTATCAGGTTTAAATCTAAAATTGTTTAAATATTTACATTTTATTCTCTTTATTTGTATGTCTTAAGTACTTTGAAAAGTATACATGACTGCTAATATTGCAAAACAAAACACATACCAAACATTCTTTTTTCACGGAAGTTAAGTTACTTAAATGACATCATTAAAAACAGAATGCTACGTGAACATTAAATAAGAATACGGCAAGTAACGATCTTCCTGAATCAATCTTTTGGTTTTAAATCCAGGTAAAATCTTGTTACAAGGGTCTATGGATTTTTTTTTATCTAAGCCTGGTTATGCATATTTAAGTTTAGAATGCAAAATATAACTATATATATATATATAAACAAGTTCGAACCCGCAACAGGAAAACAAAGTAATTTAATACGTTACTATTAATATTTGTTTGTGCCTTATAGTAATCAATATATTTTTATCTTCTTATCGTCAATTGATCTATGATAAGTATGCATTAACTCAAGACTCAAGATCAAAACTTTTCACGTAATATACATATGTTTTTATGTGTGTTTAACATTGATTACTGGACATATAATGAGTTTCATCTAAAAAGGCTTGACACTAATACACTTAAAAGGGGACTCAAACCAACGACCTCACGCCGCCTTTCTACAACAAAGGAATCCACCCCAGAAAGTTGTAAAGAAATCCACAAGTACTTTGCAAGTATATATACTTGTTTCTTCAAGTCTGTTGGTGGTTTTTTTTTAAATATAATTCCTTGTTTCTAGCGATAAATGTTTTAGAAAACAACTTTTTTTTTTTTACTTGGTAAACGTTATTCACGAAGAGTGAGAGTTCTTCCTATGGGAAACATTGCGCATCTCCTGTCATAAATCCATCTACTCGTTGCTCCTGTGGCTGGGTTTACAACGGACCATAACTTATCTCCCGTTTTTCTGGCATTATCTACGAACTAACTAGTCTTCCAACGAACGTTTCCTCATGACCGCAATTTTACTGAAATTGCCCCGAGATTTTTACCACTCTTTACCCTCGGGCTTAATCTTAAGTGCGGATCAATAGATACTATACTCTATTTCTTGTTAAAAATAGGTACAAGCATTGCTATGCATGGCTGTTTTGTGATGCAGGTCGACACTGAAATCCATGTTGGAAACTCCAGGAACTGGCAAACCTTGAAATACGATGATATATAAGTTGTTTTTTTTTTAACATACATTCCTTTCTGATAGTTTCTTCTATTGCAGTCAAAACTATAAATTCTTCAGCATCGAAAGCACACGTACTATTTGCAGAGCTTCAAAAAAAACCACGCGATTTGAAAACTGCTCGAGATATCCGAGTGGTGTCGCTTTTAATGATACGCTGAGGACAGATGAGTGGTTCTGTTTCCGTATTTTATTTTAAACTGTAATTTTTTGACGTGACAACGTCTAATAAATCGATGAACGCCGGCTGCACGCACGAAAAAGTGTCCCGTTACGCACATTGTCCCGTTACCCTGTGTTTACAGTTATTTAAGGGTTATTTATGAAATTTCAACACGATACCTCCCTTTCGTGTGTTCTTTCGTCACTAATATTTCCAAAAGATATTCACCAAGTTTAATATAAAGGTTTTAAAGTTGCGTAAGTGTTAATAAATACGAACACTTCCTCGAATTTTCACACCCGTTATATCACACCTGGAGGCGCGGTGGTTGGGTGGTCAAAACACTCGTCTAGTGGGAAACGTGGCGGACGTTTCCGTGGCCTGTAGGTTTTCGCGGAGTACTCCCGTTTACCCCCACCCATTTCCTTCCGTCGCTGCTCCACGTCCCATCACACTCACCTCACGCAGTCTCCAGGCTGGTCGGAACGACAGGTCTAGGGCAGCCGGCTTCTGTCACTGTCAAGCCTCATTCCATCCATGCAGACCCTGCCTCATTTTATACTTAGTGAATATATGTTGAGCATATCTGTAACGGAACTGCAAATACAAGTGAGGTATCGTGTCAAAATTCCAGAAAGTGCCCTTAGATAGTAGCAAAGACGAGACAATGAAAAATAAAATGAATATGGCGTTCGAGACAGAGCCTCATTTCATGTTTCTTGGCTGTCAAAATCGTAACAAATTTGAAAATTTTGAAATTCCAGGTAAAATTAATTAATATTTTCAGAAAGAAATTCAAACCATTTCTTGAAGTAGCCAGTGGCACTTCAGTTAAACCTAAAAAGTTTCAGTTCTGCAATAAATTCAATTCTCCTTATTTGTACAACCCAAAAAAACGTTAAAAATGTAACTTTGGCAGCTGATTGTGCAAAAAAAAGTATGTGCTGTATATATTTTTCATCTCGTGAAATTTAAACAAATTGAAAAAGTCTACAAGTTTATATGTAATTACTGTGAATATATAAATCTTGTGACCTGAAATGGTAGGCACCCCCTTAAGAGCGGCGGCTGGGAAGGAGTAAATGTTTTCGTGTTTTTCGGCTACGGATTCCCCCAAATTCTGGCGCGTCTGCCGGTGAGGAGGACCTATCTCAAGGCCGGGCCCGTTGGCGGCGCAATCTCCCCGGTGTGTTTGAACAGACCGCGGCGCGCGCAGCGAGAAGAACAAAAAGAAAGAAGTCACAATCCGTCTCTGCCCGGAGATGTTTACAGCTTTGCACAGGCGCGGAGCACAGCCAGAAGTCGCCCCGTCACAGCGGCGCTGCGGCCCGCCTGATGGATTGCACTTCGTCCCGAGGCCGAACTGAGTCCGACTGATTTATTGCATTACATCTCTTTCATTGTTAGAGACTGGAAAAATTCGCGATTTCGATGACCTCTAGGATAGACTCCACAATCCCCTACACACTCGGGCAAATGCCACCTGCTCATTGTCTACTGACTCGTGACACCTGTCAACTGTGACTCTTGCGATTCGATATTTTTTTTTGTTGAAGGTTTTCCATTGGCTCAAAGTCCCTCAGATAAACTGTAAGCTAATCAGAGAAGCAATATAAAGGTACAGTTTTTTTTTATTCTATCATATCTTGAAATTAATCCGCGAATTTTTCCGGTCTCTATTCATTGTTTTTCATTAACTCGGCGTTTTTTTTTCTCGAGTGAGTTTTTGACGTGAATACGTCTTTAAAATTGCTTCCATAGTGGGAGGCAATTAAAAAAAAACGAATGATAACAGAATCGGGGGATACAGTTTGGTTTTGCAACTACATATATATAATCTACATCCAAAATTTAATTACACCACTGGATAGCTAAAGGACCAAGTGAGGACTGTGACGCATTACGCGCGGTGGGGAAGGGGGGGGGGAGGGACACGCCGCCATTTTGAGGTTCATTTTGCTGCGTTTCGAGATTTCCATTTAGTATAACTTTTGATTCGGAGAAGCTACGACGTTCGTTTAGGTGTCAACTGTCAGCTCTCGTCAAAATATATCGATTGCGTATATAAAACATTAGTGTAAAATAGCTACAGTGAATATATATGGTGTTAAAATAACAAATAGCGAATTTTATATTTCGTATAGAAAGTATTACCTGTTACGTACACGTATTCACGTACAACACACGGCCGTGTCCATGGCACAGTCACACCCCATGTTTTTTCCTAACCTATCTAAAACTATTTATATTTGTTAAAGAGGGGTCTGGGTTAGGTAAGACTCTAGTTGCGTCCCAGGCCGAAGCCTTTACGCCTAATCGTGCTGGGTTTAAAACATGCAAAAAGTGTAGCATGCATCTTGTGCTTTGTTCGTAGATTGGCCAGCCATGGCAGCGATTGGTGCCATGACTTATTCCCCTATCTTATACTCTAGACTATAACTAGTTAAGTTGGGCCCAGGTAAAACCTGAACAGACACAGGGGAAAATCCCTGGGCTCATTCATGCGGGGTTAAACTATTACAAGCAGGTTCAGTACAGGACATGGATGGTCTAGGAGGAAGAGTTGGTCAGGGGCAGAACGACCTTGGTGAAACGTCAGCAGTAAGAACACGTCTAAAGGCGTGACATTACATATTATTTTGTAGTTATCTTACTTGCTCTTAAGGGCCTCGCCTGTTCTGGGCACACATCCGGTGCGCAGAGCTTCAGGAAAAAAAATAACACGTGATTTTAAAACTGCTGAAAATATCCAAGAGCTTTTAAGACTAAGTTGAGGGCGTATTAGAGAACTCATGACAGTTACAAAAACAATTCTATGAATATGCTTAAATTCGCGCCAAGATCCTCGTGGTGATTTCATTACTCTTGTGGTTTAAAGAAATTATTCAGATTAGAAGCATTAATAATTTTTCATGACTTGTGTTTTACGAACACCCAAATTAAGCAAGAATATTTCTAGAGTTTGGATATTCGATGCTTTTATTCTAAAAACTAACGGGTGAAAATAGAGTGGAAGTATATTTAAATTTGTATTACAGAATCACCCATCGAAAATACTCTTCGTATCAACTTTTTTGTAAGTAAATACTATTGATCCCAGCAGTAAAAATATTCACTACAATTTACAATTATCTATAAGTGAACGTTTTCAATGCAATTTCTAAATATTTTCTAAGTGTATGACAAATGTTTTTCAATTACATGTACAATATTTATGCCTGTTTTAAACTGACAAAATTAAAAAGATAATATAAATAAGACTTTTGTGGCATGTGTTAGTATTCGAGGCGTACGGAGGCAATAAATTTGTCCCCCCAAAATTTTCTTTAGTGCCTGCTGTTATATGTGAAGTTTCATTTTGAAGTTTTAGGCGCAAACAAAAATTTTGTACGACATGTATTTTTTAAGTAAAAGCATGCTTGCCCTTTTTTATTTTAAAAATGCAACTAATTTTTGAATGATAAAATTAGCTACTTTGCAGTAAAGAAATGTTTGTGGTGCAAGCCAAATTATTTAATCTCAAAAAATAATAATAATTTACAAATAAATATACTTTGCTGAAGAAAACTATTTTTCGAAGATTATCGTAATGGTTCTTTACTATTGTCGACAGCTTTATGTCAGATTTATTTAGGTTGAATGAAACACTAGATTTTTTTTCTTTGCCATGAAGAAAGTGGCTTTACATAGGGGGATGGTGATGGTACAGATGAGGATGATTACGATGACAATACAGATGATAATAATGACCAATCCAGCCATGACACTTTGCTTGTGGATGCTCAGACAACGCTGCAGGAATATTCCCAAGGGGTAACGAGGCCAGATGATTCCGAAGTGGTTTGCCCGTGCCTTTCGCCCTACGGAGGTGGAAGGATAAGATAAAGCCCAGTACTGGACCTGACTGAGTATATTCCCCCACTCGCGCACCTGACTGTTGGACTTTGAACCCAAGCGCCGGAGAACTATAGATTACGCGATATGAAATCAGTTGTAGCGGATATTAATCTCTGATTTCATGTTTTTAGTCACGTAATTCTCTGGGTGATGTCGACAAGAATACTATGAACACCGCACATTTACTCGTTTTCAATTGAGTGATTCAGTTTTACTAATACCTAGGGACTGGAAACATACGCAGATTCTTTTCGCGAAATGCTAAAACTGAAATGATTATATTTTTTTTTGCGATCCTTCTACTGTTGACTCTCGGTTTATCTAAGGACTCTGGGCCAGCGAGAGATCCTCAGACAAGGGAGTATCGAATCACATGAAACCCAGTTGATTCAGAAGCCAATAAGCAGGATAAATTTGCTCGAGTATCATAGGACTGTGGAGACTATCCTATAGTTCATTGAAACCGCGAAATTTTCCTGTCCTTACTAATAGCTAGAGACCTGCGAAATTCGCGGATTCATTGACCTCTAGGATAGACTCCACAGTCCTTTAAATACTGGCGGAAGTGACACCTGTTCATTGGCTACTGACGCGTGAGACATCTCAACTAGGCTGTCCGTAATTCGGCACTTTCTTGGTTTAGTGTTTCCCATTGGCTCACAGTTCCCCAGATGAAATGTGAGCCAATCGCAGAAGCGGTACGAAGGTATAGTTGTTTTGATGCTAGCCTATCGCGAAATGAATCCGCGAATTTTGCATGTCTCTACTAATAGCTATGGTTAGAGCCATGCATATTTCGCGAAAAGAAACCGAGGCTAGCTGAAAGTTAAAACACTGTAGCATCGTCTGTATTCCGTGAATGGGTGAGTTTCTTTAAGGTACATGTCGATTGTTACAACACCAGTCACAGTAAGTCAGTACGGAAGCAAACGCGTCCTGAGTGGCTCGGTCAAATAAGGCAACAACGACTTCTCTCGTAGACGGCTGCCAATCACAAGGAAGAAACTATTGGTGCGGGTATATCTTGTTGCAGTCTAATAGTCGTTCAGATTTATTCACGAAAAATGCCTGCCCCTAGCTATGGCCTGTAATAATTTGCATGTTCAGTGCAAGTCATGGCAAATTGTGAGGGTGCAGCAGTACGGTGACCACAATCTCATTGGCCCCGTCAAGAGCGGGACGACACCTCTCACCGACCTCAGCCAATAACCACAGGAGAAAAGCTACAGTATTTTGTGAAATACCTTGACACGAAATGTATTCATGAAATACAGGTGTTCCTACTAATGAGTTGAAGCGGTGGATTGTGAAGTGTTTTCTTTTTCATTAATGAAAGCTGTTGAGCTGTTATTACAGTATAATTGTCACATTGTTTCATTTCCGTTATAATTTTCCTTTGAGTCGTAGTTTTATGTACATTTGTGAAATCCGTGAAATCGAGTGAATTTTGTAGAAGTTTGCAAACTCCTTCAAATTAAAGGAATTTATAGCTATCAGCTTGGATTAATTAGTATCCATATTTTTAATCTTTTATTGTGGTCTGTGTCATAAAGCGTTTTCCTGCTACAATTCCCATCTTATGTGCTGTATTTTCCTTTGATGTTCGTGCTTGTTGATAGTTCCAAGCAGTTTTAGGTATAGACAAATTGTGAAAAACATTGATTTGTATTTCATATAAAAAATCTGCACTAAGCAGAAATGTCAGTTTTTGACTGCAGAAACTCTGTTCTAGAAGTAGCATATTGTTGTGCTAAGTAAAAATTAATAGTTTGTATTATGTGCACTCTGCAAGCGTTTATGACAGATGTTAAGCTTGCGTAGGATAGCTGTTACAAAGAGTGATCCTGCTTCGATAATAATTCATGAAAGTGAAACCCCGCGTCACTGTGTCTGTGAAGGTTTCACATGGGCTCACGCAGTTTTGGGGTAGATTTAAGATAGGGGATTAAGTCATAGAGCCAATCCCCGCACAAAGCACACGATGCATGCGACCCTCTTCCTGCGTGGCTGATCCCAGCATGACTAGGCGTATAGACGCACCTAGGTCCCTCCTCAACCCTGACCCCTCCTACAAATATACTTTAGCTTTGGTCAGGTTAGAAACAAAACTGGGCTTCTATGGAAAAAAAATTGTGTAAGTCACAAAATCACCAAAATGAGATACTGTCACCTGTCTAACAGGATATTGTGTTCTTAGCAGTAAAAGGTCAGAGATAAACTATTATTACTAGAGACCCGGAAAATTCGCGGGTTCATTTATGTTATGATAAAATTCAAATAATTATACCTTAGTGCTGCTTCTGTCATTGGTTCACTGTTAATCTGGAGGACTGAGGGCCAATTAGAGACCCTTGTTCAAAGAAGTGTCGAATCACAGGCCACCCAGTCGAGACGACTCACAAGTCAGCAGCCAATGAACAGTTGGCATTTGCCCGAGTGTGTAGAGGATATTGGAGTCTATCCTAGAGGTCATTGAACCCGCGAATTTTCCGGGTCTTTAATTATTACTACATAATGTTGTGTTTTTATACACGCTGTAATTTTTTTTTGCAAATAAACAGAAAAGTTTATGTAAAATTACAGAAATTTGTAAATTTTTACATTTACATGTATCACAACTAAATAGTGTTCGTGGATTCTTACGTGGGAATTTATGCTTTGTGTTTTCCCAGTACCTCCACTAGTTAAAGTTGTTTGTAAACTGTTCCCTGAATAGCTTTTTAGTATTAATTGTGCACATTAATAAGCACAATAAAATTATTGAATATAATATTATCTTTTCCTTGGTTTAAAAAATATGCATATGCTTGAATAAAACATCAATTAAAATATAGAATTAAACACCAGTATTATGTCGAAAAGCGTATTTAATACATGCAAATATAACCATAGCCATGTGTTGTACAAAGTTGAAATATCTTTATTGTAGCATTACAAACTATTTCCTGGCAACCGATTTTCAAAGGAATCTTTTGTCAAAGTACACAAATTTTTTTCCTGTATATGGTAAATACTTGGAGACCGGAAAAATTCGCGGATTCAATGACCTCTAGGATAGCCTCCACTATCCTCTGCATTTCTCAAGCAGACACGCGTGTTCATTGGGTGCTAACTTGTGAGGCGTCTCCACTGGTAGCCGGTGATTCGATGCTTCTTTGGTCGATAGTCTCTCATTGGCCCCTGAGAACTCCAGTTAAACTGCGAGCCAATAGCAGGACCAGCAGATTTGTACACGTGTTGGAATTTCATCTTGTCACGAAATGAATTCGCGAATTTTTCCGGACTCTATAAATACTAAATACAAAGTAGTTTAACGCTGACACCTTCATCGCCACACGGGAACACCTAAGTTATCTTCTTGCCGGCAGATTCGCAGCACCCCGGAGTGAACCTCGACAACAGCTGACGCCCGAAGACGGACGAACAAAGGCGATCGGACGGGAGATCGGATCGGTGCGTCCACCGGGCGGCCGATAAAGAACAGTTACGCAAGGCCGCCCCGAATCAGCCTCGATAACAGGGCGGTTGTTTGTCGATCGAGCCGCGATAGCGACCGGTAATTGGGCGGCTCGCGGTGCGTCTTTGAGCGGTGTCGAGTGCTGCCCCCTCTGGACTTCGGTCACGGTTTATCTGGTCGCGGTACCGCCCTGTCTAACGTGCGTATCGCGCCGCCATCTTCGCCCTCTTCTCGTCTCTGTTTCATAGAGCTGTAGCAAACCGTATGTATTCGGTACTGAGTAACGGGTGCGCCATCTAGTACCGAGTAACGAAACGTTACACACGGCTGCATCTCGTTACTCACATTTTTCGTAGTATGTAGTTCTAAACTTTTACCTATTAAATCAAAATTAAATTTAGACTGACTTAAACACAAGCAGGGCCCCCACATGGCCGGTGCTACCGTTGCTATGGCAACGGGGCCCATGGGTCTAAGGGGGCCTGCGAAGGAAAGAAAAAAATAATTAAAACAAAAAAGTAGACAATTTTAAATAAACCATAGTAAACAAACAGTAAGGCCTAAATTTAGTTACCGGTGAAATATTACACCAGAGTAATATTATTCGGAATATGCTGTGCGTACAGAACGTGTCTGAATCTACAACTGTGAGTAACAAAACCACCACCAATTGACGTGACACCATGTTGACAGTGCAGAACACTTACACTCATTTATTTGCCATTATTCAAAATCAATTTACGTTGACAATCGAAACACTGGCTTAAAACTAGTTTTAATGTGTTTTAAAAATAATTGTGAAAAGTTTAAAAAAAAATATATATATATATCTAAAACTATGTACATAAAGGAAAAAAACATTTTTTATCTCTGTTAGAAAAAAAGGAGGGGGGGGGGCATCATGACTTCTAGAAACAGGGCCCACAGAATGATGTGGGGGGGGGGGGGGCTGAACACAAGTCTGGTTCAAAATACGGAAAAGTGACAAAAAAAATGCACCTTACGCAGTGTGAATTTATATCGTCTACATGGTCACAATCAGTGTCAAAAGTCAATTAAATTGACAAAAAAACTGTCAGGCCGTCAATAAGAAGTCAATAAAAAGGGTATATATTGCTAGTCATATCATTCGCCACCCAATCATGTTGAATAAAACTGACAAACTGTAATTTTGTTTGAAAGTGGTAAACGTGGCGGACGTTGCTTTTTGCTGATGGATGTTTTCGGGGTACTCCTTGCAACCTTTACGAACGTAAGAATTCTTCGGGCCGGATAGAGTTGCATACACAAGTTCAACGTCTTGGTTGCTCATCAGAAAATAATGCGATATTTCATGTCTTTTGTTGTGCCCTTTGTGTGCTGGTTATATAAGATTGGGAATAAATATAAGTTAACATTTACGTTTTTAGAAATGTGCCGGTTTCATCTCATTAATTTAATTATGAACATTCCTGAAAGAACTTCATTTAACTAAGTGGTTAAATATTACGGCTAGTGAAGTGATTGATAACTTATACAAAATTTGTTAATGTAATGGGACAATAAAAACCATACTGAGTCACTCTACAGGTTTGTTCATGACTTCGTAGATAAAGTTCATAAATGTTTCAATATTCCCAGTGTTTCTATTGTATGAAGCTTAGACAATATAAAAGTTTAAAACAGCGTAGTTGTTAAAAAAAAAAAAGAGAGAGAAAACGTTTTATTTTTAAATATAATAGGTTACGTGCGAAATAATTGATTAAAAAATTTCGCTATCACACGTTCGGCGGCTTTTACGAAACTAAGTAAAACAACGCGGTAATCTACAAGTGTTCTGTGAGATAAGATGCGCTGCAGATAATGCGTTGTTATAAAACGCTTAGCAATAGACGTCGATTACTTCCTTATTTTTGCAGCCACGCACGACCTGCATGTTTGCAATTCCTCGTGCTTATCTGTAAAACTGGTTGCCTACCGAAGAAACAGCAGGGGGAAAAAAACACGTTTCGCGTGTTGACTGCCCCTGGGGTCTGGGCAGACGCAACCATCAAGACAGCCTCGTACACATTGTTCCGAGCAGTCAACACAGAGGGCAGCACTGCCTAGAGTCGCTTCGGTTCTTCGAAACAACAACGTTCACGTACTTGCCAAGCGAGTTTTTACATTTTTATTTTTTATTTTTATCCACTTTAATCGAAAGTGTATCTCTTTATTCTCTACAATTAGAAAACTATAAAAAACAAGGAAATTACGAAAAATTAAGGAACGATTTGTAGTTACAAACAAAGATTTAATTTTGGTAACACGTTTCGTGAAAAAAAAAACGTATTTATCCGACTTTGGCCCTGATCATCAACATAATTTATAATTATTGTAAGAATTCGCCAATGACAGAAAAAAAACAGTTCGACGAGTAGAAGAGAACAGGGTTTGAATCCGTTTTGGAGCAGGAATTCATAACAACGTAGCGTTTCGTTGATTTCACATAGCGTAGCGTATTTTTTAATGTATTATTATATACTAATTAATAAAAGTAAAATAAAATTTATTGATTTCATAACCATAGCCACTAGAATGTAGGTACACTTTGACCCACACCTTCAAGGTTTGATAAACTCCATGTATTATTGAGATATAAATTGTTCACTTCAGTGGACGAATAGTTTAAAAGGGTTAAATTGGACAGAAAATTTAAATCTTAATACACAACAACTGAAAAAAAAAAATTATGGTGCTGCTGCCGTGAAGAAAGCTAACGATGAGCTGTTTTTCTTTTCGTTTTGTTTATAGTCCTGCTTGGCGTATTTTGATAAATGGAAGCCGCGAACACTTTCTGTTATTTCCTTTTTGGTCGCTAAGAATTATAATTCTGGTTTGCAATTGTCCCAAAATTAAGTATTATTTACCAGCACTATAAAGAATTTACGAGATGTGGTCATTAGAAGCGTACGCAGAGTTTCATTTTTTGGTTGTGTGGTGGGGGGTAGAATCCCCTTGTGCGCTGTTTGTTGGTGGGAATGATAGATTTTTTTAGGATTATAGGGGGTTATATTTCCCCATTGTCTCCCCCTCCTTTTTTTTAGTACGCTCGTGGATTGATTATAAAGATTTTTTTTTTTTAATATGTATGTAAAAATGATATGGGTAAAACTCATGGTGTACAGATGTTTAACAAAGATTTATATTTCTTACTAATGGTGCCACTTAGTGTACCGCCATTGCCCTGCTTGTATGTATGTATGTATGTATGTGTGTGTGTCTGTTGGTGTGTGTGTGTGTGTGTCTGTGTGAGTGTGTGAAAATTCCATCAAAAAATTCTTCCTCAGTGATGCTCATCATTCTGTGATTTATAGCGCCTGTCTGTGGCCATGTTGACGTCACTGCAATGGCAGTCAAGCGTGTTGCTTCACTGCTGAAAGTTGTAGCCCGAGGAAATGTGTCGTTCGAAAGGATTTTATTTTTTCCCCTCTGTTGTGTTGCAGCCATGTCTTCGGACCCGGCGGAGTACCCGGATGGCGTCACTCCACAGGCCTTCAACGAAACAGGTGAGTGCCGTCAGCGACCTGGTGGCCGTCTCTTTAGGCGCATTTCGAACAAATACCACCTGTTGAAGCCAGGGGCGCAACAACTAAATTTCCAAAGGGGGGGGAAATATAACTTTTTATAAAGAATCATCGATCCCCCCCCTATTGAAGCGGGGGGTCCGGGGGTCCTCCCCCGGGAAAATTTGTATTTCAAGGTGGAAAATGGTGCTATTTAAGCAGTTTTATCATCTAAAAATTGATTACACAGCACTTTCTTTGCCCCCGTTTGCCCCCACTTCAATGTTTCAGAAGGGGAGGGGGGCCCCTCATGTTGTTGCGCCCCTGATTGTAGCCGTTAACATGGTGCGACTTTTCGACAGTTTTTCGTTTAATGGTCCATAGATCCCTCAAACATCAGCTCTAAGTTTACATATATAAAATCTCATGTTATGGACAAGATAAGTACCGTACTTTTGCACAAATCACTTCCAAATGATACGTAAAATATGGTAGCCCCTAATGGAAAATCTCGGTCAAGGTCGTTTATGGTCCAAATCCGAACAAAGGGATAAAAATGGGGAAGGATTTTTTTTAAAAAAACAGACAAATCGTTATAACTCCCATAATTAGGGACCGGAAAAATTCGCGGGTTCAATGACCTGTAGGATGAACTCCATAGTTCTACGTACACTCGGTCAAATGTCACCCACTCATTGGCTGTTGTCTTGTGAGACGTCCCAACGTAGCAGCCTGTGATTCGATAAAGCTTTGGTCGGTGTTTCTCATTGGCCCAGAATCATCCAGGTGAGTTGTGAGCCAATAGAAGAGGCAGCACTGAGGTATAACTATTTGTATTTTAGCCTGTCGCGAAATGAATTCGCAAATTTTTCCGGTCTCTACCCATAATATAACTAATATAGCTTCTCTTGGAACGTGTTATAATTCGTAGGTGTAATACCCCAAAAAGTTGTCTAAATATATTTTTATTCAAACAACCATAGATTCAAGGGGTGTAATAAACAAGGGTTGGATGGAAAACAATTCATAACTCCCTTAGTAAGTTCACAATCCAATCCGTTCAGATTGTTTGTAAATAATACAATTTTTATCTAAAGCTTTTGTCTGAAACAATTTTTGATAATTTTTGCTGCAAGGGATTGAAAAAAAATCTGTATGATTTTCAAAAAATTCATAACTTCCGTACCATTAACACTATTGAAACCTTCCTTAATTATTGTAAAACCTTAAAATATAATCTACAACTTTCCTACGAAATAATTTTTTGTACGGCCAACCTTGCAAGGGGTGGAAAATAGAATTGAAAGACAAAAGAATTCATAACTCCCTTAATATGAATACTATTAAATCTGTTCGAATTGTTTGTAATTTGTATGAATATTATCTAAAACATTTGTCTAAAAAAATTTTTGATACAACGAATCATATCTGCAACGGGTGGAAAACCAAGACCTGGAGGACAAAAAACTTCATAAATCCCTTAGTAGGCACACAATCGAATCCGTTTGAATTGTTTGTAAATCTTATAATTTTTCTCTAAACGTTTTGTCAGAAATTTTTTTTGATTACAAGGCCTTCCTGCAAATGGTTGAAAAAACAGTGGTAAAAATTTAAAAAAAAAATCATAATATCCGCACCATGTACGCTATTAAATCTGTTGGAATAATATTAACCTAATAATTACATATTAAATATTGTTTAAAATAGAAAAATATTAAAATATAATTAAAATTCTTATTATGATACTGTCATTCTCTCTTTATCTCTCTCCCTCCCTCTCTCTCCCTCTCTCTCTCTCTCTCTCTCTCTCACACACACACACACACACATTAATTCAGTACCTCCAATATTTAAATTTATCTGTGAACAGTTCTCTGAATTACTTTCCAGTATTAACTGCGCATATAATAAGCATGATAAAACAAAATAAAGTCAACTGTTGAATATTTGATTATCTTTTCAATAGTTTTAAACATTATGTTTAAATCAAACATGCATTCAAATATAAAATTATGTGCCAATATTCCTAAGAAATACTCAGTATTATCTCTAAAAAAACGTATTTCATACATCCAAAAATAACCATTGCCGTGTTTTTTTACAAAGTTACAATATCTTTCTTTTAGTATTACAAACCATTTATTGGCAACTGTAAAAGTACAGAAAACATTTTTCTGTGGACGATAACCTATAACAACCTTAGCCTTAATTTTTAGATTCTCTTAACAACACTATCCACAATTTGGCATTCTATAAGCAATGTTGTTGAAGTTAAGGTAAGAGGACACAACATTACGTCCTCCTTCACACATAACTCTTTTTTAAAACAGCCATAGGTTAAAAAACCTTCTGTTGTCAAAGAAATAATAACACTTTGTTTTAATTCTCGGGCACATTTCATTTTCCGAAATAATTATTGATTTTTAATAGATCAATAACAGCCAAGAGTGTTTTGAAACACAGCACGTCAACCAACAAAAAAAAGTTTGAAATGCAGGAAACTAGTTATAAATACCATACAAATTTATATTTTTTTACGAAGACCTTAAAGGTTTCCTTTAACTGAGTCATAAAGTGTTTTCTCACTATTATTTCTCTTGTGCATAAAAATGATTACATGTTTTTTTTTTTTTTTTTTTTCAAAAATAATTGCAATCAAAAACTATTTTCAACTTAAATATCACTTAAAACAAAATCACATAATCACATAAACATAGTAAATAATTTAGTGAAATTTATCATGAGTTAAGTCTTAAAGTAACTTATTTGCGTTAAAAATAGGTATACGATCAACTGTAATTATCATGATTTTACAATCCATTATACATTTTTATTTATGTTGATGATTCAGATTATTCGAACGATATAACAAACTTCTAAAATATGTTTTCGGTACATTGCTTATGTTGGATACCACGAGTTATTTGACCTCATTTTCGTAGATTTTATTTCATCAGACCGCCATTTTTTCCTCCATAGTTAGGTCAGTAGCGAGTTGATGCCACATTCGAGCCAGCCATCAAGTTAAGGAATGTAGGATGCGCGATAACGTGACCGTAAAGCATTGAGAGTCGTTCCGAAAATATTTAATAACTGTAGTATTGCTCGGTCTCACAAGTCAGTTGATTTTTTTTTTTGTTTTTGTTTTTTCGTTTTTCCGTCATTAGTTTTTTTCAAGGTTTATTTCTAACATTTCTACTTGAAACCTCCCTTACGTATTTTATTCTGTCACAAATATTCTGAACATTTATTAAAAGTGTCTAATTACGAATACAATTTGAAAGCCACTGCGCTTGTCTACACAAGTCTCGTTCCGTGGTTTCGTTTATTACGTGTATTTTTAAGGACAGTGAAAAATACTAAAAAGGCTGCTTTCACGGAAGTTTCGAGGTATGAAAAATTGACTCATAGTATTATATAATCGGTATAGGAAGTGCAAGGAACCTTTATATTTAATATTACACCATAAAATTAGAAGGTCACCGCTTAAAGTACCATAGAGTCGCGTTACCGACGGAAAGACTGCTCGCCAGTTCGGTGCCTGGCGCGTAGAGGCGAAGATGTGGGCGAAGTACGAACCAGTGTCGCCCTTAGCAACCCAGGCTTTTATGCCCGTTCTTCAATGACACCTTTGAGTATATATATTCAAAGATGACACGGAAACGGAGACGCCATTCTACGGAACAGAGATTATATAACAGCACGCAGACGGAGACGGACCCGTACGTTGCTCCGAGCGACCAATAGAAGCCGAGTAATTTGGTCCAGTCGTAGCCATGTTTGTTTATGTTCCAAACACGTAAATTTTTTTTTTAAGTACAAGAATATCTAGTGTCATACTATTACTTTGTGCTTTATTTTCATTGTATATGCCAATTATGCCCGTGCTATTATCTCGAGGCATACATTTTTTTTTTTAATTGAATTAATATTTCGTACCTAACCTCGAAAAGCAGTCTCGTTGGTCGCCATTTTGCTTCGTTTCCGTGCGCTGAGGAAGCAGCAGACGCGATAGTTAAATGTTCCCGGAGATCCGTCTCCGTTTCCGTGTCATTGTAGAACGGGCCTAAGAGCTCGTGCGCCAAACCATTCCCTTCTCTCTCTCTCTCTCTCTCTCTCTCTCTCTCTCTCTCTCTCCCCCCCCCTCCTCCTCAACACCCGGCCCGTGTGTCTGTGAATGTGTGTGACCTCGCCTCTCGAGTCATTTCGAGGGTGGAAAATGTCCTCTCTTGCCGCTTGCACTTGGCCGATGAAAGGAGGAACCGCTTCCCCGACGGTACCAGGGGTGCCAACTTGCTGGTCGGAGCACTGCAACACTGTCAGGTCGGCGCGTGTGTCCGACTGAGCGGGCTTGGTTCTCTTGACTGGCGTCGACCGACTTCCTTCGCCTCTTGCAACTTCCGTGACGTCCGTTCAAGGCTGTCGACGGATACCGAGGGCCCGGGAGAAAGTAATTAGGTCGGGTCCCCTCCCCATTACTTAATGTACAACTTTTCAAACCCATCAAGATTTAAAAAAAAAAATTAAAAAAAAAACTTCAAATTTCACCGTGGATATGGCTGTATATGTGATCTGAGTGTAACGCATAATTTGTAAAGTTTCCAAATAATCCCATTAGCAAAAGATTTACATTCAAACTGTGTAAAATGTCCATTGCGGTACTAATTATAACTAATTAAGCACTAATTGTTGATAAATATTCACTTAGAAATTGTATTGTGTGCCAGACAAAATTGAAGTAGGTTCCGCCAACTTGGAACTGTGAACTTTTTTAGCATTTGCTCGGAATAATAAAAGAGCAGCCCGGATATGAATCACATCTGGTGAGAACGTCCACGCTAGAGACCGTAAAAATGGGATGAACTCCATAGATCTACGTACACTCGGTCAAATGTCACCCACTCATTGGCTGCTGTCTTGTGAGACGTCCCAACGTAGCAGCCTGTGATTCGATAAAGCTTTGGTTGTGTGTTTCTCATTGTCCCAGAGTCATCCAGTCGAGTTGTGAGCCAATAGCAGAGGCAGCACTGAGGTCTATTTGTATTTTAGCCTGTCGCGAAATGAATTCGCGAATTTTTCCGGTCTCTAGTCTACGCCTAATGGGAAGGGAGGATCTAGTTGGTGACGTCCGCTATTTGTAGTCCATGCAGTGGTCAGGACTCCCGGCCAAATCAGAGATTTCCAACTTGAAACTTTCCTTCACGCGGAAGGAAATGTGGTGATTCATCGCGTAATCATCTCGATAAGTCTGCGTTTGCGATGCCTTGGCTGGGGAATAAGGATTCTTTGTAAAAAAAAAAAAAATGTTAAACAGTTAACAGGCTTGCTTCATAACCTTTCGTTTACACAGACGTTGAAGATAAATACAACAGCCTTTTCAACATCTAATTATGCAGCATAGGGATATTATTAGAGTTAGGATGGAGCTTGTTTTAGTGTGAGGAGTGGGTATGGTTTGAGAGGTTGTCACTCAAAACAAATTTTAATTTTTTTTTAGAATTATTACACACTAAGCAAACGGACGTAAAAACCTTTAGTTTGTAAAAAAAATGTTCATAATCAAATGTAATATAAACTTAATTATTAAAAGTTTCAAAAATTTTATATGATTAGTGAACAAACACACAGAATTTTAAATAGTGTAAACTGCTGCAAAAAAATAGATATTCTTTACAAATATTTTTAAGCACTCAATTTTAATTCGTGTAGTTTAAATCATTGACTCTCTTTTTATTGTTTCATCAACAAATTTCTCTTATTTTGTAATGACTTCTAATAATTTTAACATGTATTTCCAGTGAAGTACATAACTCGACCAATGCGTACATTCGTGATTCCCGCCATGATAAGGTTGGCAATGCTGCACAGCGCTGTCGTTCCGAAAGTGTGAGCTGGTTGAAACTTCTGCCGCTAGATGCCACGAGCGTGTTGAAAGATGCGTGGTGAAGTAGTTCGCGATCGCGCCGCTAGATGGCACAGTAAACACACACAGCAGGCTTCCTCTACGCTGGTGGACGGCGAGGTGAACGTAATTTGGTGTAATGCCGGCAATAGTAGTAAAGTAACTGATATATAAGCTGTATACGAATATTTAGGGATGCGTCCATAGCACATCCCTACATCTATTACTAAATTCAGCCACAATGAAAAGGACACATATACATAAGTACAAATCAAATAATAAATACAAATCCAATAGTTTATATTTTTTTATTTAGCCATTGCTAATTCCTAGGGACACCTGTATTTCGCGAATACATTTTGTGACAAGGTATTTCACGAAATACTTTAGCTTTTCTCCTGTGGTTATTGGCTGAGGTCGGTGAGAGGTGTCGTCCCGCTCTTGACGGGGCCAATGAGAATGTGGTCACCGTACTGCTGCACCCTCACAATTTGCTATGGCTCTTAGAAAAAGCTACAGTGTTTTGTGAAATAGAAATACCTTGACATGAAATGAAATCGCGAAATACAGGTGTCCCTACAATTCCATAAATAATTGACTTTTCTTTGCCCGATATGTTTTATCCATTATGCTTAAATATACATTTTTTAATTAAAAATATATTTTAGAACGGAATTCCAATTTCGTAATTATATATTATAATTCATTATATCGATAATCTTTCACTAGATTTATCGTAACGTTGTTACATTTATCAATTGAGTCTGCGTTAAAATCACCAAACTTTATAGAACCGTTTATATGTGACTACGCGTAGAGAGTTCGTGAGTTTAATTAAATCTGTATCGGTCTGCGCTAAAACGAAAACACAAAACTAGGGCTAATACACTATTTTCTACCGCTAATAGCTATTCTTCAGGACAGAGTCAGTATGAAAATGATAGAAGAGAGCTCGCTTTTTTCATTACAATTAAAAGTTATAAATTAAAAAAATGTGAGTTGCAACCAGAGTCAGTGATTTTTTTAACACATTTTTATTAGCTTCACTTGTAACTATGTAATCAAATCTTTGAAGTCGATTTTAACCTACTTATATTTGTCGTATCTATTTGAAACGTTGAAACGTATATGAAATCCCGATGACAATACAATAATTTAATGACTATACCCGCAGAAAGAGGGATGAAGGGCAAACAACCATTGCTTTCGAGCTATGCGGAAAAACCATGCTTTTTGTGGCCGGGGAAAATTAAAGTAATTGGTTCAACAGCGATAGAATGAACTATAACTCTGTATATTATATATATATTTTAAAAAGCTTTAAATATGAATCAAATAATAAACAAATCAATATCATGTTTTTAATTATTATCGCTGAAGGGGTAGTAGCTATGTTTGGAAACAGCGGTTGCGTACGCTAGCGAATGCTGAAAAAAATTTTAACATTCACTAAGGTCGGATTTATAAACTACGCAAGAAATCGCAAAAAAACGAAAAGAACACAAGGAGCGCAAGACGCAAAAACTCAACGAAAGCATCGGCCAACTTCCACTTCTTGCTTTTTGGCTTGCGTTTCCGCTGTATTTGAAGTGAAGTGGTCCAAAATGTTTCACAATTCAGACGTCACATGTTAAAACACGCGACACGTTTTCACTTACTAAACAATCGCATAGTGAATGAAAATATCGCTTACAGATCAAACAACACAGTACAGATCATTTCAGCCACGTGTTCGTGAAAAATATTATTTATATATAAAAGCACGTTGGAAAAAAGTTTTCTAGGTTTAATTATACTAGCTACTGCTTATCATCCAATCCTACTTAATGTATAAAAGTGAAAGTTTGGATTTTTTTTTCACGTTTGTTGTTCAATCACGGTTTTGTAACTGAAATGATTCGGATGAAATTTGTAACATAGTTACCTCATATGATTTAACACATCATATCCTACTAATACGTAATTTAAAAGTTTCAATGTCTAGATGCTTGTTACTCAATAACTTCTTTCCTTTTGAACCAAGTTTGATGATTAAAAAATTTCGTTAGTATTTATATTTAGCTTGGATTTTTGAAGTGAAACTTCTTTGCTGAAGGGACTACAAATTTCTACCGTTACGAAAATTCCTATCTCATGAGGAGAATAGTTAGGTACATGGTGGGGGAACCGGTAGCGGAGGAGACGGCAGGGAAGGGGGTAGAAATGATGCAGCATGCTTGCACACTTGCACACTTGCATATATTTGTTTTTATCTGTGACCTCAGCCAAAGAGAATTATGTTTCCTTTATCCAATAATATTAAAAGCAAGAAGTTTCGCTTCTGTCTCGCGAGGACTCCAAACACATATTTATTTTTAATGAAACAGAAAAAAAAAAAATTGGTTGTCTTTAAAGTCGGTTTACGGACGATAGTTTAACGTGACAACGTCATAACAAAACATTGATGAAATGATTGCATACTTTTATGAATAAAATTTTATAATTTTTATTGAATTATCACTATTTTGTATGGATACAAAGAAGGAGTGAAATGAAATCTACAATTTAATTGATAAATATACTTTCATTTGCACTCATTAATTCAAATATGTTTATTACTTTAACGAAGAGATTATTTTAACTATAACTTTTATACATGTTTGCTATTTAACTTCTTCCAATCGGTGTATTTCTGTTAAGGATAGGACGATGATAGGAAAAGTAGGAAACGAATGGGAGTGTTGCAAATTTAATGTGCCTCGAAAAAGTCAAATCGATGGTTGTTCCAATCGAGTGGAAGAGAGATAGATGCGGCGCAAGCGTACAATGAGCGTAACGGGACACAGCGTAACGGGACAATAAGCGTAACGGGGCACTTTTTCGTATGTGCAGCCGGCGTTCATCGATTTATTAGACGTTACGAAAAAAAATTAAAATATGTTTTTTTTTTCCTTCCAGTACATACACATATATCAAAACTGTAGTTTGCACGGCAATGTGATCGGTTACCATGTACAATAAGATCCACTAGATCCCAGCTATGTGGATTGCTATATCAGCAATGTTGGCTACTTGCCATACGTATTGTATAATATGTGCCCACGATATCGCCGATGTAATTTTTAGAAGAAAAAAAAACAGCGAATCAGAGTACATTTCGTTGTTCACGCCAATAGCTTCACAAATCTGTAATAACATTTCCCTGTATTTTCCCTGACTTTCCCAGTCTAAAATTTCAAATTTCGCTAACTTTTTTTAAATTTTTAACCACTTACATATTGTGCAATATTCCTAAAGCAATAAACACGATCCAGCCCCCGCATACCCCACATCTGTTCTAGTTTTAATAATCAAACTCTATATCTCTCTATCTATAATTCTATCTCTCTCCGTCTCCCTCTATTTATTTTAAGCCGAACCTTACATGCGCCATTAAACAGTTCTAGTTCGTTCTAGTGCATTTAGTTCTAGTGCCTTTCGTTCAAGTGCCTTTGGATCTAGTGCTTTTGGGTCTAGTGCCTTTGGGTCTAGTGCCTTTCGTTCAAGTGCCTTTGGGTCTAGTGCCTTTGGGTCTAGTGCCTTTCGTTCAAGTACCTTTGGGTCTAGTGCCTTTGGGTCTAGTGCCTTTGGGTCTAGTGCCTTTCGTTCAAGTGCCTTTGGGTCTAGTGCCTTTGGGTCTAGTGCCTTTCGTTCAAGTACCTTTGGGTCTAGTGCCTTTGGGTCTAGTGCCTTTGGGTCTAGTGCCTTTCGTTCAAGTGCCTTTGGGTCTAGTGCCTTTGGGTCTAGTGCCTTTCGTTCAAGTGCCTTTGGGTCTAGTGCCTTTCGTTCAAGTACCTTTGGGTCTAGTGCCTTTGGGTCTAGTGCCTTTCGGCTAAATTATTTTCGTAGTAGTGGCTTTCGGCGTAGTGCCGCGAGATGTGCGGCTGCAGGCGGTCAAGGGGGGGGGGGGAGGGCGCCTGTGTTGGCCGCCGGCTCGCAGGGACCTGGACGCCGGCCACCTGAAGGAGCTGCGAGGGGCTGTTGTGTCTAGAAATAAAATCGACGCGACGTGACTTCCCGGGCCCCCGTGCTTGCAGTGCGCGGGAGAGACGCAGTCGAGGGCCGTCTGATGCCCAGCTGCAGCCGCCGAGAAACCATTAAGGCTCGTTCTGCAGTGGCGCGGAAACGGATCACGTAAACGGAAACGGATCACCCGGAACGTTTCACAATTGCGTCTGCTGCTTAAAAATACATTATGCTTCAACGTCATAGCAATAGACCAGATAAATTCGCGAATTCATTTCGCGACAGGCTAAAATACAAATAGTTATACCTCAGTGCTGCCTCTGCTATTGGCTCACAACTCACCTGGATGACGCTGGGCCAATGAGAAACACCCGACCAAAGCTTTATCGACTCACAGGCTGCTACGCTGTGACGTCTCCCAAGACAGCAGCCAATGAGTGGGTGGCATTTGACCGAGTGTAGGTAGAACTATGGAGTTCATCCTGCAGGTCATTGAACCCGCGAATTTTTCCGGTCTCTAGTCATAGCACAGGCATAATTTACTTATACAATAAAAATAATCTAAGTAATAATAGAACACCAGATATTCTTGTACTAGAAATAATTTTAAGCGTATTTAGAACTTAAACAATCATGTCTACCACTGCACCAAAATACTCGGCTTCCATTGTTCGCACGGAGCAACGTTAACGGAAGCTAATCCGTACGGGTCCGTCTCCGTTTCCGTGTCATCATCGAAAGGGCGTTAAGGCCAGGTTTATGAACTACGCAAGAAAAGTAAGAAGCAAAAATCTCAAAAAAGGTCGTTTTCAAATGCCCGTTTATAAACTTCGCAAGAAGCAAAAACGCAACGCAACCATCGGCCAACTTTCAACTTTTTTTGCGTTTCAGCTTGCTTTTCCGCGTTCCGTGAAGTGTTGGTTGCTACCTTGCGTCCCTTGCGTAGTTTATAACCGTGCCCCAACATGAGCGCTTCGACTTTTTTCTCTCTGTCTTGCTTTGGCAACCGTCCCAATTACTTTGTAATTTTGTTTTTTTTGTAAATGGAAAAGAAATATTAATGTGAAATTACATATATGTGTACAATTGTAAATTTCAATGAAAACAACTGTATCACTACAAAATAGTGTTTGCAGTAATACGTAATACTGGATTCGGTTTCTTCCTCGGCCATCCAGTAGGCTATAACTGTGCATGTTAATAAGCATAATAAAACAAAACAATCCAATTGTTGAATATTCAATTATCTTTCACATGGTTTTAAAGAATTTTTTTTTTCAAATGAAACATCAATTAAAATTTTTGTAAGAAATACTCAGTATTATCTATAAAAAAAACGTATTTCATGTAATCAAAAATAACCATATCCATGTGTTGTACAAAGTTACAATATCTTTCTTGTAGTATTACAATAAATTATTTCCTGGCAACTGGTTTTCAAAGAAAACTTTTTTCGGTGGAGGGGGGAGGGAAGGCGATACAACGCGCAATAATTCCCTCTGGCTGCTCCTGTTTGTGGGGTCTATTCTATTGCATAGGTCAAAGAAACAGCGAATTTTTCACAGTCCCTATTTGTAGCTGTTCTTTGTGACACGGCATTTCGTCTGGTCGATATCTAGAATAGTACATACCTTAAATTATTTTTCTAAGAATATTGAGTGTTTTTTCACATTATTTTAAATAATTTCATATTTAATAATAATTAATAGTTAATATGTTCACGTTTAATAGTTTATAAAAAGTTTTTCCTTATTTAATGTTTTTTTTACTAACTTAAATGGTGGATTTTTATGTCAGTCCTAGTACATATGTACTAAGAGCACGAAATAGTTCATATGCAGTCTTCATCTTAAAATGATTTATTTTTAGTATATCATTAATAAATCAATCAAAGTTACGTTTTCCCAAGGCCACAAAACCTAACTTTTTCAGGATAACATATTTTAGCAGAACTTACATTTTATTTTTATTCATACTTTTTACGTGCTGTTGATGGCAACTCGGGCCTGCAAGGTAAAAACTGGCCACGCTATTTTTATTATTATTATTATAATTGACTTTTTTTAAAGGCTGTTTGGGAGCATAGCTGATGTCTTCACTAACACGTCGTTCCCCCCCCCCTCCATTCCCCCAAAAATAAAGAGCCCATTCTTTGATCTAGATTAACCGATTTCAGCCAGCTCTTATCGACAGCATATTACGTAATCGATTGAGGATTAGGAAGTCGAGACGGTCAAAGTACCGAACGAGTTCGAGCGGTGGTAAAGCCGAGAATTGTGCTTTCTTCAGATAAGGTTTTTTTAATGCCTTAAGAAACAGGCTCAGCGCAGAGACATCGTCAATGTAGTCTCGCGCAGTTGGCTGCATCGAAGATGTTTATTGGGGGCGTGTTTACGTAACGCTACGATCAGAGCGGCATCGACAACGGTCGCCCGACTGAAAAAAAAAAAATGTTCTTTGTACATGGAACAGGAGTATTCATGTGAAATTACAGTCGTTTGTAAATTTTTACTGTCACTACAAAATACTGTTCACAATAATACCGGCTTCGAATTATTACCCTTAAATTAATGCTTTGTGTTGTTCCAGTACCTCGAATAAAAGTTATTTGTAAACTGTACCCTGAATAGCTTTCCAGTGTTAACTGCGAACATTAAGAAGAGTCATGAAGGCAACTGAACCTGAGTATTGCAGAGTCTCTGAATTTTCTCAATCATTCGCTTAACTATTCATGTTTTTTTTTTTGTTTTTTTAAATCTTAAAACCACTTTATAGAAAACCAAATGCCCATTGATTATTGTGGACAACATGTTGTAAGTTTTATGTTTAAATCACAGGTAGATCATTCAGGATGCCGTCGCCTTTGAGACGGGGACACGTAAACCCGAGCGGTGCCTTTCCCCGGGAACCACACATAACTTAGAAACACACAACTTAGATCTTTCATAACTTAGAAACACGCACGGAAAAAAAAAGGTTGGTTTGAATCAAACAAATATTTGTTTATATATGGCGAAGCAAATATTTACTTCCTGTAACAAAATATTTTGTTGGCCAAACCAAACTTTGTGAGTAACAAAACTGATTCATTACACCTAACAAAATATTTGTTTGAATAAACAAAATAAATGTATTTCCTCATATATAAACAAATATTTTGCTGTGGCAAACAAACCTTTCTCTCGGTGCGTAACTTAGAAACACACAACGCCGAACCACATAACTTTAGAACTATCATAACTTAGAAACACAACAACTTAGGACAGGCATAACTTAGGAGATTCTATCTTGTGTGTTTCTAAGTCGTGTGTTTCTTAAGTTGTGACAGCAACCCCCCCCCCTCCTTTTCTTCCCCTTTGGCGGCGCGTGACACGGAGTTTCCTGTCGAACACGCACGTTTCCGCTGCGGTGAGCGAGGCGTGCGTGTGGGCAGTGGACTTGAAAACATGCCGGGCCGGGCAGTAGGGCGGCGGCGCGGTCTCGCGATTAAATACGGCCACCTGAAATACCCACTCCGCTCAAGCACGGTTATTTACGTTCGGTGTGTAACGTCTCAGCGCCCGGAGTACGGCATTTGATGGGGGGGGGGGGGGGGGGACATTTCGCGAATGGAACGGAAGTCGCGCGGAACGGAAATGCGTAACCACGGTGCTGCCATCTGTGGCGGATGGCTCAAACCAAAGTTCGAATACATATATTAAATGATAAATGTAGTTAAATAAAATTCCTTGTCGAAAATCAGGCCAAAAGAAAGCTTTTACGTTATTTTTTTTTTCAAGTCTATGTCGCTATTATCGGAGCCGTTTCATTACATAGTTAAAAATTTTGCTCTGCAAATGGAAGGATTCAACAATAGACGAAGCTGCTCCGGCAGCGAATTCTAGCGGCGGGTGCGGAAACTAGGTGTGTTTCGCGTCGAGAAATGTGTGGTTAAAAACACGGTTTTCGGATATTTATCACGTCCGGCATTATTTTAAAGAATTCTACGTTAAAATTTCGTGACCCAGTTTCGTGTTGTCAGTGTACTTTCAAAAAGAGAACCCGTGAATTTGCTAGTCATTTTTTTTACTAGCTACGGTACCCGGCTTTGCACGGGCAGATAAAGTTTTATACATACAAGTACATTATTGGTTAAATAAATTTGAATTTTAAGGCCAAATCCGAAAACAAATTATTTTGGACATGAAAATCATTTAAACATAAGTATTTTTAATAGTGATTCTTTAAAAATATATATTCTTTTAAAAATATATATTATTTTTAAAAACTTTTTTTTACCCTTGCAAAGCCGGGTAAATAAATTATTTTAAAAATTTCATTTTTTATTTCCAAAATATTCCAAACGAAAATAATTACAATAAATACACGCTATAATTATATAGTATATGACTATTTATTTTATAAGAATTCCATGAAATGTATAGAAAATACTAAAGAGAAAATACATATCCTTGGTTAATTCAGGACATAGAGTAGAGTGGGGTAAAAGTGCGCGGCGGGTAAAAGTACGCAGTGCTGGTATATTTGTTCCCACTAATATTATATTGATAAACCTTAGTTGGTGTTAAAGGTGTCATGGTGGTACATCGTTACACGAAAGAACAGCTGGCTTGTACGAACGGCATCAAAACCATGAGGTAAATATTGTATTTCATGATATTGATGTAATATTTAGATTTCTTGGAACTGTTTTATCAAGAAAGAAGTTAGTGTACGAAAATAATACGCTAGGCTGTTTGATAAAGTGGTTTTTCCCGAGTGTCGTAAAGTATCAGATAGTTCGCATTGCATACCACATATAGCAGCACTTCCTGGAAATGGAAGAGAAGTATTGCGGGGGCAAAAGTACGCAAGTATAAGAGGGGTAAAAGTTCGCATTGCGAACTTTTACCCCGCATACACATCTGTATTTTACAGTCCTCGAAAATATTGTGGGTAATTATTGTAATACCATTTAAATTTATAGTTATGATAAAACATTATTTACATACATATATTTATTCTTTTAAACTTCAGATATAGTAATGTGATCATTTTTGACGTGTTTACGTCTAATAAATCGATGAACGCCGGCTGCACGCACGAAAATGTGTGTCGTTATGCACATTGGCCCATTACGCTGTGTCCCGTTACGCTCATTGTACGCTTGCGCCGCATCTATCTCTCTTTCACTCGATTAACCTGTGCGTCCGATTTCATTTCTAAACATTGACTAAAGTTTTAATTGTTAACATTGAAACTTTATTATTTGAAAAAAATTGGCTGTCTGTCTGTAAAGTCGGTTTAAAATTATGGTCATTCATATAATTGATGATAGATATTTGATTACAGTTATTTATATGAAAACTTGTTCATAATTATATTTAAATTTTATAGCTAAACGTCAGTTTTTAAAATTAATTACAAGTCATCTACACGTGAACTGTTTCGTCGACTGTTTATAAAGTGAAGTGAAAAGTTAATGTGGTTTTCATTGCTTATTACAACAAAAATTTCTGAAATAAAGGTTAATTATTCTTGCATTTTAAAAATCTGATTTCTAGTATAATTTCAAGTATTTATTCTTTTATTATTAAAATAAAAATGATTAAATTTTATTCATAAAAGTATGCAATCAATTCATCAATGTTTTGTTATGACGTCACGTTAAACTATCGTCCGTAAACCGACTTTACGGACAACCATTTTTTTTGCAGAAATTATTAGAGGAAAATTAAGCGAAAGCTGTGTACTCCAAAGATTTTGACGATAGCTCAACAGAGACTTGCATAACGAGATTCTAAACGTAGAATAGCTGCAGATTATGGCATTTCAGAGGCCACTCTACGTAAAATACTCAAACAAGTAAGAATCCCTTAGTAAGGAAATTATTATTTTTAGTAAGTTTACTAAAACAAATTGTGCACCAATAAAATAGAGTTCCAACGAAAGAAAAAGTTTAAAAAAAAATCACTCACAATTTTTAATCGTTCTGGCAAAGAAAGATGTTATTTATGATAACTGTTAAAATACATTATAAGCCCTACTGTTTTTGAAGCTGATAACATGCTAACATTTGCCAATTAAATCTATTTTTCTGTGTTATTAGTGTTAAATTGTAATGAATTAGTGTCTTAAGTAAAACTCATATGAATCTAACTAAATTATACAATTAAATTTTTCTTTTACAATTTTATGGTAACATGCGAACTTTTGCCCCACATCATGCGAACTTTTGCCCTACTGGTGGGGCAAAAGTACGTTTTTACTTCATGTCGGCAAACACATCCTAGCATTCATAATATTTATAATTATGTTCTAATATCTAGTTAGTAGAATAGGAATGACGGAGCTGGCACTGGCGCTGGCGCGTGGAGCCGGAGCCGGTGTCCGCCATATTGGATTGTGACGTCACGGCGGCCATCTCGGAGGAGTGTAACGGGACATAGCGTAACGGGACAAGTTTGACCTTGACCCCGACGGCCATTTTGGATCCGCCATCTTGGATCCGCCATTTTGGATGACGTAATTGAGTGTTCTCGAAAATTCCGGCGTTGTGTGTTCCGCCATCTTGGATGATGACGTCACTGTTGCAATTTCCGTTACGGTCGTCATCTTTAACTTTTTTATTTATTATCCGAATTTAATGAAATGTTTTTTTAAAAATTATAAAAAAATTCAAATAATAAAATTTTAATAAAATAATTACAAAAAACAAACATGTACGACACGGAGTTCGGAGTCCTCGGTTCGAACCCGACGAGTGCAAAAAAAAATTAAAAATGGCGACAGGCTCCTTCCTTAATGGTGTCTGCAGGCAGACTGACTCCCACCACTTTTCTTAAAGCATATATATCGTCACCTAGTATGACGTCATGTCCGCCATCTTGTCTTCGTTGCTGGAGACCACCATCTTGTTTTCAGCCGCTAGAGTGCGCTGACACCATGTTAGTTTAGTTCTTATCCGCTAGAGTGCAGTAATCATTTATTACTGTGACACCCGCCATCTTGAAATTCGGCTGCCATATTGAAATCATGTAATAATGTAGCTAGAAATTCGGGAAAAATTCTAAAATTCATTAAATAAATCACTCATTAACTTACATATTGATTCGATGGATTACCGTCTTTGGTTCGATACCCGATCGATGCAATAATGTTTAATTTTAAAAAATACCACAAAAGCGACAGGTTTGAGAAAATAAAAACACCGCAAGTTCTTTTAAAAAATACTTTTATTACATACATACTACACTACTACAAGTACAAAAAAAATACACAGACAAATTACTAAAGTTTTGGTTAAGATTTATTTCCGCATTTAATCTTGTGCTGTTCAAGACACTGTATAGCTGGACCCTCAAAATTCGCCAAAATTGGGCAAAAATTGCCCAAAATTCCTCAAAATTCGTCAAAATTTACATTTCTGTGAAAAAAATTCCGCCAAAAATTCTCAAAAAATTCCACAATCCAAAAATTAGAATTTCGAAAAATCCTCAAAAGTCGTTTTGCCCTAGAAAGAACCCAAATTCCTAAAAGAGGCTTAAGCATCCTTGTCTACAGCCTCCGATAAGTCTCTGACGTCATCTAGGATTATGACCGCCATCTTGGATGGTTGTGACCTTGACCTTTGACCTTGACCTTGACCCCGGCGGCCATTTTGGATCCGCCATCTTGGATCCGCCATTTTGGATGACGTAATTGTGTGTTCTCGAAAATTCCGGTGATGTGATTGCCGCCATATTGGATGATGACGTCACCGGTGCAATTTTCGTTACGGCCGCCATCTTTAACTTTTTTATTTATTATCCCATTTTAATGAAATTTTTTTAAAAATTATAAAAAAATTCAAATAATAAAATTTTAATAAAAAATATTTAAAAAATAAACTTTTACGACACGGAGTTCGGAGTCCTCGGTTCGAACCCGGTGAGGGCAAAAAAAAATGGCGACCGATCCTTCCCTCACAGTGACTGCTGGCATACTGACTCCCACCACTTTTTTCATAGCATATATATCATCCGGCAGTATGACGTCATGTACGCCATCTTGAAATTTGTACGCCATCTTGAAAATCTTTATTTATTATCCGATTTTAATGAAAAAAATTCCAAAATTCATCAAAAATTTAACGTATTTGAATTCTGTTTGATTATATCGATGTACGTCCTTGGTTCGATTCCCGGCGAGAGTAAACGGTCAATCCTTCCTCCATGAAAGCTACCTAGACTGATCTACCACCACCAGTACCAAGGTATATATCATCAACTGGTATGACATCATGTCCGCCATCTTGTCTTCATCCGCTGGAGACCACCATCTTGTTTTCGTCTGCTAGAGTGTGCCGATACCATGTAGTATAATTATCTGGTCACTATACTTGTGTCCTCAACTGTTGACATTGAACATTGACTTTGAACTTTGACCTTGAAATTTGACTTTGTCCTGGAAATTTGACTTTATCCTTGTCGACCATCATGGATCCGACATTTTATGTTCAGTACATGCTACCAGAGGATACCACCTGCTGGAGTACGCCATCTTGTGTGTGTGTGTGTACTTGTATTATAGAGTACATTTCCATCTGGATAATTTTATTCTAACCCGCTACAGTGCAGTAATCATTTATTACCGAGGTGCCCCCGCCATCTTGAAATTTGACCGCCATCTTGAAATCATGTAATAATGTAGCTAGAAAAGCGGGAAAAAAATCCAAAATTCATTAAATAAATCACTCATTAACTTACATATCGATTCGATCCGCTCCAGTCCTTGGTTCGATCCTCGATCGATGCAAAACATTTAATTTTATGAAAAAAAAGTAATAATTCCAATAAACCATGTTCAACATTCTTAAAGAGACTTTAAATCATCATCCTATCAGACATCAAGACCACCATATTGGAAATTCGTAATTGTAATGCTAGAGATTCGGGAAAAAGTTCAAAACTCATTAAATAAATTTGTAATCTATATACTGATTGATAAGATCGACTAAGGTCCTTGACACGATCCTGGACGAAGCTAAAATAAATTTAATTAAAATACCAGAAAAGTGTAAGGTTCGAGGAATAAAACACCTAAAAGTCTTTTACAAACATAATATTTATTACACAATTTCTATCCTACTACAGAATCACTTGCGAAAGCCAGCAATCTTATAAACATTTAGCCCTGCATAGACGTACAACGACTACTTCTTAGCTCCAAATGGCTCCAAATGCTCCAAACGGCCTCCAAATGGCTCCAAAAGCTCCAACAGCCTCCAAATGCTTAACACAGTTCCAAATGGCTCCAAATGCTCCAAACGGCCTCCAAATGCTTGACAGCTCCAAATGTTTCCAGCAGCTCCAAATGCTCCAAATGCTTGACAGCTCCAAATGCTTCAAAAGGCTCCAAATGCTCCAAATGCTCCAAACGGCCTCCAAATGGCTCCAACAGCTCCAACAGCCTCCAAATGCTTGACAGCTCCAAATGTTTCCAGCAGCTCCAAATGCTCCAAATGCTTGACAGCTCCAAATGCTTCAAAAGGCTCCAAATGCTCCAAATGGCTCCAAAAGGCTCCAAATGCTCCAACAGCCCCCAAAAAAGGCTCCAAATGCTCCAACAGCCTCCAAATGCTTGACAGCTCCAAATGTTTCCAGCAGCTCCAAATGCTCCAAATTCTTGACAGCTCCAAATGCTTCAAAAGGCTCCAAATGCTCCAAATGGCTCCAAAAGGCTCCAAATGCTCCAACAGCCCCCAAAAAAGGCTCCAAATGCTCCAACAGCCTCCAATGCATAACACAGCTCCAAATGGCTCCAACAGCCTCCAAATGCTTAACACAGCTCTAAATGGCTCCAAATGCTCCAAACGGCCTCCAAATGCTTGACAGCTCCAAATGTCTCCAGCAGCTCCAAATGCTCCAACAGCTCCAAAAAAAGGCTCCAAATGCTTAACACAGCTCCAAATGGCTCCAAATGCTTGACAGCTCCAAATGCATAACACAGCTCCAAATGGCTCCAAATGGCTCCAACAGCTCCAAAAGACTCCAAATGCTTCAAAAGGCTCCAATTGCTCCAAGAGCTCCATCTTCAATTGGTTCCAACTGATTCCTATTACTTTTATCGAACTTGGCATGATTACTAACATGTCTTTATCAGTATACATTTTGACTGGCAGTGGTAACGTTTTTTACACCTTTAAGTTATAAGTTTTATTTAGAAATCAGATTTCGATAAATGATAGCTTCCATCTGGAAAGAAAATATATTAATTTATCTTCAAGTTTATACACATACATTTAATTTAATCCATTATTGTATGTAGCCAGCTTCCCTCAGTTCTTTGAGTATGAAGGATATTTCTTTAATGTTTGAATAGTTTCCTGCACAAAGCGATCCATGTAGTAGTCGTAGCCTGTTAACCAATATGTTAGGATCTTCCCATGAGGTATAATCAATCTCTTCTGCTGCCTTCATCATCCTTGCATGTTTATAATAAATATTATCTCTGGTGTCTATCGTTTTAACACCAACCATAAGGTCACTTTCGTCATCTTGCCAGTGATTATCACAAGCTTGATCAGGATAATTTATTTTATTACGTCGTTTCCATCGTTTTGGTCTCAAACCACCATCACAGTCTTCGCTCTTGCATGCTTTTGGTGCTTTAGTACAGTACTCAATCATGTCAGCCTCAGATGTGTCACCACAATCTTCAATCATGCCAGCTTCTGATGTGTCACCACAGTCTTCAATCATGTCAGCACCACAAACTTGATCAGGATAATTTATTTTATTACGTCGTTTCCATCGTTTTGGTCTCAGACTGCCATCACAGTCTTCGATCTTGCCTGCTTTAGGTGTTGCAGTACAGTACTCAATCATGTCAGCCTCAGATGTGTCACCACAATCTTCAATCATGCCAGCCTCAGATGATTCATCAAAGTCTTCGACCTTGTAAGCTTCAGGTGGTTCTCCATCTTTCACATTTTCATGGAGACGACTAGATATTGGAGTAAATATATTTTCATTTCTAATGTGGTTACAACCTTCTTCGTTTGTTTTAAATTTTAAATTATTATCTTGATCTAGATCAGTAATTTTAGCATTAGCTTTTTCACCTTCGTTCCTCAACCGCGATGTTGTAGCCCAGTCTTCGTTATCTTTATTCATCTTAATTGTACAGGTCTTGTAATGTCTATCCAAGTAATATCTTCTACCAAAGGATTTCTGACACTGACTGCAATGAAATGGTTTTTGACAAGGACCCAAATTACACTCACTTCTCTCATGTCGTTTAGCATTCTTTCTCAAGGTAAACACTTTGCTACAGTATCTACAGTGATGACGTTTTGATACAGCAACAAATCCCGTTTCAGGATTCATATTAGTTATTGAGACTAATTCCAGATGCAAACTAAGAGTTTTAAATTAGATATATTACTTAAATAGAATTTTTTAATTATTTCATCAGCGAGAATTAATTTATCTCATTCAAAGGTACTTGTTGCAAGTAGTTCTGCTTTTCAACAACAGATGTCGCCACATGTTACTTGCAGGTAAATAATATTTAGTTCTTTTATGCGGGATGCGCGATGCTCACTATCGATCGCAAAAGAAGGATGGCTTCGCTAGACTCCAAGGAGAAGGAAGTTCGTCCATCCTTTTAGTGCTTCTTAGATTTCTCAGAGATTATTTGACTGAGTAATGATTTTTTTTTTTTTTAAATTTTCACCTTTTTAAAAATATTATAAGTGCTGATTTATTGGCAGAATTTCAATAATGAAATGCAACCTTGAATAAAAAATGACATGACTCATTAAGTAAAAAATTCTTCATGCAGAGATCAATTCCTCATCAGTAACCAGAAGCACTCGGAGAAAACCATCAGATGTCTAGTCAGGAATAATCAGAAGCACCCAGAGAAAACCATCAAAATATTGTCAAGAATAATCAGGAGCACACGGAGAAAACTACCATAATATTGTCAAGAATAAACGGGAGCACACGGAGAAATCCACCATAATATTGACAAGAATAATCAGGAGCACACGGAGAAAACCACCGCAAGTTTTCTTTGATATCATAAAATTTCAGGGAAAAAAATAATAAAAAATAAAAATAAATTAATAAAAAATTTAACAAAAATAAAATAAAAAAATACATGAATATATTCTGCTAGCTTGTGAACTTCTCATTGTTGAACAAAGATAGAGTTCTAGTACAAGCCAGAATTTTATGTATTTTTTTATTTTATTTTTGTTAAATTTTTTATTAATTTATTTTTATTTTTTATTATTTTTTTCCCTGAAATTTTATGATATCAAAGAAAACTTGCGGTGGTTTTCTCCGTGTGCTCCTGATTATTCTTGTCAATATTATGGTGGATTTCTCCGTGTGCTCCCGTTTATTCTTGACAATATTATGGTAGTTTTCTCCGTGTGCTCCTGATTATTCTTGACAATATTTTGATGGTTTTCTCTGGGTGCTTCTGATTATTCCTGACTAGACATCTGATGGTTTTCTCCGAGTGCTTCTGGTTACTGATGAGGAATTGATCTCTGCATGAAGAATTTTTTACTTAATGAGTCATGTCATTTTTTATTCAAGGTTGCATTTCATTATTGAAATTCTGCCAATAAATCAGCACTTATAATATTTTTAAAAAGGTGAAAATTTAAAAAAAAAAAAAATCATTACTCAGTCAAATAATCTCTGAGAAATCTAAGAAGCACTAAAAGGATGGACGAACTTCCTTCTCCTTGGAGTCTAGCGAAGCCATCCTTCTTTTGCGATCGATAGTGAGCATCGCGCATCCCGCATAAAAGAACTAAATATTATTTACCTGCAAGTAACATGTGGCGACATCTGTTGTTGAAAAGCAGAACTACTTGCAACAAGTACCTTTGAATGAGATAAATTAATTCTCGCTGATGAAATAATTAAAAAATTCTATTTAAGTAATATATCTAATTTAAAACTCTTAGTTTGCATCTGGAATTAGTCTCAATAACTAATATGAATCCTGAAACGGGATTTGTTGCTGTATCAAAACGTCATCACTGTAGATACTGTAGCAAAGTGTTTACCTTGAGAAAGAATGCTAAACGACATGAGAGAAGTGAGTGTAATTTGGGTCCTTGTCAAAAACCATTTCATTGCAGTCAGTGTCAGAAATCCTTTGGTAGAAGATATTACTTGGATAGACATTACAAGACCTGTACAATTAAGATGAATAAAGATAACGAAGACTGGGCTACAACATCGCGGTTGAGGAACGAAGGTGAAAAAGCTAATGCTAAAATTACTGATCTAGATCAAGATAATAATTTAAAATTTAAAACAAACGAAGAAGGTTGTAACCACATTAGAAATGAAAATATATTTACTCCAATATCTAGTCGTCTCCATGAAAATGTGAAAGATGGAGAACCACCTGAAGCTTACAAGGTCGAAGACTTTGATGAATCATCTGAGGCTGGCATGATTGAAGATTGTGGTGACACATCTGAGGCTGACATGATTGAGTACTGTACTGCAACACCTAAAGCAGGCAAGATCGAAGACTGTGATGGCAGTCTGAGACCAAAACGATGGAAACGACGTAATAAAATAAATTATCCTGATCAAGTTTGTGGTGCTGACATGATTGAAGACTGTGGTGACACATCAGAAGCTGGCATGATTGAAGATTGTGGTGACACATCTGAGGCTGACATGATTGAGTACTGTACTAAAGCACCAAAAGCATGCAAGAGCGAAGACTGTGATGGTGGTTTGAGACCAAAACGATGGAAACGACGTAATAAAATAAATTATCCTGATCAAGCTTGTGATAATCACTGGCAAGATGACGAAAGTGACCTTGTGGTTGGTGTTAAAACGATAGACACCAGAGATAATATTTATTATAAACATGCAAGGATGATGAAGGCAGCAGAAGAGATTGATTATACCTCATGGGAAGATCCTAACATATTGGTTAACAGGCTACGACTACTACATGGATCGCTTTGTGCAGGAAACTATTCAAACATTAAAGAAATATCCTTCATACTCAAAGAACTGAGGGAAGCTGGCTACATACAATAATGGATTAAATTAAATGTATGTGTATAAACTTGAAGATAAATTAATATATTTTCTTTCCAGATGGAAGCTATCATTTATCGAAATCTGATTTCTAAATAAAACTTATAACTTAAAGGTGTAAAAAACGTTACCACTGCCAGTCAAAATGTATACTGATAAAGACATGTTAGTAATCATGCCAAGTTCGATAAAAGTAATAGGAATCAGTTGGAACCAATTGAAGATGGAGCTCTTGGAGCAATTGGAGCCTTTTGAAGCATTTGGAGTCTTTTGGAGCTGTTGGAGCCATTTGGAGCCATTTGGAGCTGTGTTATGCATTTGGAGCTGTCAAGCATTTGGAGCCATTTGGAGCTGTGTTAAGCATTTGGAGCCTTTTTTTGGAGCTGTTGGAGCATTTGGAGCTGCTGGAGACATTTGGAGCTGTCAAGCATTTGGAGGCCGTTTGGAGCATTTGGAGCCATTTAGAGCTGTGTTAAGCATTTGGAGGCTGTTAAAGCCATTTGGAGCTGTGTTATGCATTGGAGGCTGTTGGAGCATTTGGAGCCTTTTTTGGGGGCTGTTGGAGCATTTGGAGCCTTTTGGAGCCATTTGGAGCATTTGGAGCCTTTTGAAGCATTTGGAGCTGTCAAGAATTTGGAGCATTTGGAGCTGCTGGAAACATTTGGAGCTGTCAAGCATTTGGAGGCTGTTGGAGCATTTGGAGCCTTTTTTGGGGGCTGTTGGAGCATTTGGAGCCTTTTGGAGCCATTTGGAGCATTTGGAGCCTTTTGAAGCATTTGGAGCTGTCAAGCATTTGGAGCATTTGGAGCTGCTGGAAACATTTGGAGCTGTCAAGCATTTGGAGGCCGTTTGGAGCATTTGGAGCCATTTGGAACTGTGTTAAGCATTTGGAGGCTGTTGGAGCTTTTGGAGCCATTTGGAGGCCGTTTGGAGCATTTGGAGCCATTTGGAGCTAAGAAGTAGTCGTTGTACGTCTATGCAGGGCTAAATGTTTATAAGATTGCTGGCTTTCGCAAGTGATTCTGTAGTAGGATAGAAATTGTGTAATAAATATTATGTTTGTAAAAGACTTTTAGGTGTTTTATTCCTCGAACCTTACACTTTTCTGGTATTTTAATTAAATTTATTTTAGCTTCGTCCAGGATCGTGTCAAGGACCTTAGTCGATCTTATCAATCAGTATATAGATTACAAATTTATTTAATGAGTTTTGAACTTTTTCCCGAATCTCTAGCATTACAATTACGAATTTCCAATATGGTGGTCTTGATGTCTGATAGGATGATGATTTAAAGTCTCTTTAAGAATGTTGAACATGGTTTATTGGAATTATTACTTTTTTTTCATAAAATTAAATATTTTGCATCGATCGAGGATCGAACCAAGGACTGGAGCGGATCGAATCGATATGTAAGTTAATGAGTGATTTATTTAATGAATTTTGGATTTTTTTCCCGCTTTTCTAGCTACATTATTACATGATTTCAAGATGGCGGTCAAATTTCAAGATGGCGGGGGCACCTCGGTAATAAATGATTACTGCACTGTAGCGGGTTAGAATAAAATTATCCAGATGGAAATGTACTCTATAATACAAGTACACACACACACACAAGATGGCGTACTCCAGCAGGTGGTATCCTCTGGTAGCATGTACTGAACATAAAATGTCGGATCCATGATGGTCGACAAGGACAAAGTCAAATTTCCAGGGTAAAGTCAAATTTCAAGGTCAAAGTTCAAGGTCAATGTTCAATGTCAACAGTTGAGGACACAAGTATAGTGACCAGATAATTATACTACATGGTATCGGCACACTCTAGCAGACGAAAACAAGATGGTGGTCTCCAGCGGATGAAGACAAGATGGCGGACATGATGTCATACCAGTTGATGATATATACCTTGGTACTGGTGGTGGTAGATCAGTCTAGGTAGCTTTCATGGAGGAAGGATTGACCGTTTACTCTCGCCGGGAATCGAACCAAGGACGTACATCGATATAATCAAACAGAATTCAAATACGTTAAATTTTTGATGAATTTTGGAATTTTTTTCATTAAAATCGGATAATAAATAAAGATTTTCAAGATGGCGTCCAAATTTCAAGATGGCGTACATGACGTCATACTGCCGGATGATATATATGCTATGAAAAAAGTGGTGGGAGTCAGTATGCCAGCAGTCACTGTGAGGGAAGGATCGGTCGCCATTTTTTTTTGCCCTCACCGGGTTCGAACCGAGGACTCCGAACTCCGTGTCGTAAAAGTTTATTTTTTAAATATTTTTTATTAAAATTTTATTATTTGAATTTTTTTATAATTTTTAAAAAAATTTCATTAAAATGGGATAATAAATAAAAAAGTTAAAGATGGCGGCCGTAACGAAAATTGCACCGGTGACGTCATCATCCAATATGGCGGCAATCACATCACCGGAATTTTCGAGAACACACAATTACGTCATCCAAAATGGCGGATCCAAGATGGCGGATCCAAAATGGCCGCCGGGGTCAAGGTCAAGGTCAAAGGTCAAGGTCACAACCATCCAAGATGGCGGTCATAATCCTAGATGACGTCAGAGGCTTATCGGAGGCTGTAGACAAGGATGCTTAAGCCTCTTTTAGGAATTTGGGTTCTTTCTAGGGCAAAACGACTTTTGAGGATTTTTCGAAATTCTAATTTTTGGATTGTGGAATTTTTTGAGAATTTTTGGCGGAATTTTTTTCACAGAAATGTAAATTTTGACGAATTTTGAGGAATTTTGGGCAATTTTTGCCCAATTTTGGCGAATTTTGAGGGTCCAGCTATACAGTGTCTTGAACAGCACAAGATTAAATGCGGAAATAAATCTTAACCAAAACTTTAGTAATTTGTCTGTGTATTTTTTTTGTACTTGTAGTAGTGTAGTATGTATGTAATAAAAGTATTTTTTAAAAGAACTTGCGGTGTTTTTATTTTCTCAAACCTGTCGCTTTTGTGGTATTTTTTAAAATTAAACATTATTGCATCGATCGGGTATCGAACCAAAGACGGTAATCCATCGAATCAATATGTAAGTTAATGAGTGATTTATTTAATGAATTTTAGAATTTTTCCCGAATTTCTAGCTACATTATTACATGATTTCAATATGGCAGCCGAATTTCAAGATGGCGGGTGTCACAGTAATAAATGATTACTGCACTCTAGCGGATAAGAACTAAACTAACATGGTGTCAGCGCACTCTAGCGGCTGAAAACAAGATGGTGGTCTCCAGCAACGAAGACAAGATGGCGGACATGACGTCATACTAGGTGACGATATATATGCTTTAAGAAAAGTGGTGGGAGTCAGTCTGCCTGCAGACACCATTAAGGAAGGAGCCTGTCGCCATTTTTAATTTTTTTTTGCACTCGTCGGGTTCGAACCGAGGACTCCGAACTCCGTGTCGTACATGTTTGTTTTTTGTAATTATTTTATTAAAATTTTATTATTTGAATTTTTTTATAATTTTTAAAAAAACATTTCATTAAATTCGGATAATAAATAAAAAAGTTAAAGATGACGACCGTAACGGAAATTGCAACAGTGACGTCATCATCCAAGATGGCGGAACACACAACGCCGGAATTTTCGAGAACACACAATTACGTCATCCAAAATGGCGGATCCAAGATGGCGGATCCAAAATGGCCGTCGGGGTCAAGGTCAAACTTGTCCCGTTACGCTATGTCCCGTTACACTCCTCCGAGATGGCCGCCGTGACGTCACAATCCAATATGGCGGACACCGGCTCCGGCTCCACGCGCCAGCGCCAGTGCCAGCTCCGTCATTCCTGTACTACTCTAGTTCATTAGACTCACGAATGATAATAGGTTCTATGTTACAAATAAAACATTGTTTGCTCTATTAACATGACAGATATTTGAGTCCAAATATTAAATGCGTCCTTTTGCCCCACTCTACTCTACACATGGTGAATACTCTAAAACTAAACAAAAAAAATCCGTTCAGTATTTGTAGAGTTACTTTTTTTTAATATCCCACATGAACGATACATTTTTTCCGATATGAAAAGTACCTTATGTGCTATTCCAGGACATAAAGTAACTATATAAGAAATTTCTCGAAAATTCATTTAGTGGTTCAACTGAGCGGTAACAAACACACACACAAACTTACGCATTTATAATATTAGCAGGGCTGGCGAGCCTCCTAATCCCACCTTTCCTTGCACTGAGTTCACACGCGGACACAGCTTCGAATTTGGGAGGGGCGGTTTGGTTTGAAAAGGAGTGGAGGGGGGGTGGGCTTAGGGTGGAAGTAGAGACCGGAAAAATTCGCGGATTAATTTATTAATTTCACGATATGATAGAATACAAACAACCGTACCTTTATATTGCTTCTCTGATTGGCTCACAGTTTATCTGAAGGACTTTGAGCCAATGGAAAACCTTCAACCAAAAAAGTATCGAATTGCAAGCGTCCCAGTTGACAGGTGTCACGAGTCAGTGACCAATGAGCAGGTGGCATTTGCCCGAGTGTGTAGGGGATTGTGGAGTCTATCCTAGAGGTCATCGAAATCGCCAATTTTTCCAGTCTCTAGGTGTAAGGCAAGGAACACGTCCCAGTTAATTAATTGTAGTAATGCTTCTCTCTGACTGTGAGAGCGGGGTTTTAGTTTCTGTAGAAGACGTGCAGTAACTTATCTTAGATGAGCACGTCAGTTGTGCCGTTGGCTGGCAGACAAATTTTTCCATAATCACACAGCGACGACGACGGAGGCGTGAGTTCGGTCCGCTGTGAAGCTATTTTCACCGGAGCTCCGCGCATCGATTGGCAGCCCTGACAGCTGCTCGGACGGCGCGAGGCCTCACCTGCCCGGACGTTCAGGGTTCGGGTCCCAGCCGCGACCCGTCACTGCATTCGTGCACCCGGTGCGAGGATGTGCATGTTCCGTAACTAAATAAAGCGCCAGTGCAGAGATAACAAAAAAAAATATCTACTAAGGTTCGCACCTAAACTTTAATTTGAAGCCGATAATTTTTTTGTAAAAAAAATGGAATACTATTGTTATTGCGTTTTATTGCAATTTAGTAGTGCGCAATTAAAAAAAATTCATACGTTTAAAATCCAGACAAACCTCTGATTTTGGTAAGGAATTTTTAAGACTTCATAAATGCGTTAAAATCGGCTATTATTTTTGCGTATTTGTGCCCCCCACTTAATCGGGAGGTATTCCATTATACGCAAAACCCTCTGGTTGCCACTCTTAGCTGGGTAAACTTCAAACATGCAGGGCCTTTAAAGAAACTACACAAGAACCCGAATGCCTGGTTCTGAGCTCCATTGTACACGTGTACGGTAAAGTGATTGTGCTTTTGACTTAACAAGTCATCAAAGTAAATAACCTCTGTACCCGTAATGTTCCGGAAGATATTCGTAAATTAATGAAGAAGTTAAATAACTTGTTACTAGTGCTCTTCGTAAGTTAACTTTATACTTCCAGCCAAAAAAAAAAACTTTAGTAGTTTGAATAATAGTAGAATTACATTGATTAAATATTTAGAGAAGAATTTTAAAGTACGTATGCCCTTAAAAAAATTCCCTAAACCAATGTATAGTGTATATTACGTTCAGGGGGGGGGGGATGTTAGCGAGTATTTCAGTACTTGCCAGCAGTAGCGTAGCCAGGATTTGTGTATGGGGGGTGTTAAGAAGCATGCCCCCCCCCTTCCCGTATTAAAGCGGGGGTCCGGGGGTCCTCCCCCGGGAAAATTTGGATTTTAAGGTGTAAAAAAGTGCAATTTTAGCAGTTTTCGGTACTTAAATTTAAATATTGTAATGGTAAAAATTTTATTAATTTAATATCAAATTTTTTTGAGTGATGAATAAGAAATTAATTAAAGATTTGGTGCTGGGGGGGGGGGGGGTTGAACCCCTAACCCCCCCCCCCCCCTAGCTACGCCCCTGCTTGCCAGTGATATGCAAACACCTAACCTCGTTAACGACCAAATTTATGTATTCTGAAATATACTTGAAAAAATACTAAACTCCGACCTGAATTTCGACAAAAATATTTTTTATTATAAGTGTACCCTTCTTGTTAAATATCATTAAACAGCTAATACTATAAGTTTCCAATTTGCTTTTTGATCTATGGTTCACGTAATCCGCAATAGATAGCAGCACCGTGGTTACACTGATCCGTTCCATGCGATTTCCGTTCCTTTCACGAAATTACTCCTATACACAGAGACTGGAAAAATTCGCGCTTTCGATGACCTCTAGAATAGACTCCACAATCCCCTACACACTCAGCCAAATGCCACGTGCTCATTGGCTACTGACTCGTGACACCTGTCAACTGGGACGCTTGCGATTCGATACTTTTTTGGTTGAAGGTTTTTCATTAGCTCAAAGTACTTCAGATAAACTGTGAGCCAATCAGAGAAGCAATATAAAGGTACAGTTGTTTGGATTCTATCATATCGTGAAATGAATCCGCGAATTTTTCCGGTCTCTACCGATACTCAAAATTCGCACCGAAGAAACGGAACATTACATGCAGTTGTGCACGTTCGCGCCTTCGTGCGAGCAGCGGACCACGGCACGAGTGAAGGTTACGTCACTGCCGTGGCACCTCCGAAGCTCCCAAGAACCGCCCTTGTACATATCTCCCCGCCACTCCGCGGGGCTTCGGCGATCGACTGACCTCCGCCTATCGATCGCACTCGACCTTCGCGACGCTTCGAGTCGTTTCTTAACGTCCGGCACGCGACGCGCTCCTTCGATTATCTGTCGAATGTTGCGCAACCCCGGGGTCGCGAACCCCGGGTGAGGTCGCGAGTATTTTGTCGAGCAAGCGCCGGAGTACGGCGATGGAAGAAGCAAAAACATACCAAAAAAATTGTTTGTCTTTAAAGTCGGTTTACGGACGATAGTTTAACGTGACAACGTCATAACAAAACATTGATTAAATGATTGCATACTTTTATGAATAAAATTGAATAATTTTTATTGTATTATCATTATTTTGTATGGATACAAAGAAGGAGTGAAATGAAATCTACAATTTAATTGATAAATTTACTTTTATTTGCACTCATTAATTCAAATATGTTTATTACTTTAACGAAGAGATTATTTTAACTATAACATTTATACATGTTTGCTATTTAACTGTGATATTCTGTTAAGGATAGGACGATGATAGGAAAAGTAGGAAACGAATGGGAGTGTTTCAAGTTTAATGTGCCTCGAAAAAGTCAAATCGATGGTTGTTCCAATCGAGTGGAAGAGAGAAAGATGCGGTGCAAGCGTACAACGAGCGTAACGGGACACAGCGTAACGGGAGTATGTGCGTTACGGGACACTTTTTCATGCGTGCAGCCGGCGTTAATTGATTTATTAGACGTTGTCACGTCAAAAAATTGGAGGTTCTTCTTATGTACTGACTTGGCGTAATAAAAAAATAACTTTTATTTTGCATGCATATAATTAATAGAAATAAAAATATACAAAACTGGAGTGATATTTTAAATACTGTTGGTAGAGTATAAATTCGATCGAATTAAATATTTTTAATAAGTACTCAGTATTAAATTTTGATATAAATACGTGTATAAAATTATTTATTTAATTTAGTGGAATATTTCAGATAGATTTTAATTAATAATAAAATATAAATAAAAATGCTGTATATTTATTCAAATTTATTAATTTTAAATACATACGGCTACATAACTTAATAACTTATACAAATTCACTTGAAAAAATTTATAAACACAATTTATATTACTTACATTCACAATAAAGAAATGTTTATAATATTAAAAAATGTTTATTACAGTTTAAATCTATATGTAAGTAGAGAATATAAAAATGCACGTGTTCATCGACCTTTAGAATGGACTTTAAAGTCCTCCGCATACGTGGGCAAATGTCACCCGCTCATTGGCTGCTGACCTGTGAGACCTGTTAATTGGCTTAGAGTTCTTCACGTGAACTGTCGTCCAATCACAGAAGCAGCAGGAAGGTAAACGCTTTTTAATTCTAGCCTGTCGTGAAATTGATCCGATAATTATTCTTTTTTTTGTGATAATTTAATATGTTTTATGATTTAATTCATTATTGGCTTCAGTATGAAATTTTGTAGACTTTATTGATGTTGCACTCAGCTTCTTCACTCAGTAACGTTCGCTACTCGGACCAAGAGCTACGACTAACGTTTTATCAAAATCGTGCACAGGTTTTGTCGCTGTTTGGATTTAAATATTGGTTGCGTGTTAGTTCCAATGCTTTTCCGGAATTAGGGGATTCAAAATTTTATGGGGATAATATTAAATTTCTACAATTTAAAAAAATTATTTAAAAATATGTTAATTAGGCAAGTCCACCGCTACGTCTTTGCAATGTGAATGGTTTGGACCATGGCCTGTAGGTAGGCAACCTGTACCGTTACCCAAGTCTTGCGATTTGTATATGTGCAAGGCGCGACGTTTCTTTGTTCCTCGTTTCCAACGATCATGTGGTTCAATCGCATGTTCCTTGTTTTTATTGCTTGGCGATAAAACTGATCTGCTTGTATGGGTTCAATGGCAAGAACTGCTTTTGAAAAAAAAATCACCCGTTATGGTTTCACTATTTTTTTTTCTGTTGTGCATAATTATTGCTGGAAATTATTATTACTGATAATAACTAGATAAGTAATTAAATTTAACCATATCTTCATTTAAAGGCACATAGCTTAAGATTAGGTTAGGCCTCAAATACTGATTTGCTACAGAAACCTTTGAAATCATGGCGAATATTTGTGTTATATGTTGGCTTAGCTGGGATTGATTCGTGACGATTTTAAAGTTCTGTTTCATTTGTAGAAACTCATTGACCAGGTGTGACTACGTGGAAAAACGATGGGTTTTATTGAAAACCACCACCCCTCTTCCTTCCCCATCAACTCCTGCCTCCGGCTGGTGCCTGTTCTGTGCCTACGCTAATCCGTGGTATCATAACATAACTTAGAAAGTGACAACTTAGAACAATAGTAGGTTGGAACTCCCAAAATAAATCCAAGTAACTTAGAACTTTCGTAAGTTAAAATCATCATAACGTAGAAACATACAAGCTAGAACAATCGTAACTTAAAAAATTATAATTTAGGATTATCGTAACTTAGAAGTCTCGACTTAAAAGCAAACAAATAAGAAGTGCATTAACTTAGAAAAATATAACTTAGAACAATCATAACTTAGAAATTCAAAAATTTGTACAGTTACAATTTAGAACCACATTAACTTAGAAACTTAGCCTACGTCTTGAGTGTTTTTAAGTTATGAGAGAAACGCAGGTCCACCCCGCAGATGTCGGGCGCTGAGGTCAGACAGCTGCTGTAAATTGTACTTTAAAGTAATTGGATAAGAAATTATTTATAATTTTAAATAAGCAGCGATTTTAATTTTGTGAACATTTCTCAATATATTATGACTCGCTTCTTATAGTTGTCGGTGAAGTATTTTCTATAACGGCCTGTATATATGAAAGCGTGTGTGAGTGTACATCGGTGTACGCAAAGTTGCTTATACTGCAGACATGTATGTACATGTACTTGTAATCATAAGTAACTTACGTACTTGTATGTTTGTAGATGGATATCAGATTGTCGCAATCGCTAACGCATACTGTAATTTTTTTGTAGACGTAACAAAAATATTCATGTAAAATTAAAGATATTTTTTAATTTGTACATTAACATGAAAACAACTGTATCACTACAAAATAATGTTCGCAGTAAACCTGTGTTTGGATTCATGCCCGGACATTTATGCTGCGTGTTGTCCCAGTACCTCCAATAGTTAAGGTTATTTGTAAAACCGTTCCTTGAATAGCTTTCCAGTATTAATTGCACACATTTATAAGCATTATAAAACAAAATAAATTCACATTATTAAATATATTTTCCATTGTTTGAAAAGAAAATTATGCATGAATGAAACACCAATTAAAATATAAAATTATGCGCCAATTTCCGTAAGAAATACTCAGTGTTATCTCGAAAAACGTATTTCGTACATGCAAAAAATAACCGTGGCCATGTGTTGTACGAAGTTACGATATCTTTCTTGTGGCGTTACAAGCTATTTGTTGGCAACTGGAGTGTTGTGTCTGTGTGTCTTACCGCGTGTTTGTGTTTGTTGCAGACCCAGAGCTGTCCGGACATCATCTGGGTGAGTTACTCACTGCCGCCTTGCATGGCTGTTCGCGCGTCTACATACAGACCCCAACAAAATGGCCGCTGGTCGCTTCATCGTTAAGCCCAACAAAATGGCCGCTGTTCGCTTCATCGTTAAGCCCAACAAAATGGCCGCTGTTCGCTTCATCATTAAACCCAACAAAATGGCCGCTGTTCGCTTCATCATTAAACCCAACAAAATGGCCGCTGTTCGCTTCATCGTTAAGCCCAACAAAATGGCCGCTGTTCGCTTCATCTTTAAGCCCAACAAAATGGCCGATGGTAGCTTCATCGTTTAGCCCAACAAAATGGCCGATAGTAGCTTCATTGTTTAGCCCAACAAAATGGCCGCTGGTCGCTTCATCGTTAAGCCCAACAAAATGACCGATGGTAGCTTCGAGAAAAAAAAAAATTTAATGTAGAAAAAGCTGATTAGATATTTTTGGTGCGTCGTACACGTGTGTGCAATATATACAATCACCAGTCAATAATACTCGTTTTCGCTCGCGAAATTTCAGAGTATTGTGAAAATCTAAACTAATAGTTCGTGTCTTAGAAGTGTTTTAATTTGAGAACGTAGACGAAAGTTAAGAATTAATATTCGACTGAATAGGAAGTTATTGAGTCCTCCCTCTGAAAATTGGTAGGACTATCCCGGTAACAAGGCAAGCATGCCCACTGTACGATCTGTTCAATTACAAAGAAGTCATAGAAAGTGATCAAGAGCACTAATGCACGTGCAAAGATAGGCTAATACTTTTGTTTTATGTTTTCGTGTTAACACATGTATGCCACGTCAAAGAATAATACACGTAAAAGGGAATTAATTGCCGAAAAATTATTAAACAAAACAAATATAAAGTTTATGTGTTCCTTTTCATATGCATTAAATTCGGGATAGTCATAGTGATAGTGGAAAAAAAACTCATCTTGAACTATGATGATTATCTTTCAGTAACTAAAAATGCCGTACAAAATACCGTATCACTAGAGTCAAGATGTTTAAACATAAAAAAAAGAGAAAAGAAATGGAAGATGTGCTTTCAGCAATAAACTAAACTAATCACAATGACTATGAGAACAGAACACGCATCATATATATCTTACCCATGATTCAATCGTGGGACGTAGTGGTTAAAACATCGGCTGCAGCGGTAATCTCAGGAACTACTTATTTTCCAGTTGTCGGCGCAGTTGAACGTGTCCGATTTGCTGGAGAGGGTATCGGAATGGTTACACGCTAACTTCACTTGCGCGGAGTCGAGTCACGAAAGCGACGATAGGTCGTTGGTGGGTTCTTATCGAGTCCAGTGGTCGACCACCGTGATGTCTCGAATGCACATAATGACGGTCCTTGAAGTTGAACCGCGCTTCGAGTGCCCCCCACACGCAAGCGCACAAGTTAAAATAACATGATGAAAAATACCCATTTATAAATTACGTAATGCGCAAAAACGCAACGCAAGCATTGCCCAACTTTGGGCTTGCGTTTCCGAAAGCTTTGAATGATGGAGATGTCATGTGTAGAGGAGGATACCATTTTATTGTTTGCACACCATAAAGTTTTATTTTGAAAAAAAAAATTTCGCACAGTGAAAGCAAATACAACTTTAAAATCGAATCAGCTGAAACTTTCGTATGTTTCAATGACAAAATACGAGCCATGACAAGAAGCGCGAGGGGAAAAAAAATTGTTTTCTTCAGTTTTACAACAAAATTGTTTTAGTGTTGGTGACGTTTAGCTTTTTACTAACGACCGTTCTTTTCTTGTGTTGGTGGCGTTGCGCGACTGAGTTTCTTGCGTGGTTTATAAACCCGGCCATATCGACCTTCCGGGTACAACTCACGAGATAACTTTCACAGTCAATGTCATCTGCATGCTTGAACAAATGTCATTCATTCATTGGCTGATGCCTGAACGTCACATGGTGCCGAAGACAGTGTCTTCCCTCCTTAGGCGATTAGGTTTCTGTCATCGGTGGTGTCGAACTCGGGTATTTCTCACTTGGAATACGTCCCTTTGCCGGTGGGTTTCATTGGGTATTCCTTTTCCCACTTACAACCCACCTATACCCTTACCCCCCCCCCCTTCCCCACCACAGTTTTCCCGCAAATACATACAGTCATTCTCTAATTACCTCGAGTACTTACTTGGGGTGTAAGAGTTCTAACTTGATACAGTGGTTTCATCGCATGACCACTACAGGAGACTATTATTTTTTTTTATCATTCTAAGATTATTTTAGGAGTGAACTCAGTACTCCTTGGATAATAATTAATCTTCTTTGTTAATTAAACGCGAACTTTTTTTTAAAAAAAAGGAAGAGGGAGAGGTAAATAAAGGAATGATATTTTTTATTTATATGGCCGTTTCTTTGGGTAAGATTTTGTCTCAAAAAAAAAAACCTTCGAAAAAATTGTGAGCTAGTCTTTTCACTACTAGACAGAGATGTGTAACATCTTACCTCGGTAGCGAGCAAATTCATTTAAATTACGAAACTCAGACATGAAATTTAGTTTAGAATTCTTAAAAATAATGCCGAACGTGATACATATACACCCATAGTGTGTTTTCAATTACATTTCTGGACGCGAATCGCACGTAGTTTGCACACCCGCCGCTAGAACTCGCTGCAGGAGCAGCTACGTCGACTGTTGAACCATTCCATTAGCAGACCGAAATTTTTTAAACTGTATAATGAAAAAAAAAAAACTAAAATATTTGGAAAAATAAACTTTTCTCTGGGTTTTGGACCTGATTTCTGACAAAGAATTTTTATCAAAACACTGCCCATTTTGTTAAAATTCATTTAAAAAATTTATTGTATAAAGTTTCCCTTTGGCTTTGTGAACTTTGGTTAGAAGCCATCCGCCACAGATGGCAGCACCGTGGTTACACATTCACTGAATCGCTCCCGCCAGATGCCGTGTATCGAGAGCTAAGATGTTGCACGTCGAAGCCACCATCAGCGCGGCTGTCTGCCGAGTGTAGCCTCCCCACTGCGCCACCTCGGCGGCTGGGCTTGTGGCAGGCGCAGGCGACCTCCGGACGTCCTTGCTGTCGCAGGAGCAGTGGCGTAGCCAGCATTTGTGTATGGAGGGGGGTTGAGAAGCATGCTTCCCCCCCCCTAATAAAAAATTGGATTTTAAGGTGTAAAATAGTGCTAATTTAGCAGTTTTCGGTACTTAACTTTAAATATTGTAATGGTAAAAATATTATTAATTTTTTTAATAAAAAATTGTTTGAGTGATGAAATAAGAAATTAATTAAAGATATTTTTATCAATCCAAATGCCTTGTTTACGTCCACTCAAAATCATAAATCATGCTCGAAGCTCGACAAAACAAAAAAAAAAGAATAAAAAGGATTGGGTTTCGGCAGAACTGATCTATTCCTGGGAACAATTAGCTTTAGCTTGAAGAGTTACATGACACCATGTCGTTTTCTCAATTCTATACACACACAGCGATCCTTACACTTTTGGAAGACCAGTCAACACCTGCTTATAATTACCGCGCTGGTTAAATACAATAGGTGTAAGATATTCGAAAGCTTGGGACCAGTCACGGCGTCACAACCTCATAGCTTCTGCTCGTGACAGGGGTAGGGGAAGGGAAGGAGAATCGGTAGGGCTCGCTTACTCTTCCCCTCCAGTGCAGTGTCCGGTGATAGCAGTAAGACACCCAGGCTTTTAGCTAACCTGCTTTCAGATAAGAAAAAATAATTTTGGCTTAAGGGGGAGGAGGGTTAGAACCCCTAGCCCCCCCCCCCCCTGGCTAGGCCCCTGCGCAGGAGGAATGTCCTGGACACAGTCTGGATGTGTGCCCGGGGGGTAGTTGAAAGTACAACTGGACGCGAAGCCGACAGACGTCCGGGTACCACGTCAGGATTGACTGGTTTGAACCACTGTGCAAACAGTGGTTTAAATCAACTGTTTATAAAAAATGTTTTAAATAATGTATTTTTAAATAGAATATTTTTTTTTTAATGAAAAGTCTAATTCCACTCTAATAACAACAAAAGTTTGCTCAATAACATTTGTCATTTATGTACAGGAAAAAAACTATATACTAATCAAGATATTATAATTTAAATTACATGCATAAGTTGTAAAATATGCCCAAATAAATACTCCTCTAATATTAAAAATATAAGGGAATCGTAGTCAAAAGTGCAAAAAAAGAGGAAATAAATAAATTTATTACTAACACAAATTCCTATTCTGTGAGAAATCACCGACTGTACTGTAAATCCCCATTCTGTGAGAAGCACTCACTCTATGGAGAATCCTCTTCCTGTGGGCGAAATACCCTCTCTGTGGTTAAGTCCCGGTCAGATGTGCAGATTAGCTGTACTTTTCTGTACTTTTCTGTACTTTTCTGGTTGAACAGGAGTGGCAGGAAGCGGGATGTTGTTATGGCATTCATTTTAACATGCTGAGAACCAAAATAAATAACGTAATTAAAAAAAATTGTTTAAACAAAAAAAGTTTCAAACAAATAAAAAAATTCAAAAAAAAAAGGGTTTGTTTAAAAAAAATTCCGTGCCTGGTCTGCGCCGCGCGTATCGGCGGACGGGAATAAGCGTGACTTCACGTCAGCGGTCGCCGTCAGCCGGAGAGTCGTCGAGGCAGCCACGTGGGGAAAAACCCTGCGTTCACAGACACCGGGTCACTCGCCGGAGTATCCCGCAGTTCGTGAATCTCTTGGTTCTACTTCATTACTGAAACTGTCTCACGATATACTTCATTACAGCCGGTAGGTTAAAGCGGGGACGCACCACAACGCCGAAATACCACAACGCCGAAATGTCAAATTGACCATAACGCCGACAGCTAGAAAACTGCTGTGTACCACAACGCCGAATTATCACAATGCCGAAATACACTAACGCCGAAAAATGTCATTTCAGGACTGCCACAAAGGTTAGGTTAGACTAGACTAGGTTAGGTTAGACTAGGTTAGGTTAGGCTAGGCTAGGATAGGCTAGGTTAAGTTAGGTTGTATTACGCTAGGTTAGGTTATGTAAGGTTAGGTTTGATTGTGGTATTTCGGCGTTAAGGTACATTTAAGAAACACACACAAATTCATTCAGTTGTTAATTCGGCGTTGTGGTACACAGCAGTTTTCTAGCTGTCGGCGTTGTAGTCAATTTTGACATTCGGCGTTATGGTATTTCGGCGTTGTGGTAACGACCCGGTTAAAGCCGTGTCTGAATTCCCCTGAAGTACGAGGGCGTATTGGTGAATAACACACACGTCAAATTTTAAGCAGGAAAATGATTAGTAATTATGAAATTATTTACTATAAAGGGAACTAGATGGCGCTGCTGACAGGGCGCAAAGCATTATCTCGCGATTCAACGTACCGATGGCGTTCGTCAGTGACCGGTGAGATGGCGATAGTGATTGCATCGTCAGCTGTGGAGGAGCAACGAGCTGTGATAAGATTTCTCCGAGCAAAATGAAAAGAAAGTTGGAGAGATCAATTCGGAGAAGGTGAAAGTTTTCGAAAATGACTTCATTGACCGTATCAATTCGTAACAAAAAAAAAAAAAGCTGGTGCGTATACTTATGTAAGCGTGTTAGAAGTTATACTTACTTGGCGTAGTAAAAAACTTTAATTACGCTTGCAAATGATTAATACAATAAAATAAAGGTCCGGAGTTATTACTGAGGCGTGGAAGCATGTGATAATGACACTTGTAATGTTCTGATGTTCATGAAGGTGAACCTACAGTGTCGGGGTACTTTTCTAGACTAAGGTATCTATGCTAGGTAAGTTCGTTGACAGAGCATAAATTTAATCACAAAAACATTATCCTCTAATTGGGTTACAATTATCATCCTGGCACACATATAAAAACAGCGGTCAGTGAACTTGCGAAGGAAGTAACCACGGACGCCAGATACTCGGTCTGGTTCGCTGAATGCCCCATGCCTGGAACGTGGTAATACAGAACTAAAACCACGTGGTCGTGTATCCCAAAATTAAACTTCAACATTAAGACACACGCCTTGCTGAAGAAAATGTGTGCACCAAATATATGGTAGCAGATATTCGATAGCATGTGCCCGTATATTATTCAAACAATTCTACACATGCAACATTAAATGAAACATTTACGTGAGCCATACTTTTTTTCTGGCCATTCTGAATTGCAAATTACACTTAAAAAAAGCACTTAAAAAAAAACAATTACGAAAATTACTAAAATTCTGCCCAAAACCAAAATACATATAAGGGCTTAAAGTTTGCGATTGTTTAGATAACATTATGGCTCACAAAGTCGCTTCAGAAATACGTTCATTTATCTACAAAATATGACAAACAATTAAAAAAAATTTTAAATGATATTATATATATTTAACTCTTGCCTAGTACTTTGCTATGCGAAACTCGCGCGATTTGTTGCGGGTATAAACTCGCCGACACTTGCCTTGTGATCCACGTGGCAGTCCCGGGTGGCGCCCGCCACGGGTCGAGGTCTGGAACTCGGACCTCGACTTCGGGATGCTGTCCACGACGGCCAGTTGTCCACGGCGAGTTGGCACCACAGCTGTCCCCGCACCTGGTCGTTGTCCGGAGGCTCGCCGAGCTGTCCCCAGAAGCTCCCGCGCTCCTTCAGCTGGGTGTCTGACAGCCACTCGCTGGCCGACTCCCTTCTCCTGCATGTCCCCGGTGCAACTACTGGTAGACACGTGCTGCGGCCTTCCTCTCTGGCGACGTCCGCCGTGTTCCCACTCCCTCTCGCTCGTAACAGTACAAGGAGTTGTGTCTTCCGCTGCTTGCGTCTTGTTTAAGTTTCCAGGCACAGCACGCCGTGCCAGTCAAAAGTTACGTATTTTTGCAAAGCGCTTCCACGTCTGACGTCACCGTCATCTCTCCTCACGTCACTGCGTGCTGTACCGACCCGTACTTCCCCGTCATACAAAGTTACTTTTTCTGTCTCTTCTGCTTACGTCGACACGTATTTTCGTTTCGTGCGTAATAGTCTGGTCGTGTGTTTCGCTGATGGCGTCGGGTGGTATCGTATCTTTCGAACGCTGCTTTGTCGAGTTCGGTGGGTTCCGTCACGATTTTTGCGTCTCCTTTCTTGCCACTTCTCCCCTATTTATACTCCCCGGGCAGTGGACGGTTGTGCCGCGATGCGCCGCGACCAATCAGAAGGGCTTATTCGAAAATGTCCGCATTGCAGATATTTGCACTGCTGGTCCCGTGACCTCTGGGCGCACGAGTTGTCGGGCGCGCGGGCTTCCTACACCGCCACCAAGAGTCTCTCGAACTGGTACCTGGCGTGGTGCTGGTGGACACACCACTATATTATAACTACAGTTGGTACAGTAAAATTCAATCAGATTTTAAAAAAAATTAAATATATGCTCAGTATTCAATGTTAATATAAACACGTGAATAAAATTAATTATTTAATTTATTAAAATATTCGGGAAAAAATTTAATTAAAAATTAAAATAAATAAAAATGCCAAAAATATGTTTTCTATTATTTAAATTTTTTATTAAATTATAATGTTATAATTTATAACGCAAACATAAAACATAACCTCACCTCTATAAATACACTTGAAAATGTTTATAAACACAATTTCTACCACTAATAATTACAATTAATAAACTTTTTTTAATTATATGGCCCATTATTCAATATAAATTTCTAAAAGTATAAAATTTAAAATCACGTATATGATTTTTATTTGTAAGTAGCTCTTTTTTATGTAAGAAGCTTTTTTTTTGTCCTGTGGAAATTTCGTTGCATGGTCGCGTGCACAGTAAAAATTCGCACAGTTAATTTTGTCATAACGCTCCAAAAGAAGTACAATTTGAAAAATTGCAGGGATGCGGTCGGGAAGTTGTGGAGCAGCCATCCTACAGCCCGGGCCTGGCACCGGGGACGCACCTCAACGCCGAAATACCACAACGCCGAACGTACAATAACGCCGAATGCCAAATTGACTACTACGACGAAAGCTAGAAAACTGCTGTGTACCACAACGCCGAATGACCACAACGCCGAAATACATTAACGCCGAAAAATGTCATTGCAGGACTGCCACAAAGGTTAGGTTAGGTTAGGTTAGGCTAGGTTAGGCTAGCCTAGGTTATGTTAGGTTGTGGTATTTCGGCGTTAAGATACATTTAAGAAACACACACAAATTCATTCAGTTGTTTTTCATTTTGCTCCTGTGGCCCATTCTCCCCGCAGCTACATTTTTCGGCGTTACTGTATTTCGGCGTTGTGGTACACAGCAGTTTTCTAGCTGTCGGCGTTTCGGTCAATTTGGCATTCGGCGTTATGGTATTCGGCGTTATTGTACGTTCCGCGTTGTGGTATTTCTGCGTTGTGGTAACGTTCCATCGTTGGGACAAATGCCTCAGAATGCATGGGCATGGATGTGATGTGGGAAAGTAATAAATTAGTGATACTTTCATTTCTCTTTCATATTCTTTTCAATGCGTTTCCTTGTTTTTTTTACGTAATGTGCGTTACTTATTGATACGCCCTCGTATATACTTATAGTACGTACTTGGCCCCCGGAAGTGACATCACAAGGGCTGTCCGAACTGGAAGTGAAGAATGCAAGTATGCGAGTAAACGAATCTGCGTACTTCGAGATGAAGGAACATAGCCATTTCGGAACAAACATTCTGTAGTTTCTTTTTTATATAATATTTAAGTATTTTAAAGACCTTTAAATTAATTTTCACTTTTTATTTCACTTGTACTAACAAAGTGAATACAAAATACTTAAATATGATTATGAGGAGGTTTCTACAAATAATACGCTTATACATTCCGATCATAACTACCAAACTAAATATAATAATAAAGTGAATTCGCGTGATACCAATGAAGTGTTAATAATTATTTATTTTAGTTAGAAATTGTTTAAAATAAACTCATTTGTTGATAAAAATATGTAAATAACCTGTTGGGCTGGCTAAAATGCCGTTTGAAAAAGGCCGAAATCAAGCCCGACCTGATTCGTCAAGTACATAAGGCACAAGGTCAAGTGAAGTACGCAAGGTCGCAAGTACTCACCAGCGTACTTGAATTCGGACACGGCCTAAGTCGAGGCGATGACTCGTGAGAAGTGCAAAACTCGGGAGTAGAAATGACGACCGACCAAAGTAGAGAGTTTTACAACTGATTCTTTATACAAATTTTTGGTCGTTATGTTTGCTACGGTTTTGAACCTGCAGTACGAACCACCATTGTGTACGCCATTGCTTGGTTTAATCGTTTGGTTAATTACTGAAATGTGAAGTTTCACTTCAAACACGCGTGACGATCCAACACAAATCTTTGGAATTTTTAATCTTATTTGTTGTAATTAAACGAGTTTCATTGTCATCGGCGTGAATAATAAATGTTGATATGGTTGTACTCATTGAAGAAAACTATGATTGCATACTTCATCAACACACTAAAACGAGACATCTCTAATTAAGCTTAGAGCAACTCCCCCCCCCCCCCCAACCCCTCGGTATACTCTCTTCGTCGGCAGATACGGAGGTTGCTGGTTATCGAACCCTGCACCCTTCAGTAAAAGTAAAAGGTAGATTAGGTTAGGTTTGTTAGGGAACTAACATCCTCTGAAAATTCCTTCTTTTTTTTTCCTGGAGGTAAGTTTTCGCACGTCTTGGTGATTCTATCAAAAACGAAAGTTTGTTTGGGTTGATAAGCGACATTAAAAGACACTTGAAATCGTAAAAAAAAAATATACTATTTTTTTTCTGCCGCGAATTTGTTTTTTTTTTTTTTTTTTTTTTTTTTTTTACCTAACTAAAACTAAGTGTATTTTGGAGGGGTCCGGGTTAGGGAGGGACCTAGGTGCGTCTCAGGCCGAAGCCTATACGCCTAGTCATGCTGGGATTAGCCATGCAGGGAGAGGGTCGCATGCATCATGTGCTAGGAGGGGATTGGCCAGCCATGGCAGCGATTGGCGCCATGACTAACTCCCCTCACTCTTAAATCTAGACTATAACTAGAGATAGGTTGGGCCCAGGTAAAACCTGCATAGACACAGGGAAAACCCTGGGCACATTCATGCGGGATGCAAATTGGCATGCATTACGTGTAGGAGTTTACAGGAGACAGAGGATGGTCTGGATGAAGTGTTGGACAGAGTAGAAAAGAGTCTTCCATGCGGGGGTTGGGAACTTGGACTCGTAGTCCGCTTTGCTTTTTATCCAGGACTGGATTTAGTGACCAGGGACGCAAGCGCCCCTGGTGGTGAGTGGTTGCACTGACCACTCACTCCGCCGCCAGTCAGCACCTAAAAAACTAAGAAACTAAAACAGAAAAAAGATAAATGACTAGTCTGCCGCGAAGTTGAACGAGCTAGTGGCGGGGAACTCCGGAGATATTCGAGACTGATCGAGAGTCAATGAACGTTATGCTCACCGTTATAGGAGAGCCGTCGAGGTCGCCACGTGGCGCTGGAACGTTAATCCCCCCCCCCAACACTCCTTTATTATCCTTCTCCTGGCAGTAGTTCCCGCTCGCGTCGCCAGGTCGCACTGCAGGTCTGGCGCGGCTGTCGCCCGCAGACGTACAACTCCAGCACAAAAGCAAATTTTT